>NW_027187298.1:346291-381600 GCF_028583685.1 Petaurus breviceps papuanus | reverse complement strand
CACACACACACACACACATACACTGGTGAATCAATTATTTTAGTGTGAATAAAACTAAAGAAAAGAAGTATAAAAGTGTAGAAGAGGTAGAAGACAGTGTATATTATTAACTAATATGCTAATCAATTTAATGATAACGAATAAAAGAAAATTTATACCTATAGTCACTCAGTAAAAAGAGAGGCACCTCAGAAGAATTGATGAGGTGGTAAAGAGAGAAAGATTTAAATAGGGAAAAGAATTGGAGAAGTCTTGATTCATTAGTGGGAGGGAATCATCCTGAAAAGCACCACCACAGTAGGAAGAAAGTCTATAATGAAAGAAAATGTTAAAATAGGAATAATCTTCAGGGATGTGATGCTCAGAGTGTCTCCTACTTCAGATATTGTGCCCCCATGCCTCAGAAGGGGAATCAGAGTTCCTGAGGGTAATCAGCTTCTAAAAGGGTGAGAGGGCATCTATCCAGAAAGGAGATTTCATGGCAAATAGAAAAGAAAATGGTCATGGGGGTTGTAGGAGATGGAAATGGAGGAAAGAGCAGAGACACAAAAAATTTTTATGATAGAACAATATTTTTCTTTATCTCCTGCAAGAATTGATACTTCTAAGAGTGAGACACAATAGGAAAAAAGGGGGGAGGGTTGGAAAAACCTATAAGGCAATAAAGTAAAAATTGTTTAGAAGAGGGAAACCAAAATATGTACCTTGGCAGCTTTAATTCCATGAAGAACATGTTTGTATGTTACCAGAACTAAGAACCTGAAAGAAACAGAAATACCTAAAAAATATATAAAATTTTCAAACTAACAGAAGACCAAATAGAGATCTTAAATAACTAAATATCAGAAAGGAAAAGAAAACTAACTGTAAAGAACTACCAAAGAAAATAATTTTTGCTCCTGATGAATCAATTCATAGGAGAATTCTACTAAACTTTTAAAAAAAATAATTAGTACTAATACTACACAAATTATTAAAGAAGAAACATAGAAACTTAATAAGGACCATGAATCAAAGAACAAAAGTTTAGAATAGACAGAAAAGGAAGAGAACTAAAAAAGAGAACAAGATGGAAATTATTTTCAGAAAAAAAAAGGAAAAATAAAAGAAGTTGAAGAGAAAAGGCTGGATTTTAATAAGCAGTTTGAGAGAAAGGGGGGATAAATTATATAACTAAATAAAATCGAAGGGAGGGGGACAAAATGTGAAAAGGGAGGGGGACAAAATGTGAAATTCAAGGAATTGTGGAATTGAATCCTGTAAATTAAAAGGAAACAAATAAATTAAAGAATTTTAAAAAATAAAATAAAATCGAAAAAGAAAAAGGAGTTAACATGTTAATAAAATTCCAAAACTAGGGAAAGGGGTGACAAATGGAGAGGTTTGGGGGTTGGGGTAGAGAGGCCTTGAGTTTGTGGGGGAAAGAGCTGGAAAAATAGGCTTGACTTAAAGTTGAGTAAGCAAAAATAACTGAAGAAACAATGGACTGTCTTTAAAGAGGAAGAAGAATGAAAACATCCCAAACAGAGGGAGAAAACAGCAATATTACAGTCAAATGAAAATATATATATATATATATATATATATATAAACCTGACTCAAAACTGAAAAGATGAATGGATCAAATAATCAAATCAGATGAAAAAATGACAGAATAAGAAAATAAAACCCTACAATCTCTTGCTTACAAGAAGCAGATCTACAAAAATAAAAAACACACTTAGAATAAAAATGAGACTCCAGAAGAAAATTTACTATGCATCACGTGAATCCAAAAGGGCAGGAGTTAGAATCATGCTGTCAAACAACCAGTATGTCTAAAAAGATACAAAAGGCAAGGACTGATGAACTGAAATTGCATTTTTAAAAATTAGAAAGTCAACAAAAATTCACAGACCCAAAATAAACACAAAAGAAGAGAGACTGAAAATTAGAGAAGAAGTAACCTGGAAGCCAAAAAGATTATAGAAATTATAAACAAAACTAAAAACTGGTTCTTTGAAAAGACTAATAAAACTGATAAACCTTTAGCCAATTTCACTTAAAAGAGGGCAAAAAAAATCAAATCAACAAAATAGTGACTGAATAAGGTAAAATCACCAGAAAAAAAATAATAAAAAGAATTATCAGAACCTAACATGCAGTTGTATGTTACCAAAACTAAGAACCTAAAACAGAGAAATACCTTAAAAATATATAAAATTTTCAAACTAACAGAAGACCAAATAGAAATAACTAAATATCAGAAAAGAAAATAAAACTAACTGTAAAGAACTACCAAAGAAAAATAATTTTTGCTCCTGAGGAATCAATTCACAGGAGAATTCTACTGAATTCTTCTAAAAAATAATTAGTACTAATACTACACAAATTATTCCCAAAAACTTGAGAAAGAAAAACTCTACCGAACTACATTTATGAGAAAAAAAATAGTATGAATATCTAAACTAGGTAAAAATAAAGCAAAGAAGGGAAAATATAGAACAATATCATTAGCAAATATTAATTTTTAAAAATTAAATAAATTTCTATCAGACTTCAGTAAATCATCCCAAAAAATCATTCATTATGACTAAGTTGGATTTATGCCAGGTATGCAAGTATGGTTCAACATTAGGAAAACACAAAGTACAAGCTTTAAGTGATCTTTTATTAATATGTTCTAAAAAGTATCTACCAATAGTAAGCATCATATACAATGGGAATATACTAGCAGTTTTCCCAGTAAATACAGAAGTAAAGCAGGGACACATATGCTAACTGATATTATTTTTGTTTTTTTTATTTTTTGCCTTTTGGAGGGCAATTGGGGTTAAGTAACTTGCCCAAGGTTACACGGCTAGTTTTTTTGTGTGGGTGTCATGTCTGAGGCCGGAACCGAACTCAGGTCCTCCTGACTCCAGGGCCAGCATTCTACTCACTGCGCCACCTAGCCGCCCCAACTGATATTATTTTGTATAACTCTAGAAATACTAGCAAGAATAATGAGAAAAGAAGGAAAAATTAAAAGTATGAAAGGGGAAAAAATGAAATAAAATTGACCCTTTGATGGTATACTGATGACATGATTTATCTGCAAAATCCAAAGGAATTAGCAAATATATTAATTGAGATAATTAATAGCTTTAGCAAAGGTGTAGCTACAAAATAAACCCTCAAAAATCAAAAGCATTTCTGTATGACAATAACATAATCCAAGAGTCAATAATAAAAGAAACAGAAATGTGATTCAAAATAACTAAAAGATAGGGAGGCTAGGTGGCGCTGTGAGTAGAGCGCCGGCCCTGGAGTCAGGAGGACCTGAATTCAGATATGGCCTCAGACACTTGACACACACACACAAAAAAAATAGCCATCTGACCTTGGGCAAGTTACTTAACCCCATTTGCCCTCCAAAAAGCAAATAAATAAATAAAATAACTAAAAGAATGCATAAAATATTTAAGAATCAATCTATAAAAGCACACAAAATACTTGTATAGATTCAATTACAAAATTCCCTTTAAATAAACAAATAACTTAAAATAGCTGAAAGAATATTCAGTGCTCATGGTTGGGTCATGCCAAAATATGTTATTTTTAACATGACAATATTGCATTTTAATGCAATACCAAGTTGTCAAAGGGATCCTTTATAGAACTTGATAAAATAATAGCAAAATATCATTTAGAGAAACAAAAATCTAGATGATCAAGAGAAAATAATGAGAAAAGGTAGAGATGAAGGGGTAATAGCACTTCCAGGTGCCAATTATATTATAAAGTAGCAGTCATCAAAACCATTTGGTATTGGTTAAAAAAACAGAAAAGTAGAAAAATGGAATAGACCAGAAAAGAGAAAATCAAAAACAATGGAACTGACTATCCCAATGTTCAATAAACTCAAAAAATACACAAGTTACAAAGGGGTAAACTCCCTATTGATTAAAAACTGAGAAAGCAGTCTGGAAGTTAGGTGAACATTTCATACCATACTCTATAATAAATTCTATATGGGTACATGACCTCAATATTAAAGATGGCATTTTTAAAAATCAAAGAGAAGTAGATTTTACAGTTTTACACAGCTATAGATAGTAAATGTATTTTTGACTGAGCAAAAAATTTTTTTAATTACAAAAGGAAATGGATAATTTTGATTACATGAAATTAAAAAGCTTCTACACAAACAAAATTAATGCACCTATGTTAAGAAAGGAAGGAGTTGAACGGGGGGGGAAATTTTATATCAAAATTCCCATATAAGGGTTTTATATTATATTGTATGTTCGTACACATACATATGTGTATATATAATGTCTATGCATGCATGATGAACATATATGTATCACATGTACATATAACCAAAATCCATTCCCCAGTAGATAAGCAAAGGATATGAATAGTTCTAAAAAGAATAACCATAAACTGGGGCAGCTAGGTGGCACAGTGAATAGAGCACTGGCCCTGGAGTCAGGAGGACCTGAGTACAAATTCGGCCTCAGACACTTAACACAAAAACTAACCATGTGACCTTAGGCAAGTCACTTTACCCCAATTGCCCTCCAAAAAAACCAAAAAAAAGAATAACCATAAACTATTAATAATCAGATGAAATAATGTACCAAATCACTAATAAGATTAATATAAATCAAAGCAACCCTGTGACTTTATCTCCTAGTCAGTAAATTATTAATGACAAAAGATGGTGGGGTGTGGAATGATGAGCACATTAGTTCATTGTTGGAAGACCTGTGAATCAGAACCGCTATTTTGGAAGGTAATTTGGAATTGTGCAAATTAAATAACGAAAATGTTCATACCCTGTGACCTAGAGATCCCAATACTAGACATATCCTAAGGAGTCATTGATAAGAAAAAAGTCTCCATATACACTAAAATATTTATAAAAGCATTTTTTGTAATAGCAAAGAACTAGAAGCAAAGTATAAGTCTTTCCAAAGGGGAATGGTTAAGCACATTATGGTAGATGACTATAATAGAATATTACTGTGCTATAAGAAACAATGCATAGAATGAATACAGAGAAGCATGGAAAGACTTAGATGGACTGATGCAAAGTGAGTAAGCAGGGCAAGAAAAGAATATACGCAATGACCACAACAGTGTTAATGAAAAGAACCGTCATGAAACAATTGAAAGTGAATGTTACAGAATTGCCAAGAACAAGCATGGTGCCAGACAAGATATGAGAAGATATCTCTCCTTTCTCCTTTGCAGAGATGGAAAGTCCTTGTGTGTGGAACATAGCATATATTTTTGCACCTTTTCAAAGTATTGATCAATTTTGCTGATTTTTTTCTCTTCTTCCTCTTTTGCTCTCTTTTTTTCTCCCAAAAATATTTTTTGTTATATAGGAAATCTCTCTAGGAGAAAGGAAGGAAGGGATACTATGAGAAATTTAAGTAATGCAAAAACAAAAATATGAATAAAATTCATATTTTAAAAAGTTTTCCAAAAAATTTTTTTTCTCAGGTAGAAAAAATATGATATAATAGAAAGGTAATCTGGGTTCAAATTTGGTTCTGCTTTTTATTACCTGTATGACTTCGAGCAAACCATTCAACCTCTCTTAGTTTACCTTTCTTCTATAAATTAAGGGGTATTGGCCTCAATCCTCTCTAAATGATTTAAGTTCTTCTAATTATGATGGCTGACACATAAAACACTTAATGGCAGTTCTGTGAGAAAGGTGCCACAGGAATTATCCATAGCATAATCTTCCCACAATTCACAATTTTTTGGATGAGAAAAAGATTCATAGAGGTTAAGTGATTTGCCTGAGGTAAGACAATTGTTATACACCAAAGATAGAACTAAAAATTAGGTCTTCTCCTGTATCTAAATTCAATACTTATCTGCTCTACCACATTGCTTGACTTTTGAAGGCAGATTTGAGTGGTGGTATTCCATTAAACATTTAACAACCAGTTCTCCAAAAAACAAGATGTTTATACAACATACTTTTAATTTTGATCTACATTATCAGAATCTTCTCCACCACTTTATTAACCCTAGATAATCCACAAAACAAACAAGTCCTGATTTATAGTGTTTGCCAATTTCTGAAAGGTAAGTGTCCACACTTACAATTTAGCAATCAGTTTTTACAAGCCAGTTCTAGCTGGGTCTAGCACATCTCTGGGATTTAAGAAAGAGAATCGTAGGATCATAGATTTAGAACCAGAAGGGATCTTGCAGTGTATCTTATCTAACCCCTTCTTTTGTACATGAGGAACTGAAGGCAAGGTGGGTTAAGTGATTTGTCTAAGGTCACATTGGTAGTATAAGGAACAGAATTTATTTCTGAACCCAGGTCCTCTGACTCCAAAACCAGTGCACTTTCCCTAAGCTATTCTGGGTGATGGTGACTGTCATCTCAACCAGCAGTGCACTGGGTAAAAACTGAAAGGTTAAAGGCTTCAATAACAAATCATTTACCTCTATCTCTAGTCTCTCCCCTCTCCAATTTGTCCCCTACATAGCTATCAACCTAATATTTCTAAAAGGTAGGTCTGACCATGGCACTCTTGATCATGTCACTAAAGTTCAAGAAAATATAGTGAGTTCCCACTGCCACCGAAATAAAATAAACTCCACTGTTGGGCATTTCAAGTTCTTTACAACCTGATTCTAACCCATCTTTCCCAAATTATTTTCCTGACCTATCTGCTGCTCTGCAAACAATATATTCCATTCTCTCACTATGGTGCCTTGTAGAGTCTGTCACCTGCAGATGGAACTCTCTCTTTCCTTGTCTAGCTTTTGGAATCGTCAGTAGATTCAAGGCTCAGTTCAAGTCATTTCATGAAGCCCCCAGTTGCTGGTGCTCCCTTCCAAGAAATTATTTGGTTACACACACACATACACAGAGGTAGGTATGTATGTACGTGTATAAATTATATGAATAGATTTTCTTTCTCCCCAAGTAGAATTTAAGTTCCTTGTGGGTAGGGATTGTTTCTTTGGCTTTAACCTAATCCACAAGTCTCAACATGTATGGAAGCAGAATCTCACCTGGGTGGGGGCAGAGTCAAGATGGCAGAGTAGAAGCACAACCTCCAAGCGGCTCCGGCTTCCATCTTCACTAGTCAATGTAAAAAGGGACTCTAAACAAACTTTGGAGCTGCAGAACCCACAATATGACACAGAGAAGTTAACCTCCTGCCAAAGACAGCCCAGAAATCGACCAGTGCATCGGTCTGGGAGGTGAGCCCAGCCCCACCAAGAGGATTTAGCCCCAGGGTGGGTGTGACCAGTCCCCAGCCAGAGGGACTTCAGATCAGCAGCAGCCATAGCCGTTTCCAGAATTATCAACACATAGATGGGAAGGACAAAGTGAGAGGTCAGTGCAGTCTGGACTTTGGGACCCAGTAAGTAGGAGTGCATGGCTTTTGCCCCCGGGGCAAGAAGACACTGAGCCGCAGGCACAGCCAGCCAGCATCACGTGGCAGCTTCAGCTCCTGACCTGCAGAGTGCAGGGGGACCAAGCACCAGTCTGAGGGGTGATAGCTCTTGCTTTAACCTGCTTGGATCTGCAGTCTAGGGTGGAGGTCCTGGGGCATGTGTCCAGCTTGCCAGAGCATGTGGAGGCCTAAGAAAGGGCACCCATCTAATACCTCCTGCAGCCAAGAAAACCCCAGCATTTGGGACAAAAGCTCCCCTGTCTGGTGGCAGAGTCCTACTGTGGCAAAAAACCCAGGGGTCAAGTGACTGAGAGCGACATGACCAGGCAAAGGAAACAAAGCAGACAGAAAATTCCAACATTAGACTCCTATTTTGGGGACAAAAAGGATCAAAGCATGGAACAGGAGGAAGACAGTGAAGTCAGAACTCCTGCACCAATAGCTTCAAAGGAAAATACAAGCTGATTACAGGCCATAGAGGACCTTAAGAAGCAGATAAGAGAAGTGGAGGAAAAATTGGGAAGATAAATGAGAACGATGCAAGAAAATTATGAAATGAGAGTCAACAGCCTGACTGAGGAAAATCATATCTTAAAAAATAGACTAACTCAATTGGCAAAAGAGGCTCAAAAAGGCAATGAGGAGAAGAATGCCTTAAAAAGCCAAATTTGCCAGATGGAAAAAGAATCTCAAAAGCTCAATAAGGAGAATCATTGCTTCAGAATTAGAATGGAGCAAATGGAAGCTAATGATTTTATGAGAAATCAAGATGCTGTTAAACAGATTCAAACAAATGAAAGAATAGAAGGCAATATGAAATATCTCATGGGAAAAACCACTGACCTGGAAAATAGATCCAGGAGAGATCATTTAAAAATTATTGGACTATCTTAAAGCCATGATCAAAGTAAGAACCTAGAAATCATCTTCCAGGAAGTTCTCAAAGAAAACTGCCCTGATGCTTTAGAACCAGAGGGCAAAATAGAGGTTGAAAGAATCCACCGATCACCTCCTGAAAAAGATCCCAAAAAGAAAACTCCTAGGAATATTATAGCCAGGTTCTGGAATTCCCAGATTAAGGAGAGAATATTACAAGCAGCCAGGAAGAAACAATTTGAATATTGTGGAAACACAATCAGGATAACCCAGGATCTGGCAGCTTCTACACTGAGTGATCGAAGGGCTTGGAATATGATATTCCAGAGGTTAAAGGAGCTGGGATTAAAACCAAGAATCACCTACCCAGCAAAACTGAGTATCATGTTTCAGGGGAAAATATGGTCATTAAGTGGAATAGAGGACTTTCAAGCATTCTTGATGAAAAAACCAGAGTTGAATAGAAAATTTCACATTCAGATACAAGAAGCAAGAGAAGCATGAAAAGGTAAACAGGGAAAAGAAATCATAAGGAACTTATCAGAGTTGAACTATTAACATTCCTACATGGAAAAACATTAATTGTAACTGATGAAACTTTTGTCAGTATGAAAATAGTTGAAGGGAATAGATAGATAGATAGATAGATAGATAGATAGATAGATAGATAGATAGATAGATAGATAGATATGTTTATATATGAGGGTATATGGGCATATGAATACACATGTGAACGTGTGTATATATGTTTACAGGTATACATAGATAGAGGGCACAGGACCAATTTAACAGGAAGGAATGATACTTAAAAGGTGAAATTAAGAGGTGAGAGAGGAATATAATGAGAGGAGATGGGGAGAGACAGAATGGGATAAACTATCTCATACAGAAGAGGCAAGGGAAAATGGTTACAATGGAGGGGAAGAATAGGAAGGCAAAAGGGAATGGGTCAACCTTATTCCCATTGAATTTGGCTTGAGGAGGGAATGAAATACACACTAAATAGGGGATCTCACCCTCCAGGAGAATAGGGGGGAAGGGGATGAGAGGGGGGATGATGGAAGGGAGGGCAAGCTCAGGTGGAGGGAAGTTGGAAGCACCCACTTTTGAAAAAGGATGGGATCAAAGTAGAGAATAGAACAAGTGGGAGGTGGGATAGGAGGGAGGGAAATATAGTCAGTCTTTTACAATGTATCTACCATGTTATTGTTTTGCGTTAGCTACACATGTACAACCTATACTGAACTGCTTATCTTCCCAGTAAGGGTGGGTGACAAGGGAGGAAGGGAATGAATCTTTTATTCAAAGTTTTAAAATCAGATGTTTAAATATATATACTATTATTAATACTATTTTACATGTAATTGGGAAATAAGATATACAGGCACTGGGGCATAGAGATCCACCATGCCCTACTCGAAAAGTTGAAAGGGGTATGGGAGAAAATATAGGAGAGAGCAGATCAGAGGAGGGGATATCCTGTGGGACTGCTATTTTGGGGCAGTGGGTAGGGGAAAAATGGGGAGAAAAATCTGGCAGAAATGAATGATGTAAATCAGAAGTTAATAAAGCATTTGAAAAATAAAAAAAAAAAGAATCAAACCTGGCCAAAATATGTTCTATAATGAAAACACTTCAATTGAATTTATATGCTGTTTAATATAGTTATGTTAATGCTTAAATAACCAAATAAAAAATTAATCAAATAGGGACAACTAGGTGGCACAGTGAATAGAGCACCAGCCCTGGAGTCAGGAGGACCTGAGTTCAAATCCTGCCTCAGACACTTAACACAAAAACTAGCCATGTGACGTTGGGCAAGTCACTTAGCCCCAATTGCCCTCCAAAAAGCAAAAAAAAAAAAAAGAAAGAAAGAAAGAAATTTAATCAAATAGTCTAAATTTTCCCCAAAAAATAAATCATTCTCTTTTTAGAAGTCTTGGATCACTTATAAGGAAAGCAGGACTAAGTGACAAGAGATTTCTTCCAGTGTTGATATTCTGAGACATTAGAATTGGTTTGTTTTGGGTTTTCTTTTTTCTTGGAGGGAAGGCAAGGCAATTGGGGTTAAGTGACTTGTCCAAGGTCACACAGCTAGTAAGTGTGTCAAGTATCAGAGGTCTGATTTGAATTTAGGTCTTCCTGACTCCAGAACCAGTGCTCTATTTGCTGCGCCACTTACCTGCCCCAACATTATAATTTTTTCTGAGAGCAAATTTTGTTGGGAGATGGCAAGACGAGAGTAGGGAGGTAGTATGAAGGGAAAGTGCCTAGGGTGGGGCTCGAACACCTCTAAAAGGGAAGGATAGGCCTTTGAAGTATGCTGAGACCACACAATTTCACTTAGTGAGCCCTCTAATGTTTCAGGAATCATTAGTTACCTGGTAGATACTAGGTGAGAAACTATGAATGAAAAATAAAAAGCGATCACCATTACCAGAAAACATCTATCTATGCATGTGTGTATATATATATATATATATGTGTGTGTGTGTGTGTGTGTGTGTGTGTGTATGTGTGTGCGCACACGAGCGTGTGTGTATATATATGTATATGTGTATATATGACTTATAGGGCATACTATGACAAATGGTATAATAGCAGCATCATTTAGTAAGGGTCATACATAGGATTTAGAGATCGTCTAATCTAACTGCTTTATTTCACTGATGAGGAAAATAAGGCCCAATGAGTGAAAGTTACTTAGGATCATAACAAGCATTAGGACTTCGAAAGAATCTCATAAGTTTTCTAATCCAAACTTCTTATTTTATAAAGGAAGAGACCGGGGGCAGCTAGGTGGCACAGTGAATAGAGCACCAGCCCTGAAGTCAGAAGGACCTGAGTTCAAATCCAGCCTCAGACACTTAACACATTAAAAAAAAAAAACCTAGCCATGTGACCTTGGGCAAGTCACTTAACCCTCCAAAAAAAGCAAAAAAAAAAAAAAATGAAGAAACTGAGGCCCCAAGAGGGAATGTAACTAGACCAAGGTAACATGGGGAATAGGTAATAGAGTTTTAATTCTAACCTAGGCCTTTTTCTGAATCTGAATCTACTACTTTTTCTATGATACCTAGGACTCAATCTAGAATCTCAAAAAGTGACTTTAGTATCATAGTACATATAGAATATGCTCATACAGTGAAAATAAATGCCATTTGATTCAAGCCTCAGGCAGCAGAGGAGGCAGCAGCAGGGTGGTGGCGCTCGCTGCATTTCCAGGCCGCTCTCCACAGCCACCCAGCTGCGAGCCCCGCCATGGCTCCGAAGCAGGCTCCGAAGCAGGCCCCGAAGCCCAAGTTCCAGGAGGGAGTGCGTGCTGTGCTTCCACGGGCCTGCACTGTACGAGGCCAAGTGCCTCAAGGTGGCCACGGAGGACAAGCAGGTGCGCTACCTGATCCACTACAGCGGCTGGAACAAGAACTGGGACGAGTGGGTGCGCGAGAGCCGCGTCCTCAAGTACTCGGAGGCCAACCTGCAGAAGCAGCGCGAGCTACGCAGAGCGCCAACCAGGAGCACCAGGCCGAGGGCCGGGCGCGGGGCAGCGGCTGGGCCGCAGGGGCGGCGGGGTGTCCTCCCTGCAGCAGCAGAAGCACATGGGGACGCTCTTCCAGAATTTCCGCATCACGCCCTCCACCTCTGCCGGGGCGCCTCCTCCCCTTAATAATAAGCCTTAATAAATCATTTTGAAATTTAAAAAAAGAAAGAAAATAAATTCCATTCAAATTTTCACAATCTTACCTTAAAGACAGAAACACAGGGCCTATATTCTTTATGATCTTAATTAAGGTAACCAAATATTAAGAAACAGCTTTCTGCCCGATTGCACAAAAATATGGAAACAATAAACTAATTGCTCTTTTGATGTGCTAATGAGTCATTAACCTCAAAATCATCTGTGTAATTAATACCTCCAGTAATTAGAAACAGGATTCTTGGGCTGTTATATTGTTTTCCCTCCTATTCTTTTACAGCAAGCTATTGGGAAATATCAAGACAATGCACTTTTCAAGCCACTTCCCGATGGGGATAAGGGTTTCATTTCACACCTGTCAAAGCAAAGGACTTATATCATTGGTCTTCACCATGAGACTGAGTGATCCAATAGGCTTTAGGCCCCTTGCTCTACTAACCAGGGGTGATTACTGAGCTGGGCTGAATCAGTAACAGTGGCACTTTCCCAGACACATAACAGGGCTCTCAAGCTGCCTTTTTATTCTCATCTCTCCCCTTAAAAGCCAAAGGTTGCATACTCTCAGTGAATGAACCAAACTCCACATTTTTCCCATCTCACATCACATACCTGGTGGGAAATGGCAATAAATAACAACAACTTTACTCCTCTCCTCCCGACTTCTGCCAATGGACCAAGATCCAAAAGCTCAGTTTCAGACTCTGACACACACCTTGGGAAGTCACAATTTCTCTGAGCCTCAGCTTTCTCATTTAGAAAAGAATGGGGATGGGGCGGCCAGATGGCTCAGCGAGTAAGAGCACCAGTCCTAGTGTCGGGATGACCTGGGGATCGAATCCGGGCTCAGATACTTAGCACCGCACCCAGAAATAACTGGTCGTGTAAACTTGAGCATGTTACTTAACCCCAATTACTTAAAAAAATAATAATAATGGGGAGGGATGGATAGGTGGAGAAGTGAATAGAGCACAGGCCCTGCAGTCAGGAGGACCTGAATTCAAATCCGGCCTCAGACATTTAACACTTACTAGCCATGTGATCTTGGGCAAGTCACTTAACCCCAATTGCCCCTTCAAAAAGAAAAAAACACACAAAACAAAAAGAAAATAATGGGGGGGGGGGGGGGGGTGGAGAGTGGCTAAATACCATTTAATGTCCCTTTTGTCCTAAATACTATGACACTATGAGTCATCTTTGATTCATTCCACTCCCTTAATGACCTCTCCTTCAACTTCTCCTCTATGCCAATAGTAACAAGTCCTCCCAGAAATGTCTGTACTGTTGGTACCCTTCCTCTCAACCTTACCGCCCCCACTCTAATTGAGTCCCTCAGTACCTATCACATAAGCTATAATAATAATAATAGCTTCCACTTGATCCTCACAATAACTACATGTGGTAGGTGCAGTTCATATGGTAGGGCAGCTTATGTGGAACAAAAAGACACATATTAAGGCAAGAATAAGCCTAGGAGGAAAAAAAAAAAGACAATGACACTTTGCCCTCTAAGCTTAGATTTTCTGTTAGCTCACATTCATTTTTAAGCAGCCCCGCAGGCCTCCTAAAAAAAATTGCAATTGGTCAGACATAGCTCTGTAGGGATTTTTGGGTGGGGTGAGAGGGGAAGAGTTTAAACAGTATCTCCATGAAGTAATTAATCAGAGAGGTAAAAGGAATTTCTAACCCTAAATCAGAATAAGGTTTCTAACAAAGATCCTATTCTTAATGAGCAGAAAGTCAAAGTTAAAAAAAAAAAAAGACTAAAGCCTGTTGTCACTAGTTAGCTATTCTGTGTTTCAGAGAGTTTAGTTTCTAGAAAAAGGTCACTCCTTTTGGAAAGGAAATATTCATTATCGTCAACACTTGAAAATAGCCCCTTTTAACAAAAGGAAAAATAATTAAGAGATTTTCTTCCTAGCCCAATGATATGGTAGGTCAATGTCCTGCCTTTTATAGAGTACTGGGCCTAGAATAATCTTCCTGAGTTCAAATCTAGCCTCAAACACTTACTAGATGTCTGGCCTGGGCAAGCCACTTAAATCCGTTTCCTCAGTTTCCTTATCTGTAAAATGAGCTGGAGAAGGAAATGGCAAACAATTTCAGTATCTTTGACAAGAAAATCCCAAATGGAGTCAAGAAGAGTCAGACACAACCGAAAATGACTCAACAACAAATAAAAAAAAATAATATTTTAGCTAAAAGAATGAGGACAGAACTCCCTCTTAACTAAGGACTCCAGCTGAAACCAGAAGTTGGGCACAGAAAAAAAATCCATAAACTTGTACCAGTACAGCCATGTCTACAGGACCGGAAGAGTAATGCTATGCAGCTACCAGGGTGAAAAAATGAAGAAGCCATGCCCAAAAAAACCACATCCAGAGATGTAACTATGCCTTGCAAGTGCAGCAAGAAGTAGGTCCACCAGAAGACAAGAGCAGCACTGAAGTACTACAAATACGAGTTGCCCCTTTTCACAATGCCCTGGCCATTCGTTCTCTATCTGTGAAGACAGCTAGATGGTACAGTGGGTAGAGTACCAGGCCTAGAGTTCAGGAAGTCCTGATTTCGAATCCACCCTCAGACACTATAACAGCAATGCCATTTGCAGCTACTGTGAGGGTATAAGACCAATAATACCAGAACACAGGAGAGCTGCTAGCACAGGTTCTTAGATCAGCTTTACTAGGAAAGATAGCTGTTCAAGGGGTCAACAGTCTTTTTTTTTTTAAGCAATTGAGGTTAAGTAACTTGCTCAAGGTTACACAGCCAGTTATTTCTGGGTGTGGTGCTAAGTATCTCAGCCCGGATTTGATCCCCAGGTCATCCCGACACTGGGGCTGGTGCTCTTACTCGCTGAGCCACCTGGCCACCCCAACAATCTTTTTTAATTACATTCATTAGTTCAGGGGGAAAATCAGCAACCTGAACTTCAGAGAAAATCCAAACAAAGAAAATAGAGAAAATACAAGCAGAGAAATAGAGACCAACAGATAGGGCTTCTGTCTGAGAAATTAGCACAGATCAACAGATCCAACTGCCTAACCAAGGCGATACATACATAGTTATCAGAGAGAGAAGCACCAACAACTGGGTTTTTCAAAGCAGGGGTGCTCCTTAACTGTCTCATCTTGTCAAATCCCAAGAACACTCTTCCATCAAATGAGGGAGCCCCAAAGCAAAATCCTAACCTCAGAGTAAATATACCCCTTTTTATAGCCAGAGGGCATCACAACCCTCCTGACTCAGTGCCTAATTAGAAATTAACACAAGGTATGAAAACTTTCCTATAAGCAAGCCTCCCCTAAGCAAGCTTCCCTTAATGGGCTCCAGGTGAGGCCTATTAATGGGCTGGGAAGATCTTATATCCCATTAACATTACAGACACTTACTAGCTATGTGATGCTAGGCAAGTCACTCAGCCTCTATTTACCTTATCTTCCCTCACAAGATTGTTGTGAGATCAAACAACATAATTTTAAAGCACTTAGCTCAGGGCCTGATACATGGTAAGTGCTATATAAATGTTAGCAACTAATATAGTTGTTATTATTGTTGTTGTTATTGTTATTAAATGTGTTTGCCTTTCCATGCATTCCTTACTATCAATGCTGTGTATATTTTTGGGAAAGTATACTCTACATCTCTGGGGAAAATATAGCTATTTTTCTTGCTGTAGTGGACCCTCTGGAAAACCTTCAACTCACACTTTTAGAATGGGTCTCCCAGGGAATAAATACACCAGATTCAAGGTATTCCATGCGTCTGCACTCCTTAAACTAGCTTCTGAGCACCCACTGATGTGTTTCTGTCCCAATAGTCAGGCAAAGGACACATTTAGCTCAAAACAATGGCATTTACTGAAATAGTGTTATAACAACAATAGCAACAAAGAATTTTCCCCATAAACCAAGAGTATAGATTTACAGACATACACTCAGTATCATCAGGGAATTGTGGATACACAATTATGTAACAAATAAGGAATAAATCCAGCCAAAAAATGTGTGAAGAAGAGTAACTCGTGCTTCTGACGCTGCAGGGTTACAGAGCTTCCGATGTCCTTGCATGGTCCCCAGTGACCTGGATCTCAGAGTCTCTGCCTGGCACTTTTTCATCAGTCCCTTCTGAATACTGCGTGACTACAGCCTCCTCCATCTTCAGCTTCTGGCTCAGTCATATCCTCAGTGGTTTTGTGCTCCAAATATGATGCTGACCTTCCGAAGACTGAAATGCAGAACACATATAGACTGTCTTCTTTCTCTAAGTAATAGGATGTGTAAGAAAATCCATTTCTAGAAGATTAAGTAACTGAAATTCTCAAACTCAGGTACTCTCGAGGCAACTTGCAAAGTTGGTACTGCCATGGGAATTTCCTTTCTCTGCTAGAAGGCTAGATTCCAGATTCATGATACCTGGGAAGTTTAGCATCCCATTGCCTCTGTGCAGAAGGCTTGGGTTCAGCAACATGCTTGCATTCCCTTCTCATACTGCGTGTAAATATTAACACTCTGCAGTGAATGGAAAGGCAATAACTGAAGACATAAATTCAGAACTGTTGACATCCCACTTTGTTTCTATTTTCTTTACAAAGAAGAACGATTTTCAGATGAAAGGAATAGAATAAATATACTCAAAAAGGAAAAATAAGATAAATAAGGAAACAAGCATTGAAGCAATCAGACTTAGATGAACTGCCTCCCAGATAGTGAATGTGCTGGATATCACCATAAAACTGATGAATATGAAGATTCCTGAGAAGTGTGAAGTCTTATGCGAACATATGAGCAAATGTAGACTGAAGTAAGCAGAAAATAAACAATCACTACACCAATGTAAACAGAAAGAACAAAAATTTTAAAACTAAAAAGTGAATGTTGCATAATTGTAACGACCATGCTTGTCCCCCAAAGAAAAGACAAGAAAATGCACCTTGCTGCCATCATTGGAATGGAGAGGAAATATGAGTAGGAAATGAGTCCTCTACATTCATGCCCTGTCAGACTCCAATGATGTGTTAGGAAGTTCTCCTAAATTGCTCTTTCTGTGGTTGTTGTTAAAAGGGAAGGCTCAATCATAAACCCAGAAAGGAAGAAGATATAAAAAAGTATCGATAAAAAAAATTGTGAAAAATAAACCCATGGAGAATAGGTAGTGTGATGCAAGACTGGAAATGGGCAAACAGTGTTCCAGTTTTCCAAATGGAGATATCTCCAGGCAATAAACTAGTGAGGAGTTTGATCAACTTCAATTCCTGACAATATTTTCAAACATACTGTCAGAGGGGATTTTTTATTAATATTCAGGAAAGCACTGGTTCATTAAGAACAAATTAGAGCAGGCTAACCTCATCATTTCCTTTTATGGCAGGATTGCTAGACTGGTATATCAGTGAGGTGACTGACAAAATATACCTTGATTTTAGCAAACCATTTGACAAACTATTTCAGGTTACCCTGGTGGACAAGAGAAGAATGAATGAACTGAGAGTAGTTAAGTGATTTTGGAACTACCTGCATAACAAGAGTGGTGATTAGACAATCAATGTCAGTATGGAGGGAGATCTTTCTAGGGAAACTACAGTGTCCTCACTGTCCTTGATCCTGCTTTGCTTGCTAGCTTTATCACTGACTTGGCTAAAAGTGTAATATATGCATATCAAGTTTGCTCATGCCTTGAGGCTGAAAAGAGGAGCTAACACATTGGATGACAGAATTGGGATCCAAAAAGGTCTTCATAGCCTACAATAATGAGATGAATCTATTAAGATGACATTTAATAGGAATAAATTTAAAGCCCACATTTAAGGAAGACACGATTTTTGTCTTCATATATTTAAAGGTTTGTCATCTACATGAAGGATTAATACTTGTTCTGCCTAGACTCAGAGGACAGAACTAGGAATCACTTATGGAAGTTATTAAAAAGAAAATTTTAATGCATCTTATGACTTGAGAACATAGAAATCACATTCTGGATGGGATGAATGGACAACAACTTTGCCAGTCAGTTCCAAAGTCCTGAGCAGGACACAACTGATATCAAGGTACATCAGACCAGGATGTACAATAAAGGCAAGCAGGAAACTAGTATAGATTTAGAAAACTTGGGAGTTGTCTTGGCACTAATCAGATTATTTTCTCCTACTCCAATTTCTGGTAAGTTTCATTCTATTGATGGTATGATGTAAAAGAAAGACAGAAAAAGAAAAAAATGATCTTGGAATCAGAAAAGCTGAGTTCAATAACTGGCTCCTTCACATATTACCTAAGTGACCACTGGAAAGTCACTGGGGCCCAAACTCAGGGCTAAGGTTGGTAAACTAGGTTCCAGACCATGGGAAGAAACAGAAATAAGTATTCTTCTAGGGCTGTATCCCTTCCAAAATGCTCCTCGATTTTTATACAACACTGCTGAATTTTAAATTTGCAAGGATTCCTAGGCCAACCCCTTAATTTTATAGATAAGAAAACTGAGGCTCAGAGAAACCAGCCATTTGGTAGCAGAACTAGGCACAGAACCCAGGTCTTCTAATGCTATGGTGCTATACTCCCTGAAGAACATGAAATTCATTATAAATTCATTAATTAATCTATTATAATTATATATTCATATATCATTATATATGATTAATATAATATATAATTGTAATTAATCAATTCATTATAAATTAAATTGTTTTCTCACTGACTTGAACTATAAATCTGAAGACGCTTTTGTCTGCCTTCAGACAGTTTTTTAAATGACAATGGCACTTTTGATTTAAGCTTTTCTGTCCCTCTAGACATTGTTCTTTACTTTCTTTATCAGAGAAAGTCAACCCCTTAAATACAAATAAATAAACCTTTAAAAGTCAGAGCTAAAAGGAACCTTGGACCATAAACTGTCAGAGCTAAAAGGGACCTTAGACTTTATAGAATGTCAGAGCTGAAGGGGATCTTAGAACCACAGAACTAGGAGAAAAAAATAACTTAAAGAACATAGAGATGGAAGGACCCTTAGAACATAGAATGTCAGTGCTGGAAGGAACTTTAGAGAACACAGACTGTTAGAGCAAGAAGGGATCTTACAGAGGTGGCTAGGTAGCGCAGTGAGTAAAAGCGCAGGCCCGGAGTCCGGAGGACCCGGGATTGGTTCGGCCTCAGATACTTAACACCCACACAAAATAACTGGCCGTGTAACCTTGGGCAAGTTACTTAACCCCAATTGCTTTTAAAAAAGGGGGGGGGGGCCTTACAGATCTAGTCTTACCCTGAAGTTTTACAGGGGAACAAAATCCTGAAAAAAAACTGCCCAAAATTCACCTTTTTCACTAATGGACAAAAGCCAGAACCAGAACTTGGTGTCCTGCCCTCCAGACTGATGTTCCTCCACTACATTGTAAGTCACACATTTCTTGGCAGCACAATATTTCAAGGTATCCTGTATTTAGTTACATCTATTTAAAAAGAGGGTAAAGTTTGAATTAAAAACTCACTAGTTTCTTGCCTGGAGACATCTCCATTTTGAAGATAGGAACACTGTTTGCCTATTTCCAGTCTTGCATCACACTACCTGAATTATCGATCTTATATTGGACACATTATCAAAGTGACAGCTAGTATTATCAATGATATCAAGTATTGAAAAAGCAAGTCATAATAGAAAAAAGAAACAGGAAGAAACAAGAGGCAGTTATGTAGCATTGTGAATAAAGTGCTGGACCTGGAGGCAGGAAGATATGAGTTTGAGCCCTGACTCAGACACTAGGCATCACACCAATAACACAAATATTATCCACTCATTAAAAATAAAGGAAATGAAATTCAGAGAGTTTTAATAATTCTTGCTAAGGGGGCAGCTAGGTGCCACAGTGAATAGAGCACCGGTCCTGGAGTCAGGAGGACCTGAGTTCAAATCCAGCCTCAGACACTTAACACTTACTAGCCTTGTGACCTTGGGCAAGTCATTTAACCCCATCTGCCCTGCCTTCACCCCTCCAAAAAAAAAAAAAGCACAAAAAAAATGACTAAGATCAAACCCAGGTCCTTTGGTTCCATAGCCAACTTGCAAGTGGTTTTTGTCAGTTGTGTCTGACTCTTCATGACCCCATTTGGCGTTTTCTTGGCAATGCTGCTGGAGGGATTTGCCATTTCCTTTTCCAGTTCATTTAACAGATGAGGAAACTGAGGCAAATAGGGTAACTTATCCAGGGTCAAGCTAATAAGAGTCTGAGGTCAGATTTGAACTCAGGGAGATATCTTCCTGCCTCCAGGTGTGGTGCTCTATCCACAATGTCATCTAGTGGCCCAATAAGTGATAAAGCTGGGATTTAACCCTCTATACCTCCATTTCCTCATCAGCAAAGTAAAGGTGGAGGCAGTATGATAGAGTAATAGAGAAAAAGGGTCACCTTGCAGTCAGGATGGCAGGTTGGTTCACTTCCTACTTTTGACACTGTTTGGCCCTGGGCAAGTGCCTTGGGCAATTTTCTAATACTATAAGAAGTAGAACAGTTTCTGATCTGCAAAGGTAAAAGGAGTTTCCTAACTAGGAGCCCTGAAGATAACAAAATAACAGGACAGGGAAAAAAGAAAAAAAAAAAGAAACTATGACTCTCAATTGTATTTTTCACACTACTTCATATATGCCAAGAAAGAGCACAGAATTTTGAGCTGAAGTTTGGGTTATAATCCTATCCCTGCTACTAATTTGCTTTGTGACCTTAGAAAAGTCACTTTTCCTCTCTGGGTCCCAAGTCTGAGATTCTGATATTCCACCTGCTTGATCTCCAGAAGGTCTCTGAAAAAAGCATAACTAAATTTTGTTGTCATTGTTCAGTTATATCCAATTCTTTGTGACCCCGTTTGGAGTTTTCTTGACAAAGATGCTGGAGTAGTTTGCCATTTTCTTCTCCAAATCATAAGGAAACTGAAGTAAACAGCGTTAAGTGACTTACCACAGTTAATAAGTAAGTGTCTGAGGCCGAATTTGAACTCATGAAGATGAGTCTACCTGGTTCCAACCCCAAAGTTCTATCCACTGTGCATCTAGCTGCCCCTGTGGAAGGAAGGAAAGGATAAAGAGGAGGGAGGAGGAAAGAGGAAAAAGGTGGAACAGAAGGAATCTCACAGAAGACAAACTTCTCCCACTTAACAACTCTACCCAAGTTGATTGTCAGAAGCTAGAACTAAGAGACTGAAGTCTTACATGGGCACACCTGAGAAAGTACATGTCGTCAAGGATTCAGTTGCTGCCAACCTTCTAATACAGAATCATCACCACTGAACAACTTTGTGTTCCTTGTGTGTCAGACTTCATGCAACCTGGCATCATGATCCTGGCACACTAGAGTATCCCCTAAAGCATATGCACTTCACAAGGGGGCGTGGCAAAACAGTCAAGAAACACAGAAAAAAATACCCCTAGGATACTTGGATCCCTTAGTTGTGCTGCATTGAATATTGAATCATTAAGAGCTAAACTCAACCATTAGAGATGAAAATTCTATCTTTCAGCATATGATGAAAGGGAGTTTGTTGCCCTCCCTCTCCAGGCTTATTGACCATAACTACTCCTTTATTACACCCAAAACTCACCTACCTTCCTTACTGCCATGTTAACATTTCCCCCTCCCCTTCTCCCGAGAGACCAATTCAATCTTCCTTAATTAAGCTTTTTTGACAGCAGGCTTGGAGGTGGAACAAACAATGGTTACCCAATCTTGTTTGCATCCCAGTAATTTTATCAATGACCCCTACCCCTACCCACTACTATTAGAAGGGAAGGGAAGATGAAATGAAATTATTAAATAGGGCTCTTGGACCATGTTTGTATCCATTCAGAAGTTAGGAGGCAGAATTAAAACCAAAAAAATAAGGAAGAGAGTGAGGCTTTCTCTCTTTTTTGCCATTATCCCCCCCACTTCTTACAACACTGTTTTGAGATGGTGACTGATATCTCCTTTATAGTAGAATAAGCATAACTAATGTTTACAATTATCCCTTCCACATTGTGGGTGGGTGGAGGTTAGGGGCTCAGTGGTCCCACAATCTGGAAAATCCACATAAAAATTTTTGAGTCTCCCTTTGTACCAGAGGTGTCTTATTTTCTTTTTCTTTTTTCTTTTATGGTGTGTTTAGTGTACCTTATTGTAAAATTTGGGTTAAGTATTTGGTCATGGGCTATATGTAAGTCAATGTTAAGTAAAAATATTGTATGAAAAAGAATTTTTTCTGTGCTGTCTGCTGACCTTTGTATGTCATATGTGGCTTCCACAAAATTTCCAAAAAAATTCCCATTTAATTTCTTATGCTGACCTGACAAATATCAAAACCACAATTGGGAAAGTCACAATGTAGAAGGGATAATTGTAAATAGTGCTTTAAAGTTTACAAAGTGCTTTCCTCCAGATAACCCTATGAGGAGGTGATGTAAAGCAGTAGAGTAGAAGTTCAAGAGTACCAGATTTGGGGTAGGTTTAAATCCTCCTTCTGTCATGTACCTACCTGGTGACCTCATTTCTCTGAGCCCCAGTTTCCTCAACTGTAAAATGAGGAGGTTGGACTAGTTGGCCTCCATTATAAAGCCCTTTTAGCTCTAAATCTATAACCCATGACCTCCACTTTGCAGATAAGAACACTGAATCTCCAAGAGGTGAATGTATTTGTCAGTCTCTGAATCCAGATCCTCTAGTAACCCCCCTCCACATAGGACCCAGATGGAATGAAGCATGAGACTGGTACATTTTCTACTGAAAGATATGAGGAAGGGGATGCAAAAGTTTGGAGCATAAATTTCCCTCCAGAGACATCATGTTTAGATTAAGGGACACTTCCTTGGTGAACCTGGGCATTGAGATAAGAGTTGGTGGCTTGAGGTTTGGGGAAGGGAAACTGGAGAAACTACTAGTGAGTATTGGAGCCAAAAATCAAAACCAGGTCTCCCAGCTCCAGGTTCAACATGATCAGAATGAGATCTGTTCCTCAGAAGAACTGAGAACCCTCCAGGAGAGCAATTCTTAAACTCTATGGTGTTTTGTAACATCCTTAATGGTCTCCTGAAACCTATATACCCCTTTTCTCAGAATTTTTTGCCCACATTCATAATTGAAGGAAATGCTAAATTCCAATTGGAGATTGGTGAAAATAAAGACATAATACTTTTTCCCATTCAACTTTAGAGATTCTTTTAAAACCTACCCATGAACCCCATGTTTATTTGTGGAAACCAGATTAAAAACTCCTCTACAGCAGGGTTCCAAAGAGGTCCATATTTCTGGACTAGGCTGGATATACAGTTGTGTGGTATTCATGTGTGTCAAAAAAATAATTTCCTTAAGTCCTGCATCCCACATTATAAAGGCACCTTCTACTACAAAGGGGGGGCAAGGAATTTACAGCTTGGAACCAACATTTTTAATGCTTCCACAAATGCTGAATCAGCTTGTCAAAGGGTAGCCAGGTAGAGAAAACCATCAGTAGAAACAAGCTGCTGGGAGAGATTTATAGGGGCCTTCTGGCTATCGTGGCAAGTGCAGAGTATAAAGTCAATTGTCTCCTGAAGTCATAGATCAACCAGAGGTAAAAACTGGAGAATTTTGGCCCTAGATTTTCAAAAATTTGGGGTACTTTGTAAACAAAGCCAGGCTGACCATATATGCAAGGATTGCCCCATATTTCAGGGCCTAGCCCCATTTTCCACTTCACTAAGGACCCACAATGATCTTCTATTCTATACTGTCAGTTGGATGCGTTTTCTTTTTTATGTCACAGCCATTTCCTAATATACTCCCCCTATTGACCTCCTCCTCCTCCTCCCTTCCAACAAAGAAAATGCTTAAATCGAACCAACTGACGCAGAGACTACATCTAATACTGTAGACAGCCTTTCTCTCTTCTAGTGGCCCACCTTTTTGCTGAGAGAAAGCATTTTTCACATAAAGGAGAAACATTTTTTCTGCCTACTAGACTGCAACTATAGAAACCCCAAAAGGTCCATCTGCTTCCCTGAACAACCTTTAATCCATGGCTAACACCTTCCCCAATAAAGAGGGATAAGACTACAGTAAAATTGATAAATTTTGTCTCGTTAAGTCAACTACTGGGTTTTAAGTTGTGTTTAAATTTATATCAACGTATTTTGTTATGTTTTGGGGACATATTAATATCATTTTATGTGGTATGCTTCAGTTGTTAATCTGGGTATTCTGTTTAATGGTGCATAGAATCGAATAAAAGGAGGAGAGTATGTGAGATGGCATTTGGGGGAATAAATAATGAATGATTTCAACAATCCCAAATTTCTTGATGCAAGATCCCATCTTTGTAACATAAATATTCATCCAATAATGCTACAGAATATGGTTGGAAACTATAAAAGGCTACAAGCTTCAAAGAATTAATATTCTAGCTGTCAAAAACCAATTTAGAAAGGCATAGAGAGTCGTGCGCTCATGCTACATCATGTGACAAACATACTATGGACAAGTTATATCATGTGATGAGCATGTCAGTCATGTGGTGAATGTGCAATGCAAACCACCATGTCACATGATGAACTGCTATGCTGTGTGACGAACATGCCACATCATACAACTAACACACTATGTTAAGTGACAAATACTTTATATAATGTGACCAACAAGACCAGTGATAGATTACATAGCATACTGCTTTGTGTGACAAGCATGCCATTTCATGGGATAACATGTCATGTGATGATACTGCCACCTCATGTAGTGGACATGTCACCTCACGTGACAAATATACTCTCACAAACATGTCACAATGCTGTGTCATAGTATGTATGTATCACATAATTGAACATATCACATCATGTGACAAGCACACCATGTAATACATTGTGAATGTGTCATGTGGTGAACATGCTACATTGTGGCAGCTATGTCACATCATTGATAGGCACTCTATGTCATTATATGATCATGACATGCAATACACTGTGTCATGTGATGAGCATACCATACCATGTCGTGTGACATACACAGTATATCATGTGACCAGCTACTACGTCATTTGGTGATCATGCTATGTATATGTTATGTCATGTGATGGACATGCTACAACAAGTGACAAACATCCCACTTTTGTGGCTGATGCCCTATGTCATGTGACAGGCACTACATCATGTGACAAACATGCTACCTCATATGGTGACATGCCTTGTGTGGCAAACACACCACATCATGTGATGGAAATGATACATCATGTGACAGACACATTTCACATGCTTTTGATCTTATGTTCACGCACATACCTTTTTTTATTTATGGAATAAAAACAAGCTTTCCATAACATAGTATAATATAAAAAAATGATTGCACATGAAACTAAAATTTGCTATTGAAAATGTGCTATTCCTTTTAAATATATAATAAAGTTATCATGTAAATTTCTTATTTTCTTCCCCTCCCAAGAGATGACTACCACACCCCCTCTCCTTCCTTTGTCTTGCTGTTATAAATATGCAAACTTCTGTATGAATTCTGAATTCTTCAGGTTCCACATGTATGTTCATTTGTCTTACAATAAACCTGGTTTTCATATAAGTTTCATGACATTGTGTTGGTATACCCACAGCAATTTATATGTACAAGGTACCATAAAAGTAAGAACAAGGGATTAATCTTCTATGGAATATTTGTGGAAAGACATGTACAAAAACTGCACAGGATCAGGAGCAAATGCACCACCACTGAAAGCCACTATGCCAAAAAGAACAGAGAGTTGTTAAAATAGAGTGTCTTCAGCATTTCATGGGTATAAACATCGTCCACTAAAAGCCAAAGGCAGTTACCAGGCTTTGTGTTTCTTGGAATGCCCAGCGGGGGGAGGGAGGGGGCACTCTACACTCAGTCCCATGGAGGCAGACTTCTAGAAAAATGAACCCTGACTCAAATCTATTAGAAGAGCTGTCTCACTTGGGGGCTCATGGAAAACAATTTTAATTCACCAATTCCTGGGCATGTTATCAAGGGGACTAGTCAGGATCTCTAGGCCTAAACAAATCTTTACAGATGATAAGCTGGAGCCTACTGAACTGTAGAAAGCCTCTGGAGTTCAAATGAGACTTTTCTCATTAAAACAAATGTGAAAAGCCAGCAATAAGCCAAGGCCCCAAGGGTGTTTACCTAAAGTCTTCCTCTACCCACCCAACCTAGTTCCCAATTAAATGAAATGTGATTGCAAATGTATTACACTACAATATTTTACAAATCATGTCTATGGGCTTCATTAAGTGTATAAAATGGCTTTCTAATTAATTGTAAGTGAAGTTCTATACTCAGTCAAGGTCTCTGGAGCTTGGTCTTCAATTTTTCCACTAATACATTTTTGCCTAAACAGAAAGCCGATGAAACTGAATGTCTCACATTCCTTCTATGTTTCCTAAAGTACATAGAAACTCTTCCTTCAACAAACCCTTGAATGCTAATTGTTTCATTTTAGCAAAAGGTTGATGGACCACTGTGTTTAGATCATCTAACTTTTTTCCATTTAAGTTCAATTTGTAAAATATTCATTGGTTGCTAAAATCAAATGTCTGGAGGGAAGGAGCTATTACACTCTAGTTTCTGGGGATCCCTATAGAACCTAGGACAGAGCCTCAAATATGGCAGGTGCTTAATAAATGATTTATTGACTGATTAGTGGCAGTTTGGTAGTCCAGTGGATAGAGGACTAGGCCTACTGTCTGGAAGACCCAAGTTCAAATCCAGCCTCAGACATTTTCTACACATGTGACCTTGGGCAAGTCACTTAGTTTCAGTTTCTTTAACTGTAAAATTGAGATGATAATCGCACCTACCTCCCAGAGCTGTTATAAGGACCAAATGAGATAATATTTCTAAAACACTTAGCCCAGTGCCTGTCACATAGTATTTATCATGAAATCACAGTGAAATGGAAAGACTACTATACAAATAATCAGACCACCTCTGACCCTAACTGCTGGACAAAGTTATATTATCCCTCTGAGATTCATTTTCCCAAACTATAAAATTGGGACAATAATAACTATTTACCTCATGAGGTTTTTGCTAGGATAACAGATTAAAAATATGAAATCAGTATAATGACTATTATTGGAATCCAGACTAAGAGACCAAATCATAAATGAATTCCTTCTGGTATTTGTAATAACTAAACATATAAGGCTTCAAGGTGGTCCTACTTTTAGCAGAATATTATCAATGAAGGTCTAGTGTTTAATTCTACCTCTGGTATTTACTACTTGTATGACCTTGGACCAGTCATTTAACTTCCTTAGACTTTGGTTTTCTGTAAATTGGGGAGGCTGAATAAAATGGCTTCTAAAGTCATTTAGATCTGTGGTCCTATCATTAAGAATGATTAAATTCCATTTAAAATTAAAATCAAGTACACAGATTCAGAGTCCATCAATACATCTCAGCGTAGTGTCTGGTACATAGTCGGCATTTTATAAATGCTTATTCCCTTCCCTTCCGCACACCCCACCCAGAGTATTCTTCTACCCTAGTCTGAACAGTCTGCAGCAAGCTTACATTCCCATCCAAAGCCTCCAGAAGAATCCCCATTCCCCTAGAAATGTGAATCCATATGCAGAAATGTGTTTCTCCTTTGAAACACTAAGATTGTAAAAAGTCATAAGGCTATGATTTTAAAGGAGCATGCTCTCAGATCATCACAAAAAGATACATCCTTTAAATTCCCACCTGTCACAAACACTGAGGAATGTATTGAGAGTAAGGGTAAGGAAATAAATTATTGTGTCAGATTCATAGAATCACAGAATCTTACAATTACAAAGTACATCAGATATCAAGTAGCTCAAACTAGACCTCTGTGACATCCGGGGCAACTGCTTATCCAGGCTCTGGATTCTAAAAGTCTCTTCCAGCTCTGACAGTCAGTGTTCTAAGGGCCTTCAAATTCTAGCAGTCTATACTCTGTTCTTAAATTCCTAATATCCCTTTCAAATAGACAAGTTCCAATGCATGCATGTGTTAAATAATCAGGGAGCGATTTTGAAAAGTGCGCTATAGCAAGAATTGAATTAGTTTATCCCACGGAGTATTTATGGAGCTGATCTGAGGCGCCCTACTCGACCAGCCATTTTCAGGGACACACATGCTCAGTGCTGAGGACTTCATGCTTTGGAATGATGCAGCAATCACTTGATCCCCATGACCTCTGAAGAGGAAAGGGAATATGTTGAAAGAGGACTGGCCATTAAGTCAGAAAGAGCCAGCCACCTTTCAAAAGCCTTTAAGAAATAACTTCATCCCTTGCAATATTTTCTTTCTCCGGAACTTGAGGAATGATACTCCAACTCCTACTGGCACTCCTTCTTCTCTGTCTGTCTGTCTCTGTCTCTCTCTCTTGCTCTCTCTCTCTCTCTCATATACTAAGTCTGAGTCGGTATCTCAAGGTCCTGTTTTCTGTTTCTTTCCCTGAACATAGGTGACTTAATAGCAATCCTGAGAAAGACATTTCCAGTTATGGAGTTAACAAGTTTGAGAAGTAGGAGGCTCCTGGCTCTCTCAGACAGTGCCAGCTACACTGCAGGAAGCGCTCTCCACAGCTACCATAACATTCCTCAAAGGAAAAGATGAGAAGATGAGCCTCAGCCCTGGCATACCAAGTAGGATGAACTTTGAGGAAGGAGTTTGTCCAAATGCTACAGAGCTGAGGTAAAGGTAAAAGCTCTTTAAACAGTCCCACTAAATGTTCCATGTTTTAAGTGTTAGCGATTCAGGACAATATAAGAGCTTTGTCATGTGAGCTTATAAGTCTTTTGTGTCTTAAACTTTCTTTTGTATTGAGGAAATAAATAATTAATCTTCATTATATATTGAACAATATGTCACATGTTGGGGAGAGCTTAATTTAACCATGATCCAAAGCTGATCTTTACATGATTTTTCCCTGCAGGCAAGCTGCCCTTGAAAAAAGGATTAGATAACCTCTAAGATCTCTTTAGATCTAAATCTTATGTTACTATGGTTCAGAATTAGTCACATGATTCACTAACTTAACTTTGCCTGACATCCATCCTTCTATATATCAAACATCAAATTTTTTAAATTAAGTTTTTATAAATACTGGTGTATAGTGACTGGCAGAGGGAATTTTAGTAACTATGGTAAGGCAGTTTTTATTAATTTCCATAATCATAGTTACTTTGAAAAGTATGGCAAGATTACAAAGTCAATTCTGATCTTGAACTTCAAACTTCTGCAAACATTCCCTAAGAAACACCATCAATGCTTCTAAAATATCAAGGCATTTGATACTAACGTTTAAACTTCTATGATAGTCTAATTCCACACTTACTAGTTAGCAGAATACACTTACTTCCTTGACCTTTTTCATTCTTGTAGGTTTTCGAGGAGCTATGTGGAAATAACTGCAAATAGAAATAAGTATAATTAGGAAATAATGTTTCAGTAGATGTACACAAACATGAAGTATAGACTAAGTACCGTTCCTAACATGAAAACAATTGGATTTCTGTTTGTTTCGGTTGCGGGTAGGGTTGAGACTGGGTCTCCTTATCTTTTTTTTTTAAAAAGGCAGTCGGGGTTAAGTGACTTGCCCAGGGTCACACAGCTAATAAAGTGTCTGAGGTTCATATTTGAACTCAGGTCCTCCTGATTCCAGGGCAGTGCTCTAGCCCCTATACCACCTAACTGCCCTGGAGTCTCCTTATCTTGACTGAGTAGGGGCAGCAGCCACTCATAGGCCTAATCCCAATGGGTAGATAAATTTTAATCTCTGTTCCCAGAGAATTCACCACATTGATGCTAGCCTTAGTACAAGCATCTCACCAGCTTTACCCCACTGAAATTCAGAATTCCCCAGCCCAAGAAATCCACCAGCCTCAACCTCCCCCAGTTGTAGAGATTACAGATGACTGCCAACATACCTGGCTTGGTGTGATAGTTTTAATAATGAAATAAGCAGCATTACAGATGACTGCCAACATACCTGGCTTGGTGTGATAGTTTTAATAATGAAATAAGCAGCATTTTAAATACCATTAATTCATGTCACTAAGGCTTAGGCATTGTTTAATCTATAATTGCAAGGTTTATATGTTTTCCTGAGAACAACCCTGTGAAATAAAGAGCATAAGAATTTCAGTTTTATAGAGGAGGAAAGTAGAATTCCAAAAAGCTTCCCAAGTTAAATAGAAATTAAGGACAGAACTGAAACACAAACCCAAGTCTCCTGATATTTAGCTCACTATTCTTTTCACTAAACCAGGTCACTCCACATCCCAATCATTTTCAAAACATGACACCTATATGCCCACCAGGTCTCCTTCATCCTGGTCTTCTCCTTATTCCCCTTTCAGTTAAGCCTTAGATCCTGCCCCTGGAATGCTGAGACTGTAAACTCCTTGAAGACAGGGACTGCCTAAATTCCCAAATATTCCCATCACTCAGCACAGTACATGGCACAAAGGGAGTGCTGAATAAAGGCTTTATCACCATGCATTCATATATTCAATTGTTTGGGGCTTTTTTAAGTGTACAGATCACTTCAAGCTCTGATCTGGGTTTTAAGCTTCCTTGCTTAAAGAAAAAAGCCTAGGATTCTTGGGAAATGAAACTGCTGCAAGAAAAAAAGTCATAATTATGAGTCTGCAAGTTTTTTGGAAGGATGAAAAAGCTTTTTTCCCCATTATTTACTGATGATTTTCAAAGAAGTCCTCTATAATTAATTTAGTCCAGAGGATTTGGACAATGATTGCGTGGGAATTGGTTAGATTTTTATAGTTTTTGTTTTTCAATTTAGTCCTTTTAAACAATTATTATGAGATGTAGCCCTGGGGTGGCTAATATTATTACAGAGCTTCACTTCTAAGTCCATTTGCTGGTCTTGCCATTATGATGAAATTTTCTGAGAAGTGAGAAGTTATTTAAGCTGTTTAGTGACTCAGTAATTTCAAAATATACATTTTAAAACAATTGTGCCTCACTGAAATAAAAGAAAATCAAACCAAAAGTGTAAGCAGGGCCTTCTTCACAAAAATAGAATAATGGATATTATTTACATAAGAAAAAAGTTAAGGAAACACTGAAAAACAAATTTCTATAAATGCTGGAGTTCCTCTTCCAGGTCAACATTGTTTGCTCAGAAAGAACAGAAGCAAACTATGGTGTAAATATCTCTGGACCAGGAATCAAGAGACCTGGGTTCAAATCCCAGCTCTGCCAAGCATGCAAATGTTCTAATGCTATAAACCTATGAAGAGGGCTTCAAGGTCATGCACTTCATCCAGAGACAAGATTCTGTTTCCTTTTCCATGGAATCACAGAATGTCAGACCTAGAAGATGCTTTTGAAATCACCTGGTCCAACATGTTTACAGATGAGGAAAACTGAGGCACAGAGAGGTCAATTTGACTTGCCTGCTATCCTTTTTGCTTTCCTTTACAACATGTACCTCCTCCACTCCCATCTCAAGTTGCCTCTTTGTACTAAGTTTATGGCATCCATCTTGTCGAACTACTAATGGCATCTTTGTTTCCATTCACAACTTCTCTTGCCTGAATTTTACATTCCATCACCACTTCTGGGCAGGTTATCTCTCCTGTGTCTGGAATGCACTCCTCATCACGGCCTCTTCAAATCTAGTTTCCCTCAAGGCTCAGTAAGGAGATTTTCCCCATTTCCCTAATGGTTTGTACCCTCTTGCACCTCCTCAGATTGTCATGTATATATTTATTAAGTTATATTTAATATTATCCCAGTAGAATGGAAGCTCCTTGAGGGCAGAAACTGGTTTTCATTTTGTCTTTTTTACCCTCAGCACCTAATACAGTGTCTTGCACATAGTAGGCACTTGAGATCCTAGATTTGAAACTGGAAGAGTTCTTAGAGGTCATCTAAATCCCTCATCCAACACCCTCCCTCCTTTTACAGATAAGGAAACTGAGACCCAGAGAAGTTAAGTAATTTGTCCAGATAAAAAAAGTGGTAGAACCAGGTTTTAAATCTAGGTCCTCTGCCTTCAAATCCATCACTCTTTCCACTATATCATGTTGTATCTCACAATAAATACGTATTGAATTGAGTTGGATTAAATGGGACAAAGGGATGTTAATATAATTTCACTTACAACTGAAAAAATGACTGGGATGAGGGGAGAAGGTTTCAGCTTGAAATACTGCTATTAGATTCCATTTTCTCCTTACCTGGAAAACATTTTTGGAAGGATGAGAAAATAGTTTCTCTACAGTCATTTCATATCAAGCATAATGGACCAAAAAAAAGTGAGCTATAAAAAAATCATCAGGAAGGAAGGCAGAGACAAAATCAGCTGGAACAGCACAGGATAAAGTGGGAAGTGTTGCATTAATATAGTAAAAGAATTTATTAAGTGACTGCTTAATAAATTCTTGCTGATAGATGACTTATGTTTTACACTTTATACTGAGTTTTTATAGTTTTCTAAACACCATACATACACACACTCACCAACCCTGTGAAATAGACGGTAGCAAGAATTATATTCAGTTTAGAGATGATGAAAAGGAGGTTCAGAATGGAAAAGTAACTTGCCCAAGATCACCAGAATTTTAAACAGCAGAACCAAGCCTCCAACTCAGGTCTGCTTCAAGTCCAATCCATTTTCCTTAGGCTATGTTACTTACTGGTCAGACTCATAAGATGTTGAAAGTAAATGGGATATAGAACATTCAATGTCAAAGGTATAACAGAAAATGGGATGTAGAAGGGACCCTAGGGATATCTGGTCCAACCTCATATTTTACAGAATTATAGAATTCTTGATGATCAGAAAAGGTCAGAACCTGTGGAACACTGTAGAAGGAAGTGAAACAATTCCTGCCTTTATATAGTCTAATGGAAGAGATAAAATATGACACTGCAATCTATTTGTCAAATATGTGGTGAGAGCAGTCATTAGAGAGGAGTCAGGATAATCGGGGAAGGTTCTGGGTGAGTTTTGAGCAATATTTTGAAGGACTATGGTGAAGAAAGCACTTTGTGAAGCACTAAGTAAATGAGAACTATTATTCTTATGAAAAAGGAGACAGAGAATAGAGAGGAAAAGATTTGGGGGAGCCTGGAGTCAGGAAGCCTCATCTTCATGAGTTCAAATCCAGATTCAGACACTTAGTAGCTGTGTGACCCTAGGCAAGTCACTTAACCCTGTTTGTCTCAGTTTTCTCGTCTGTAAAATGATCTGGAGAAGGAAATGGCAAAACACTCTAACTTTGCCAAGAAAATCCTAAAAGGAGACAAGACTGAACAACAACAAAATAAATTGTCAGTGAGACTACAATCCTTACTACTGTTAGGGAACTGAATATGAGTTATCATAGATTATTAAGAGAAAGATCATCCAATCTAGCATCGTACAACCTGGGCTCAGATCCCAATGTGACTTCCTAGTCGCACATCCTTTCTCAGCCTCATTTTTCTCAATCTGTTAAATGGGCTCAAATCCCAGCCCTGCTTCTTTACTCTCCCGTTGTCTCTTTTCCTCTCCCGAGCCTCATTTTCCTGACGTGTTCCATGAGAGACTGGACCAGTTGACCTCTAATGTTTCTTCCAGCTCTCAATCCTAGCTCAGTTGTGTATATTAGACAAATAATCCAGGTGCTAAAATGTTTTCCCTAAACAGTCCCTTTACTGAAGAACAACGCTGAAGCGGGTAAGGATGTCTAGACTTTCCTCCAACACCAGAAGCGTGCTGATCCATTTGCTCCCGTCACTTTCTCCTCTCTACTTACCCTCCCCCCCAGGCCCACTTACTCCAGTTTCCTGAACCTTTCTCTGCCAGCTGCTACATATTTGCCCCCTTGCTGCAGCTCCTCCAGGTGCTGGACCAGATGTCCATGACAGGGCGTGTAGAGCCGCCTCACTCCGAAGGGCACTGCCACCATCTCATTCAACTGAGCCATCAAGGCTTCAAAGCTGGGGACCCGCCTGCGATTGATCACAAACTTCTTGCCCACGTAGAACTGGTCTCCGTTGCGGTACACAAAGATTGTCCTGGCTGGAGTGGTGTCCAACAGGTTGTGAGAGCAGCAGGGGCCCTGGGTGCCCATGGTGGGTGGGGAAAGGGAGGCCAAGTATCCAGTCAACTAAGAGACATGTATCCCGGAAAGGGCCCCTTCTCCCGCCCGGCAGCCCCCAGTCCTCCAAAGTTCCGACCCCCGTGGGGGCAAAGGAGCCGGGAGGGCTGAGGTTCTGAAAGAGAGGCAGCAGTGGAGGCAGTGCACCCAGAGGAGCGGTTTGGGGAGGCTGCCTTGGGCTCCGACTTTTCCCTGCCTTTCCTTCCCTTCTCTCTCTAGGTAGACTAGGGGTCAGAGAGCAGGAGACTACGCTGTCCAGCAGCAAGAGCACGAGCAGCGCCAGATACTCTGGTCCCTGAAGCATCACTTCATGCCTGCGGCCGTGGGGTGGGGAGGACTCTCTCTTGCCTGCAAATCCGCCCCCCCGGCCGCAGCAGCTGCGCAGGATGCCGCCGCCAGTTGGGATCTCGGGTGGTAACAGGTCTGGCGGTCAGGCTAAGATGGGGGCCGCTCTACCTGGACTCCCACCTGTCCCCGCCCCTGGGGGCCGGGCATTGACGCGGACTAGGAGCGATTGTGACCGCTCGCTCGGGTGGGACAGCCTGGGTAGAGAAAGAGAAAGGAGAGGCACGCTGCGAGGGGTGGAGAGAGATGAGGAGGAAAGGGGGTGGGGTGGGGCGGGATGGAAGGCGCAGGTGGTGGGCTGGGAGCTCTAGGGCGTCTGATCCAATTCCCTACCGTCCCACTAGGCGGGGATACTGAGGCCCGAAATGGAAACTTGGCTCGCTCCTGGCTACACTGTCAGATGGTAACAGAGCCCATTCGACCTGGAGGGAGACAGAGATGCTCTGTAAAGAGCACTGAACTTGGAAATCCTGGACCTTCGCCCAAATCTTGACTGCCTAATACCAGAGTGACCCTGAGAAAATCAGTTCTCTCTAGGCTTCAGTTTCCTCATGTAAAACGAGGAGCAGTTAAGTGGCAGTGGATAGAGGCACCAGGCCTGGAGTCAGGAAGACCTGAGTTCAAATTTGACCTCAGACACTTACTAGTACTAGATGTGTGACCCTGGGCAAATCACTTATCCCTGTTTGCCTCAGTTTCCTCATCTGCAAAATGAGCAGGAGAAAGAAATAGCAAACCACTCCAATATCTTTGCAAGAAAACTTCAGCAGGATCACAAAGGGTCAGACACAACTGAAACAACCAAACAACAAGAACAAAATGAGAGAGAGAGAGAGAGAGAGAGAGGGGGAGAGAGAGAGAGAGAGAGAGAGAGAGAGAGAGAGAGAGAGAGAGAG
>NW_027187298.1:314507-346281 GCF_028583685.1 Petaurus breviceps papuanus | reverse complement strand
GAGAGAGAGAGAGAGAGAGAGAGAGAGAGAGAGAGAGAGAGAGAGAGTTGACTTCTAAGGTCCCTTCCAGTCTACATCATTCTCTGAGCCAGGTCAAGGAAGTGAGCTCAATTTGGCAACCTTGGGTACTTTGAGACTTTGGGTAAGTCTGTTCTCCCTCTGGAAAAAATGTCAAAAATCAGATACTTAATCCAATTTCTCTATCCCTCATTTTTTTCAAAAGAGGGAAGCAAGAAAATTAAGTGACTTGCCAAGTTCACATCACTATTAAGTGCCCAGATTTTCTGCCTCCAAGACATGCTTCTGCTTGTACTGTCTGGGGAAGAAGGAAGCTGCAAAAGAGAGGAAATATGGGGCTACTGGGAAATCAGCAGAATGACTCTCAAGAGCCTGGAATGAGTCCAGATTAAGAGAGAAGAGGTCCTGAGCTGTGTTCACAGTGATGACCAGACACAATGCCCTTCATCTGTTTGAAACTTCCCTTTCATTCAGACTTGAACCAGGATCACCCCTTTCCCAGAAAATAAGGGCAGTGGGGGTGGTGACTTTCCTGAGACATAAAAATGTCCTGATGATTCTAAACTGACTTTTCAAAGTCTATTTCCAGTTCTGCCTCTCATTTGCTTCAGTGACTTTAAATAAGTCACTTGCCCTTTCTGGATCCCAGTTTTCTCTTCTGTGGAATGGAAGAGTCTAGACTACATAATCTCTAAGGTTCCTTCTAGTTCTAAAATCCTATGACTCAGAGGATCATAGATTTAGATTTAGAAGAGGCCTAAAAGTTCAAGTCCTACTCTTCATCTGAAGCCTAGAAAGAGAAAAATCACTTACCTAAGGCCTCTCACATGTTAAGAAATGTTAAGGGATCCTCTGAACTTGTCTTTTGAGGTGCCATATTTTCCAGAAACGCTGGACCCAGAGTGTGCAGGAGGCCTTTAATTCTTCAAAGACAAAGCCCCACCCTGAGGTGACATAATGTTATTTACACCCCAAGCTGGATTCCCTGTGTGTCCTTGGGAGTCAAGACAGGTGCCAGTCAATCTACACTAGGCTGAGAAACTGCTTATGCAACTGAGATCCTTGTAGAGAAGGAAACCATCCTATGGTCATAGTCTAGCAATCCCCAAAGGAAAAGAATTTGACTTTAGCCATCACCTTGTTCCTCCCCTTCAAAAGTGGTTTTGTCCTTTTCCCACCTTTACTACATGCTTTCCACCTCCCATAACATGGCCCTTTAGGTGGAGAATTGCGTTTTCTCCTCCTCCTCCCTTTGTCCTACTGTCATAAATATAACTTCTATATGGATTGTGAACTCTTTGGGTCACACATGAATGTTCATTTTTCTTGGAATAAACTTAATTTTCACAATAAGTTTCACGAAGTTGTGATTGCCTGTTGACACATGGTAAGTACCAAAGCTAGAACTCAAATCCTTTTCACCTCTGCCCAGAGATAACCTATCTTTAGGAATAAGTGGATAATAGTCACTCTAATTTTACTTTATAAAGTAAAATGCAAACTTCTTGTGGCAGGGAATGTTTGGATGTGTTTGTTATCTTGCATCCCTCTAGCACCTAGTACAATGATGTAAGTGGATAATACATGTTTCTTTTTTAAACAAATATATCATTTTTCATAGGCTAAATTGAATTCAAAGAAATTCTCCAGAATTAAGTTCTAAAGAAACATTATGCATGAAGCAGAGGGCAATGGAGAGGGTGTGATGGGATTGAGTAAATTTCAAGATGTTGTCAATTATGACCAACCCACATTGAATAGCATAAGGAATAGCATCTAGGAAATAGGTTGTCAGAACAGGTAGTAGGCTGATCATATATTGAGAGATAGGGGTTACCAATAGCTCAAGGGCAACACTGGCAGGTCAACACAATGTAGAAAGCCCTAGATGGGAAGGAAGCCTTTATTTAGGGATGTTACTGGAGCCAGATCCAACTAACTCATGAATGCCAATTGTTAGATTTTCCCTATAGGCCTTTAAATGCTTTGTGGGGGCTCCCTGGGAAAATGTGTACAAGAATGGCCCAAGTTGAAAAGGTGTGAGGGGGTTGTGTGCAGGAATTAAGTACCAACATCAAAGACATCCTGGTTCCACTGAAGTAGTTCAAGTTCATAATCAATAGTTATTCAATACTCACCTGAGTAGTTTTCAGTCACATGAGATGTCACAGAACACTTAACAGATACCTTACTCGAATTTTATAGCAAATTAAATTTCTAGAAACACTTTCCTCATCAGTTGAATGGAAGGACCCCAATAAAATGTAAGCATCTCCAGAAAAGAGACTATTTTTTGTCTTTGTATTATAGTTCCTAGAACAGTGCCTGACACATAGTATAAGCTCTTAATAAATAAATGGTGAGTGAAGGAGTGAATGAATGATAACCCTGTGATGCACAAAGAAGAAAAATTATTGCCCCCATTTTACGGATTAGTTAACTGAGACTCAAAGAGTACTTTTCCCAGGCTGTTTACACAGCTACTATATATCAAGGCTGGGATTTTTGTCTTCTGCTGCCACGATCGGGAGTTCTCTACTGGCTTTGTCGATTTAACTCTAACTTCCATGTAACTATTTTCTTCACCAAGTTGCTTGAAAGAAAAGGCCTATTTAGCCTTCTAGACAATTAGGTGAATCAGTGTATAGCATACAAGAAGTGATGAGAGTAAAGCCTGAGTTTGAATCCTGCCTCAGACACCTTACTAACTGTGTGACCCTGGACAAAGCCCTCTACCTACCTACCTACCTACCTCACAGGGTTTTTGGGAGAAACAAATGAGTTTGCACATGTAAAGTATTCTGTAAATCCCAAAGTACTTTATAAATGTGAGTTATCATCATCAGCATTTTCTTCTCTAAACAGAAGTGCTGAAAGAGTGTTACACAGACTTTACAAGTTCATAGACTTAGAACTGGAAGGGACCTGAGAGTCCATCTATTCCAACTACCTCATTTTAAAGAGGAGGAAACTGAGATACATAGATATTAAATTACTTATCCACATGTCATATAGGTAGCAAGTGACAAAGTCCAGGATTTGAATGCAGGCCTCCTGATTCCAAATCCATTACCAGAAGTTCTCACCGGCTTTGTTGAATCAAACATAAACTCCACTAAACTACTCTGACTGTACACTCCATGAAGATCTGTGCCAACAGAATGTCAGAACAGAAACTTGAACCCAGGTCCTTTATCTCCAGACTATACTTAATGTTTGTTGAATGAATTGTATATTTGCAAATATATATACATGTATGTGTGTTGTGTGTATAATTATAGAATGAAAGTATTCCATAATTACATATTTCCTATAAGTAAAAAAGAGGCAACTAAGTGGCCCAGAGTCAGGAAGGCCTGAATTCAAATGTGACCTCAGATACTTACTAGCTGTGTGACCCTGGACAAGTTACTTTAAATTCTCTTTGCCTCAATCCACACTGGAGAATGAAATAACCACTCCAGTATCATTGCCAAGAAAACCCCATGGACAATATTTCTATGCTATGGTTTATAGCAGGGGTGGGGAACCTGCAGCCTCAAGGCTACATGTGGCTTTCTAGGTCTTTGGGTGTGGCCTTTTGACTGAGTCCAAGTTTTACAGAACAAATTCTTTTATAAAGGGGATTTGCTCTGTGAAGTCTGGATTCAGTCAAAGGGCCACACTTGAGGACCTAAAGGGCCACATGTGTCCTCGAGGATGAAGGTTCCCCATCTCAGGTCTATGGGGTCACAAAGAGTGGAAAACAACTGAACAACTAATAAGTGAAAAAGAAAACTCCCCTACAAAGCCCCACATTACATTTCCACTTGCATGAAAACAGCTTCATTCCAAGATACCAAAATTTACACATCCATCCAGCATACAGGAATCTTTTGGAGGTGGGGAGAATGTTTTATTATGTCACCAGGAGTCATCTTGATCTCAAAGAGATAAAAGCACAAAAGTTTATAAAGGTCCAGGTGTTCAAAATGTTCCAGGAAAGCATGTTATTGTGATGCTTAAACATTTAACTATCATTCCAATTTCAGGTGATTTTGAAGGTAGAATTCATTGCTCTCAAAGGCACAATCACAGGGAATCGTCTCGATGACATCACTCTTTCACTGGGCCGTAGCAGGCAGATGGAGCTGGGGAAGCCCCTCAAACGAAGCCGGCTCACTCCCCCATCCGGAGCAATGGTAATTTTCACATGGGTTATGACATTTTGCAACTGGATAGCAACACTATCAAATAAATGCTTCTTGTTGGACGACAGCTAAGGAAGAGAATCAAAGACAACAGAAACCCTGATGAGAACATGGTGATTAATGAGAAAGAAATTATTATTTCTCTCTTGTATTAATATCAGACGAGGAGGGTTGAATGGAGGGTTTTTTTCCCCCTTTCTATCTCCTCTTTCAAAGCCCCATTCTCAAGAACATTCCTGACCTTACCCAAAATTTTACGCCACCTAGTCCAGCTTATCTAGGTGGAATTCTCACCCCACGATTCATTGTTCACTAACTAGATGGAAGATAGATCCTTTTGAATAGCTTGCCTGAGGTGGGAGTAGTCTGGCTTGTGTTGAGTCTCTCTCTGTCCATGACTGCCATGATCAGAGACATATACCTAGCCCCTCATTAGAATAGGACCATAAACTTAGAGCTACTTAGAAGGTTGAGATTATTTGATTCATTTTTACCATAAGGCATCCAACGGTATATTTTTCAAATGACTTCCAGATCTGAGATCTGGTTAAATTCCACCTTAGCTCATGAGAAAAACTACTGAACCTTCCCCCTAACTTCCTCTCAGGTAGTGGTCAGAGGAGCTATCCACTGGGTTGGGGGTGGGATGGAGACAGGAAAGGTTAAAGGGCATCATTCTTGGAGCCCATTTTGGTTGCAGAGCTACGGAGAGAGGGAAGGAGACAAGGGAAAGAAAGGAAAGGAGGAGGAGGAGAAAGGAGGGAAGAAACATCTATTAAGAGCTAAACACTTGACAAATATTAACTCATTAGATCCTCACAACAACCCTGGGAGGTGGGTGCTTTTTTTCTCCCCATTTTACAGCTGAAGAACTGAAACAGGCAAACATGATTTGACTTGCCCAAGGTCACACAACAAGTAAGTACCTGAAGCCAGCTTTGAACTCGGGTCTTTCTAACTCCAGGTCCAGCACTCTTCACTACCTAGCTGCCTCTAGAGGGGAAGAGTCTCCACTTATGAATCACAAATCCATTGAAGATGAACTATGAATTGTTTGTACATACTAGCTTTCAAAATAAAAGCAATTATTAGGAAATACAAAAGTATAGACATCCAGAACCTACTATGTGCTCATGGATCAAATAAATTTTCAAATGAACATTGTTATTCAAAGTTAATCTAAGAAACTCCATACCTATTTATTCTCTTTGCATTATTATCTTTAAGAGGCAACAGTTAGGTGGCACAGTGCATAGATTACCTGCATAGGTACTACATAGGTACTACCTGCATGTACTACATACATACTACATTACATAGACCTGCAGTCAGGAAGACCTGAGTTCAAATTTGGAATCAGACACCTACCAACTGTATGACCTTGGGCAAGTGACTTAACCTCTATTTGATTCAGATTCCTCTACTCTAAAATGGGGAGAATAACAGCAACTGCCTTCCAGGGTTTTTGTGAGGATCCAATGAGATAATATTTGTAAATTGCTTAACACAGTGCCTGGCACATTGTAGATGCTTAATAAATGTCTGTTCCATTCCTTCTTTATATTTATTCTGTATATACTTATAGCTGAGTTTGTTGTCTCTCATTAGAATGTAAGCTTCTTAAAATTAGAGATTGCTTCATTCTTTGTATATGCTTCCTCCCTGAAACAGTACTTAGGTCCTTAATAATTGTGTGTTGATTGATTGATGTTCAACTTCACTCTGCAGGAGAGATCTGTGGTCAAACCATAATTTCTCCCAAAACAGGCATTTTAGCCAACGACTCACCTGTGCTATCCTATCCATTTGGTGAACAAACAGTATCCAGAGCAGTCACTCACCTTTGTGACAGAAAGCAGAGGTTTCCACTTGACACTTGGTAAATGCCACTTTTGCAAAATACCTTCTTCTTCCTCTGGAGTCGTTAGAACACAACCATCAAGTTTGCAGGTATCTGGATAATTGCCTAATAGGAGAGAACGGAGACAGAGGCAGTATCCTACCTAGCCATAAATGCAGGGTTCTCGCTGATATCAGGCAGACACCAAAATTTTTTCTGCAAGGCAAGGTAGGAATAATATATCTTTCCAAAGCTAGAGGATGAGAGAGAGAGAAAGAGAGAGAGAGAGAGACAGACAGACAGACAGACAGACAGAGACAAAGACAGAGAGAAAGAGTATACAGATAATTGTCAAAGTGAATGGCCCAGTATATGCCCAGGCTGCCATTGCCTCAAAGAATAAATGAGGATATGTTTTTCTAAGGCATGAGGGATGGCCTGACATACGCTAATTGTCAGACACATTAAGTTTAAATGAATAATATTCTGTCCTTGAAGGTGGAATGCGTTTGATAAACTTCCTACCCTAGAAATTTAATCACTAGTGTGCTGCTATTTGGCACATCTAGAATTATCATGAAGCGGGAAAAATATTTTCATGGTGGCATCGTATTTTCTAATGTGACAATAAAATAAGATATGTAGGGCTATGATAACAACTATTCTGCATAAGCAAAGCACACGGGAGTCAAGGGTCTCACAGTTTTCTGCCATGGTCTACACATTTGTCAAGAATATCTCTCTGTTATTAGGGCTTTAGTGGGAACTATATATGTAGAAAAAGAGAACCTAGGAAAGGGGACCCCAATATTTTTGTGGGAAACACCACCTTTTAATTACCCTCCAAGGTGTTGGGGAAAAGAAGTGAGAATAGGGAGGATTGTGATGATTGTGTGGTCCTAGATGTGTTGGGGGAAGAGAGATGTTAGGGGGTATATTTCTACCATCCTAATGTACCCATCAGGTATGAAAATGGAAATCAAGGGACTTGAGGAAAGATAATACAATGTAGGCAATTGGTGATGCAGTAGGATTGGAGTTAAGGAGAGAGACTTGGCCTGGATATGTGTGTGTATGTATATATACATCTATATATACATATGTATATATATACCCATATATACATATATATATACATATATTATTCATCTGCATAGAGATTATAAATCCACAGAAGCTGATAAAGTTACCAAATATAGAAAGAAAAGAAATAAAAAGGCCCAGGATAGAGAATCTAGTATTTTGTTTTTTGACATTTCAAATTAGTTGTTTCAGAGACATCTCTAACTCAGTATGGCCATATCAGAACTCATCTTTCCACAAAAATAAACAAACAAAACCCTTGCCTCTACTAAACTTACCTATTTTGTCTAGGGCACTATCATTCTTCCAATTATCCAGGCTCACAACTAGTGCCATCCTCAATTCCTCACCCTCACTTATCTCACATAACCAAGCCATTGCCAAATCTTGTCATTTCTCCCTTCATCACATCTCTTGTAAATGTCCCCTTCTCTCCATTCTTGTAGCTATCACCTTAATGCAAACCACCATCAACAATCATTACCTCTTACTTGGACAACTGCAATAGCCTCCAAATTGGTCTCCAACCTTAAGTCTCTCCCTAGGCCAACCCACCCTCTACTTAACTGCCAAAGTGATTCCTTAAGCACAGGTCTGACTGTCACTCCCCTGCTCAATAAACTCTACTGACTCCCTACTGTTTCCTGGATGAATAGTGGAGGCTTACAGGACCACAGATATAGAGCTCAAAGGAACTTTAGAGGTTATCTAGTGCAGCCCTCTCATATTCACAGATGAGGAAACAGAGATCCAGAGAGGTTACTTGACTTGACCGAGGCCGCAAGGTATTAAGTGGAAAAGCTGGGATTTGAGCCCAGGGCCTCTGACTCCAGATGTAGCAATTTTCCCATTATGCCATGACAAGGACTCATGGAACCTCCAGCCCAGGCTTATTGTTGTTCAGAAAAGAACAATCAGGGTGGTGAAAGGACTGAAAAGCATGCCATATGCCACTCTTTTTGAAGGAATTGTATTGTTGATAATGGAGAGAGAAGACTCAGGAATAGCATGATAATTGTCTTCAAGTATTTTCAGGGTTTTCAAGTGTCAGCAAGAGTAGACTTGTCCTGCTTATTCCAATGCGTATAACCAAGACATAACCAGTCTGCATGAACTCTGGTCCCTCCCAACCCAAGACTCTGATTTTCTTGTGCACTAAGTCCATCTCCAAAGGAGGGCTTAAAGTAGGGTCTGTGATCATCCCCGTCTCCACAGAGCCCTTCAGAAGTCAAAGAGTCAGAGGATTTGGAACCCTGAAGATCACAAAGTATGACCCTTTCATTTTACATAAGGGGAAACTAAGGCCCAGAGATAAGAGGCTTATACAAATTATACAATTAAAAAGTAACAAAGCTGGGATACAAATCCAAGTCCATAGGAAGCAGTAAGAAATCATAGGATTTAAACCTGAAAGAATCCTTAGAAATCATCCAATCTAATTCCCCCACTTTACAGATAAGGAAACTGAGGCTCAGAAAAGTTAAGGAACAGGCCCAAGGTCACCTATGCAATAAATAGTAGATCCAGGATTCAAATCCAAGTCTCATGATACCAAATCCAATGCTCTTTTCATTGCTGCCTATCTGAGTCTGGGAAATTCAGCTCCTTATAAAGCAAGGCCCTGATAAGCATTCAGATAAACAAAAAAAAGTAATAGGAGATCCCACCACTCATTAACCTGCCTCTAGGCTCTCCAGCCTCATGAAGCCCAAATAATAATGCTGGGATGAATAATAATGCTGGGGTTGAGAACATGGGAAATTAGAAGAATGGTGGTATTGAGCAAAAAAGAAAAGTTTGGAAGGGATAGAGGGAAGTTGGGTAATGAGTTCTGTTTCTGACATGTTGAATTTGAAATGTCTATAAGGACATCCAGTATGAAATGGTAGAGGAGTTTCCCTACCTGCTACCAAAATTCCTTCTTTTCCCCAAATCCCACTGATACCTGAGATTCCTTTATCAAGAAAGGGTAAATCCTTTTATTCCACAACTGGAGACAAGACTTAAAACACAGATATCCTTTGGAGGGAGAACACATAGACTTGCATTTGCACTAAGCTATAAATGACTGGCATGAGGTCCTCTGTGAATTCCCCCTCTTATAGGGAAAGAGATCTATGTGGTTGGAGGGGGTTGCCCCAGAGAAAAAGGAGTCTGTAACAACCAGAGGCATTTGATAGCTAGGGTCTGGTGCTGGAAGGGGGCAGGGAGGAGGATCATACTGTCCTGTGGTTTTTTCCACAGTACTAGAGACCATGAAAAGTGACAATGGGACAAGACACATTACAGAAATGTCAGATTTAGGGTTTTTCTCCCCCACTAGACATGAAATTTTGTAAGTACTAGGAACACCCAGTGACTAAACTCCTGATTCAGAAGCTCCTTCTACCAAAGTACATCAATACCTTCTCTGAAATGTATATAGTCTTAGGGAGCTGACTTTCCTGTTCCCTGGATGTCAGAAATGGGACCTGAACCTAACCCTCTTGTCACTTCTCTATAGATACACATACTTTCAATACCAGAAATAGTATTAATACCCTTCAGGACACACAGGGATTCATTTTGAGATGTCAACCCCCATGTCTTAATTACAAGGAATACCACCAACCTTCCTGTGTAGAGTCACAAGAAAATTTCAATTTTTGTACTTTGCCTGGAATAAACAAATGGCTCATCCAAAATTTCTGTTCAGATAATCATTGATAAAGCTTATATGCTGTGGCAGGTGAAATATGAAATGACTGAGGAAACAAAGGTCTGAGCTTCCAAGCATTTAGATTTACTAGGAAATACATATAATCGCCTAACAAATCAGAACCAGGCCCCTTCATCAGCTTAGGGCTGGACCCCAAATACAGGAGAAGACAGATTTTTATACATTAAAAATAATCAAATAAGATCAATTAGTTAAAAGGAAGAAAATACAACATGGGTAATCTGATTTCTAATTGGAGGAAAGATTAGGGGCTTTCCAAGTTGGGAGGGGGAAAGCAAACAGGTACAATTCTCTGAATTCAGAAAAAGATGTATCCCATTCCCCCCGCCCACCCACTAAATGTCTGTAAACAATCAAAGGAACTTGAAAATAATAACTGATCAATCAGTATAGGACCAGTTTTCAATTAAGACATGGTTTGCTTGAGAAGTACAATTGTGAGAAAACTCCTTGCATCAATCTTTGTATCTGACTGGGTTTCTGATCAGCATAAATTAGTTAGGTCTTTGGTTATGAGTCACTAAGCAACAGGTTGAAGTGGTCCAGCTTTCCAGTCACTCAGTGCTAGGTTCAAACAATGCAATAATTTTCTCATGATTCCCGTAATTGAATAAAGCTTTCTCATAAGACAGAAATTGGACTAGACCTATAATTGAATAGAAAAGGGAACTGAGCTAGCTCCAGAACTGAGGCACAAGATGGAGTCAGGGTGGTTCACTCATTTCCTACAACTAACCATCTGCTGTCCTAATCCCCTCATTTCCTTCAGTGCATATACTAATGGAATTTCATTTACCTTTAAAATGATGTGTGTCTATCTCAATTTGAGTGACTACACCAGGATGTGCCAGTCTGAAAATCGCCCATTCACTACCAGGCACCATGAGAACTCCATTATCATCAGTCTATAGTTTGAAAAGAACAGACACACTTGAAACCGTAAGAAACTAACAATAAAAATAAGCAAAAGAAAATTAAGATTCAATTTCAAATTTTGAGTATTTTCCGATGTTGCTCTCTTAGTTTTAAATCATGGAAATCTCAGAGTATCAAAGAATATTTCCATTCCCGTGATTTTCTGTGTTTTAATCTATCTGTAATTTCATCAATATGGGCATTGCTTCCAACAATTTAGATAGAAATTCCTCCATATTTTTCCATACTGTTCAGTATTATTATTCATATCTTTTCATAAAGTGATATACAATTATTTAAAAGTTTCGTTTTGAGGGGAGATAATTTGAAACTCAAGGGATTATGGAACTGAATGTTGTAAACTAAAAGTAAATTAATTAATTAATTTTAAAAAAAGAAAGTTTCATTTTGAAACTAAGCTATACCTGAGAAATTTTGCTTTGAACTTGATTGGAAATTACTTGGAAAGGAGGCCTATATCTTCTATAAACAACCACCCTCCCAAATCCCCAATTCCTGGTCATGATTCAACCATGAGTACATCTAGTAAGTATCAATCAATCAATGATGAATTCCTTATGAGTCATATGTAAACAACCTCTCACATGGCAAGTTTTTTCTATTTAAATCTATATACTGAAAGTCTATCCAACTGATTTACCTCCATATAGAGGAAACAGATATTCCATAACATAGTCTTAACCATTTGGAACAATAAAGCCTATCCTAGAAAGGTGTAGGGAAGAGGAGGTGTCAGACCAAACAAAACAGAAAATTTGTCTTCAAATTATGAATAGAGAGAACAGTTGTTTTATTTTGTTTTTCTTTTTTGTCTCTGGGGCAATTCACCTCTAGATCCTCATTACAGTATGGAGGTGATCCTGAGAGCTTTACCAGCAAAGTGCAATCTCTAGCTGATCCTACCAGGCTAAAAAGTCTTCAGTCAGAGGCCAAAGGATTGATTGGCCTATAGTTCAATGCCTGAGGACCAGCCTAAGCAAGCTCAACCACACAGAATGGACCACCAAGGAATGAGGGGTGTTTGGGGTTTCATTTTCAGACACAATTTATAAGTGTAGAGGCATTGGAATCTTTATCAGTGGAAAGAATCTTTAGCAGAGCCACATAAAAATGAAATCACAGATCCCTGAAAATAGCAAAGAATATTTTCAATTCAATGATCTTCCATATTTCAATGCGTCTGGGATCTCATCAATGTGGGCACTGCCTCTAAAAATAAAGATGGCCACTCCTCTATATCTTCCCATATAGTTAGTGCAATATTCTTGGTTCATATCTTTCCATAAAGAAAGGTATGTGCCAAATTCTCTGAAGGTCTTCCTCTCTCCAATGATTTCTTTTTTTTTTTAGAGCACTTGAGTACATTTTAGGCACCATCACCACCAATGCTCATACTACGTATCATTTCCCCAAGCCTGTCTAAACATGTGATTTCATAGGCATGAGGAACTCCCAGTATGGAAACACCCTCTACAATGCAAATTAGCACCACCACCACCACCCCCTGACATAACCCCTTAGTAATTTGTAGCCTTGGGACCATTTCTTCTCACACTGAGTTCAGTGACTTGCCTATGGTCACAGAATCAGCATATATCAGAGAAAAAACTCAGCCCAAGTATTCCTAACTATAAGCCCTACATACTATACCACACTCTCAGGTATGTCATTTAGGTATCTTCAAGCATAAAGCAACATCAATTTGAAGGGGTTTTTCCCTAAATGTTATTATCATTAAATTGTAATGTTGCTTAAAAGCAATAAGTATTGAATAAGAAAGTAAGCTCCTGATGGCAAAAATTATTTTTGTCTTTCTAACACAAGTGTTCAACACAGTACTTGGAACACAGTAAGCATTTGATAAATGCTTGTTGATTGAATATTCCAAGAACATAGTAATATCAACTGTTTGTTGTTTTTCAATTGTGTCTGACTCTTCATGACCCCATTTGGGATTTTCTTGGCATGTCCTTAAAGTGATTTGCCATCCCCTTCTCCAGCTCATTTTACAGTTGAGGAAACTGAGACAAACAGGGTTAAATGACTTTCCCAACATCACCCAGCTAGTAAGTATCTGAGACCAGATCTGAACTCATAAAGACTCCAGGCCCAGAACTCTATCCACTACACCACCATTAATGGTAAATAGCTTATCTGGGTTTAGAGTTCTTCCAAGCGTTTCTCAAAATTTCTGAGTGCTTTGTAATCCCTAAATTACAAATGTGTATTATAAAATATGTAAAAAAATATGTAATACAAAAATTACAAAAATGTAATCCCTAAAATTTCTACAAAAAGCATGTATAGCAACTTTGGACAGAACCAGAAGTTTCTTTTACTTGTTTAGAAAAAGTGTTATTAAGAATTTTTCAACTTCTTGTAAACTACTCCTATTCACACAGGCTACATTCCAATCAAACTGGCCTATTTGCTATGCCCCTAAACTTGGCATCCTAATCTCCCACCTCCCAGCTTTTGCTTAGCCTGGCTGCTACTCTTGGACTTCATTCCCTCATCAATGTTAGCTCTCCAGAGTCATATTTTCTTTCAAGGCTTAGTTCAGGTGCCACCCACTCTTATGGGAAACTTTCCCTGATCTAGTTGTAAGTGTTTTCTTCCTCCTCAAAATATACTGTATTTATTTTTCACAAAACATTGATGTTATCTGTGTAAATGCTGTATGCTCTTCTCAGGGTAGAGAGAACTCTCTTTGCTTCTCTATCTCCCCAGGGCCTAGTCCAAGGTCTCACACATTAATAGGTGCTTAACAACTTGTTGAATTGAATCACATTTATAAACCACAATCACATATTATCTCCTTACTTCTATTATTGGTGGCCTGTCCAATCTTCTTGCAGTTTCCCAGCCATCAGCCATAGACTTTGGTTTTCCTATACCTTATTGAAAAATAATATGCAGCAGCATGTTATATGATTTTCTTTCAAAAGTAACAAGATATTCATAAGGGGTAATTCAATTACAAGCTCTAATTACCTAAGCATTCCAGTTCATATTATTTGAATTATAGTTAATGAACCTGTAAATTCAGGCATAACCACAGGCTAATGTTATTTTATCTTTTAGTTCAATTATGTATGCCAAAAATTAGGAAAGAGAGTTCCTACTATTGATCTGCTTCATATCATACAATCACCTGGTTGATCCCCTATGTCAATAACTACCTACCCTCTCAGACTTCACATGGGACTTTAAACCTCTCTGAAGTTCTTAGCATGTAATACTGTATACCGTGTTATAACCCTTGCTAAGTTCCATGACCTTAGAGGCCTTGTCTCATCTAAACTTTATATCTCCTTCAGTGCCTAGTACAACATTCTGGACACCCAAGGTGTTTAATAAATATTTATTGAATGAGTGGGAAAGTGAATCTGAAAGATTATAAATACAAAAGGGTTCCATTCTAGCCCATTCCCCCACCCTCAGACAGTCCATTTCTACTAGGGATAAGCATCCACCCAAAAGCCTGGGTTTTTGCTGCTTAAAACACTTCTGGGACATCCCATTCAACCTTAGAGACCACAGCAACTGCCAGAGTATAGAGCAAGTACATATGATTTCCCTGGGCCTCCCAATAATAGAATGTAAATTCCTTGAAGGCATTTTGTGTGTGTGTGTGTGTGTGTGTTCTCAGTACTTGGCAAAGTGTCTGGTACATAGTATCCATTCGAAAAAACTTATTGTTTGGTTATTTATTGATTATTGACTATAGGAACTGGTGACTCAGGCAAGCAGTTAGATGGGAAGAGGAAACAATGCTGGTTGGTGCTCAAAGAAGACCTGAAGTCTATAGACGTACAATCAGGTAAACTCGCTCATTCCTTCCCCCTTTCCACACACACTCCTCCCAAGACACAATGCCCTGTTTTGGCTCTTTCCTCACTCTAGACACATACACACACACACACACACACACACAGCTGCTAATAATGTCGCAACCAAAAACTGTTGGGTTAGAACTGGGAATTAACAGATGAATTTATTCTACTCCTACCACTGTCCCAATTGTGGTCAGTATATTTTAAAATAGATGTTGAAAAGCTAGAGCAAATAAGACTAGTTAAAAGAATAAGAAATGTTTCTTTTGCAGAAAAGATTTAGTGGGGAAGACCCAAAATCTGTCTTCAAATGTTATAAAGCTCTTTGCCTATACTATTGCAAAAACCTAACCAATCTCTCTGTCTCCCAGTTGACTCTTTCCAATGCATCATGATCATAAATATGAGAGGGAGGAAGAATCATCCTCTACTCTCTATCAGCCAAAGGATGGACTTAGGTTCAGTTGGTGAAATTTACACAGATGAATATTTTGGGACACCTCAGTAATAACTTTCTACCAGGATCTGTCCAATAATTGAACCGACTACCTTGGAGATAGTGAACTATGTCATGAGAAGTGTTCACACAGAGGCTAGATGACCATGACCATCTCCAGGCGTCCAGATGTGTATCTGGCCACTGGACCCAAATGGCTCCAGAGGAGAAAGTGAGGCTGGTGACTTTGCACAGCCCTCCCTCACTTAAATCCAATTCACTTGCATGTCATGGCATTACCTCCATGATGTCACAGTCCTCTTTGAGAACGAAGGACCAGCACCAACAGATGACCACCTATCAGTAAGCTAGTATAGGAGTATACCAGAAGAGATGCCAGTTTAAAGGTTAGACTAGACAACCTTCGAGGTTTCTTCCAGTCTGAAGATTCTATGAGTATTAAAAAAAAATGGGTCACCTAGTTACCCCAGGTTCCTGAAAGTATGCCTGAGCTCCTGACAGACCTATTAAATGACCATGTCAACAGGGGACTGAAAAATTATCCATGATCTTCATATGATAACTGTGAGGGGATTCTCACTTCCCCAGTATTGTTCACTACCCTATCAGAGAGTTGGATGCTTAAAACCACACTCTCAGGCACAAATCTAGCCAGCTAGTCTGGGATCAATTTTTATAAGCAAGTATTGACCCTGAGAACCCAAGTCAAATGTGTTCACACACACACACACACACACAGAGAAATCATCTATAAAATGGGAATAATGATGTGCATTTATGTATAATTTATCTCAAATGACTGTTGTGTAAAACAAATATGATAATACATAAAAGGTGCTTTTCAATTGTAAAGCGCTGTGCAAATGTCAGCTATTATTAAAGTGCTATATAAATGTCTCCTATGGTTATTCTGTTAAATCATATTATCCATAGAAGGGGCAGTAGAAGTTATATGATCCAAACCCCTCACTGTACAAATGAGGAAACTGAGTTCCAGAGAGTTGAAGCAACTTACTCCATATCACACAGCTAAAGTTACTAACAGCCAGGATGAGAAACCAATTTATAGTAAAGGTGGTCTTACTGATTCCAAGTAGGACCAGTGCCTCATCTGTGATTACAGTCAGAGCTTTGACTTATAGAATCATAACTAGGGGAGAGTGACTGGTACTTTGCCCTAGAGTAGTGAAATTCAAAGGGTACTGACAGCACTTACATTCCTTAAGCATCCAAAAATAATTTAACTTTGTGGCTAACTCTCTTATTAGTAAGTTAAAATATTAAACTACCAGATGACCTCACTCTGGCAACAGTGCCCTTACAATGGAGCTGGGCTCTACACACCCCTTCCTTGATGTGGGGGAACTCTCTCAAAATGGCCTCCTAATATCTAAGGGATCTCTGTTTTCAATCCATGAGGCAGTCTCCTAGGATCTCTGCCTACCCCCAATTGAATTTGTCTTTAAAGGTATACTAGAGGGCATGGTTCATACTCTTTACCTCAATGCCAAAAGTGTTCCTTTAGGCTCTGTATTTCTGGGAGGCAGCTTCCAGCTGTGCCAGCTCTGTATCACTGATCTGGGACAGCCACAGAACTGCAAACAGCTGTTAGCCTCTGAGTAACTATCAATAACCCTTGTGTCTATTGATATGAAATTAAAGGATTTGAAGCAGGAAAAGGCCTTAAAGATTATCTAGTCCAACAGTGTCAAATTCAAGTAGAAAAAGGATTTGGGGGTGTGGAGGCAGAGACCAAACCATATATAACGATCCCTAAAGGTCACATATTGACTTAATTTTAAATGTTACATAATCTAGGTTTAATTGTGTTTTCATTTTGTTAAATATTTCCCAATTACATTTTAATCTGGTTCCAGCAGTTGGCTTCCCTTTTTTGATATCTGATCTAGTCTAACTTCTTGATTTTTAAGAAGCAAACTACTGAGACCCCCAAAAAGGAAAGACAACTTGCTCATGTTGACAAAGGTAGGAAGAACTAAGATGGAAAAGCAGCTTCTAGGACCCCCAAACCTGCCACTATGATTTTTTCTGGATCCTAAATTTTTTTAAATAAAAAGCAAACACCCTGAATTATTTACTTACCTATAATATTTTTTGGATGGCCAAAATGGGCATTGCTATAGCCCACACAAACCCCTCCATGCACCATTGACACAAGATCAATCAATTCTTTAGGATCAGCCGCAGACCAATCTTTTTGTCCAGTACCATAGACCCGCAGACGTGCAATTCCACCATCTGAAAGAGAAGGGGGGGAAAAATGCAAATCACTTTGGGTTTGGGGTTTCTTTGTAATCCCAAATTTTAACTTCCCCAACCAGTGTCAATTTGTCAGCCTTTGTACCTTTCTAAAGTCACCATAAGCTTATGTAATATGGGACAGAAATGTTCCCTCAATTCCATAGACTTGACCATAGATTATTCGTAGATTATTTGAACTAGAAGAGACCTTAGAGATCATTTGTTCCCACAACTTCACTTTATAGATGAGTAAATCTAAGTCTAGAAAGGAGAAATCACTTGCCTATGGACACATAGGGCATTACTGGCAAAGCTGGGACTATAACCCCAGCCTCCAGACTCCCAATCCAGGGTGCTTTCCACATAACAAACTACCTCCACATAGTATAAAGTATTGATGTCATTTGAAAGTTTATACATGATATTCTCAGAGTTCATTACTCAAAACATTCTATCTACCAGACTATTGGAAATCTGTAGCAAAATTGTGGCCACATTTAGATTATAGTGAATCAGTTAATAGAATTGGCACTTGAAGGTAGCTTAGAAATGATCTAGCCTCAGATAGGAAACCAAGGGCCAGAGCTGAACTGTGACTACAGTTATCCCTTCTTCTTCATGATTTTCTCCATCAAAGTCTCAATATATCTTGGGTCTGCACAAGAAATTAAATGGGAATTTGGGGGGAGTTTTGTGGAAACCACAGAAAACACATGGAGGCCAGCAGACTACACAGAAAAAGTGTGGAAACTCAAAAATGCAAAAAATATATGTATAGTGTTATATAATATAGCCTATCAATCAAATATTTAACCCAAATTTTGCAATAAGGGACTGTAAACATCCCATATAAGAAAAAAAAAAGAAAAAAATTCAGACCTTCTCTGGTGCGAGGGAGGGACCAAAAAATTTTACACAGATTTTCCAGATCTCAGGGACACCATGCCCAAACCCTCACAATGTGGAAGGGATAACTGTATTTAACATTCATACAGGTAGCTAGTAGCAGAACTGAGATTTTAACTGGCCCATGTGGTGTGAATTCTTTAGCCACATCTTATTCCAGATGATACTTCAAACTTCAATACTGAACAGGAACTGCACGGAGAGCTAGACAAGGAACTGGGAACTGTCTGCCTTTGAACTCAGGAGGGAGTTGGTGAATTCATGCAGTAGATGGGACCATGGAAGAGGAACCATGGAAGGTGACAACCTTCCTCAAGTCAAAATGAAAAGACCTCTCCTTGGGTATTTTATGCTTACTGATGAAATTGTAACTTAATTGTGACTTAGAGGTGGATGGCCTTTGTAATTTCCACTACCCCTTAAGAGGGTACTGAGTAGTGACTAATGATATTGTAACTTGATTGCACCCTATGGGTGGAGGACTTTGACCTTTGTACTTTGTGTCCCTCAAAGAGGCAAGCCTCCTTAAGGATGATTGAATGATTGAGTTACTAAATGATCGTACTTTGTTTAAAACTATGTGACCATTTTGGTGAAAACTATGTGGCCATTTTAGTGATAAGTTGTTGAGTTGTGACATGGTGAATGTTGTATTTTGATTTTCTGTGAATGTTTTGCTCTGATATGTTACTGAATAAATGGAGAGTTCGCTCTACTGTGTAATCAGAACCTTGAAAAGCTGTTCACAGCAGCAGTCCTCTGGAAAGCTGCTCATGCTTGGCTTTACAATCCAACATAATCAGTATTGTTTATCTCAAAAAGATCTTCCTGAAACATCAGTAACTAGGTTTTACCTATATACTCCTAATTATAACAGCCAAAAAAAAGAGTATCATCTCCATTTGGTGTTCTTTTTTTGTCATTGTTCAGTCAAGCAGGGGAGATAGCCCCTGCCTTCAAGGAGCTGCCATTCTAATGTCACTCAGTTGTGTCTTTGAGACCTCATTTGAGTCTTTTTGGGCAGAGATACTGGAATGCTTTACCATTTCCTTCTCCAGCTCATTTTACAGATGAGATAACTGAGGCAAACAGGATTAAGTGACTTGCCCAGGGGGTCATATATCTAGTAAATATCCTTTAGAGACCTCAGATTCAACATGTAACAAAAACAAATTTAGCTTCCCCCTCAAACCAGCTCCTAATTCTGAATTTCTTATTTCTTTGGTTGGCATCACCATTTTATCCAGGGTAGAAACCTTAGTGTCTAATCAATCATTCAATGAATAGTATTTATCATGCACCTGCTACTATGTGCCAAGCACATTACCAAGTTCTAGGGATACAGTGAAAGTAAAAGACACAGACCTTGCCCCTAAGGAGCTCACATTCTAATGCAAGATAAAATGCAAACAACTACATACATACAAAATTTATGCTGTATAAATGGGGAGTGGGAAGATGGGGAGAGGATCTAGAAGGAGTGACATGGCCAGACTTGCGCTATAGTGAGATCACTTTGGCAATTGAAAGAAGGATGGCCTGGAATGGGGAGAGGCTCCAGTCTCCAACCCTGACTGGTAGGCTATTCCAATAGTCCAGGTATGAAGTGCATGCCTACCAGGATGGTAGCTTTGTGATTGAAGAAAAAGGAGGAGAGATATCATCATCTTTTATTCCTCTCCTCTGTATTCAGTCAGTCACTATATCCTATCTTCACAATACCTTTCATGACCTATCCTTCCCAACATCTCCCCACCTCCACCCCTGCTAGAAATGTAGACTCCACCTCTCGACCCACCCTAGACTTTGATAGGTGAACCTTCACCCTATCTCAACCAAATCCAGGCCTCCACCTCACCTCAGCACTAGCATTCCCCTCTCCAACTCCTCTTTATATATCTTCCTGATTATAATGTGAGGCAGCCAGGTGATACAATGGATAGAGTGATGGGCCTGAAGTCAGGAAAACTCATCTTCCTGAGTTCAAATCTGACCTCAGATACTTATTAGCTGTGTGACTCTGGCCAAGTCACTTAACCCCATTTGCCTCAGTTTCCTCATCTGTAAAATGAGCCAGAGAAGGAAATAGCAAAGCACTCTCTCTGCCAAGAAACCCCAAATGGGGGTGACAAAGTTATGAATGAGTGACATTAGAATGGCAGCTTCTTGAGGGCAGGGACTATCTCCTTGTATTTGTATCCTCAGGGCTTAGCCCCAGGTCTGAAACATAGTCATATTTAAACTGTCTTCCCTACACCCAAGGCAGACAAAAAGAACTTAATAAATGCTTGCTGAACGTATGAAAATAACCATAAACATATGCATTTACGGGACTCCTTTATTTTACAGAGTGCTTTCCTCACAGCAGGAATCTGTTGCTGGATAGTGGTCTTCCTTATGCACAGATCTGATAACGTCACTCCTCTGCTCAAAACACTTTAAAGTTTCCCTAGGGATTTGGTGCAGACCTGGGATTTTTAATCAATGTAGGGAACTCCCAGTGTGGAAATTCTCACCCCTAATGCAGAGGAGCTAAATGAGAAAGCACTGAAAAGTTAAGTGATTTGCCCATATCATGAAGCTAGCCAAGACTCAAGACAAGCCTTGAACTCAAGTATCCCTGATCACAAGACTGGCCCTCATTCCACCCTGCCAATGTACTTCTTGTTGTTTAGTTGTTCCCTGGTTATATCCAACTCCTCATGACCACTGAGGGGGTTTTCATGGCAAAGATACTGGAGTGATGTGCCATTTCCTTCTCCCAACTCATTTTACAGATGAGGAAACTGAGGCAAATAGGGTTAAGTAACTTGCCCAAAGTCACACAACTGGTCAATATCTAAGGACAGAATTGAACTAAAGAAAAGGAATCTTTCTAACTCCAGGCCACTGTGCAACCTACCTGCCCTAATGTTCCTTATTATATTACTAAATAAAATGCAAACTCCTTCACTTAGCATTCAGGTCCTCCCTTCCAGTCTAATCTATCCCCCACTTCCTACCCCTCCACTACCTGCTTTCTATTTGTTCTGGGCACAGTAATCAAATCAATAGTACCATTACATATGGAAACAGCATGCCAAGTTGACTTCCACATCCATAAACTTCCCAACCAAAACGCCCTTCCCAGTTACCACTCTCCACCATATGTGCTGTCTTCTCCTATCAGAATGTAAGCTCATGGAGATCAGAGACTATCTCTTTTTATATTTCTATCCCCAGCACTCAGTACAGGGCCTAGAGGGTAGTGAGTGCCTCATAAATGCTTTTTTTCCTTTCATTCACTCATTCAAACATAGAATATTCTTCTCCATGCCCAGATAAATTAGACTTGACATTTCCCAAACATGACCAGTGATTTCTTGTTTCCATGCCTTCGTCAACACTATTCCTTATCCTTAGAATCCTTGAAATTCTTCAAGATCTGGTTCAAATGCCACTTCTTCATGAAATTTCCCTGATAACCCTAATTAGAAATCCTCAAATTACACTTGTTGGCACCTCTTTCATCCTTTTATATTTTATTTTTATTTATTTATATTTTATATATATATTATATTTATTTGTGTGTGTATTCCTTTTACTAAATGATGAGCTATATCATTTACCTTTGTATGTTTAGCACATTAAAATACTTTCTGTTGAATTTGAATTTCTATTTCATTTAAATGTCTCCCACAGTTGCCACCATGAAATTTGATATGAGTACTCAAAATTATACCTGCTTCTCCTGCAATAGTCTTCATTTATAATTCATTGCAGCCTACTCATGTTCATCATATATCTCTCCATCTGCCTTTGGACAATCCTCGCTTTTAGTTTTTAGAAACTCCTGAAGTATTCCATGTCTTGCCATATAAACCCGCCCAAAGAATGTTAATTTTATGAAAAAAAATGTATCATTGTTTGAGGATATCATAGCTAACATTTATATCATACCCACTATGTGCAAGGCACTATACTAAATATTTTACAGTTATCTCATTTGATCCTTGCAACAACACTAGAAGTAGTGCTATCATTCATCTCATTCTACAGATAAGGAAACTGAGGAAGACAGAGCATAAGTGATTTGCCCAGGGTCCCACTAGTGAATGGTGTTTGAGGTTAGCTTTTAACTAGAGACTTTCTGACTCCAGGACCAGCTCTCTATCCACTGTGACACTTAGCTGCCACGAGAAAGCAAAAAGAAAAAAAAAAGTACGCGGGATGGGCACAGAGACAGGCAGCAAAGGATAACTAATATACATGCTGAACATTTCATTAGTGTCCTTCCAATGTCAAGAGAAAGAGAAGAACACACACACACACACGCCAGATACCTTCCAACACACTAGTTAAGAGTCCCTGTAGAAGATTGTTGGGAGGACATGAGATGCACAGGATGGGCACATCTAGATGGATATAACTGGTGGGACCACCCACATCCATAAGAACCCAAAGCAATGAAAATATTAGGTACTAAAAATAAAAATGAGGAAACTCTTTTATATAGCCAAATTCTTCTCTAGATACTAGGTACTAAATATTTTTAAAAAAAGAAAAATTTGATCAAACTGGACCTGAATATAGGCAAGTGGAATTATGGGAGCCCTGATGCTCACAATATATAAAACTAAACAGTATTGCTATGAAGCACGAGAAAATATGGTATAAGAAGTAAATCAGCAAGAGAGGCCTATAAAAGTTATATCAGTGTTCTGGATCACTGAACATTATGACTGGTCCTAATGTTAGAGAGGAGATTCCTTTGCTAAAAGTAAAGATATATCATGTAACTTTAAAAAGTTAATATCCTCCCTCACTTTTTAATCAAAACCATCAAGGACACCCAAACAACTCGAATATTCTTCCATTAGCCAAATTCAGTATTGTACCATGTTATGATTGACCCCTGTCCTTTCTCATCTTTAACACTTTATTCACATTCTCCCCACAAATCACTGCCACTGTAATTCTTCCCTATCTTCTAGGCCCAAATCAGATACCACCTCCTCCATGAAAGTTTTCTCTGACCTCTTCAGATGAAAGAGATTACTCCCTGCTCAGATTTCCCATGGAAAGCTCCTTGGAACTTCTCTTGTAAGTTTATTTTATTGTCTTCCCTTGCAGTCATTTGTAGATTTGTCCTTCCCATTGTTGTTGTTCAATCATTTCAGTCATGTGCAATTCTTCATGACCGTATTTAGGGTTTTCTTGGCTAAGATACTGAAGTGGTTTGCCATTTTCCTTCTCCAACTCATTTACAGATGAAGAAACTGAAGCAGACAGTGGTTAAGTGATTTGCCCAGGGTCACATGTAAGTGTCTGAGGTCAAACTTGAACTCAGATCTTCCTGATTCCAGGCCCAGAGCTCTTTCCACTTACTGTTCCACTTAGCAGCTTCCTATGTTACAGCCAAATTAGCTGCCACCCTTAGTTTGACTAAAACATAGAATGAATGAAAATAAGATAAAATATAAAATGCAAATTCATTGATCCTTCAAACTGTTTCACATTATGATTTTGAGCCTCAACCTCCCAAGAATGTATAATAATACTTATAGTATTGCTACTGATTGTTTTTCCTGTAATGTATATCAGTGGGCCTTATGAGTATTTATCATATCTTTTGTGTAGAGGAATTAGATATGCCTGATTTGAACTGTACAGCCAAGACCTTTTTACTCCCTACTTTTTGAGACATGCTAGATGTGGCAGAAGCTAAGTGTTAGACAATTTCCCCAAGGGTTTCAGGGAGGGGATGTAAAGAGCCAAAGAGATTGAGAAAAAGATACTGTTCCTTTTTGAAGGCCAGAATCCGTTGGGACAGAACCCAGCCCAAGCATACATAGATCTAGAACTGAGAAGGGGTTTTTAGTAGACTCAAGGAGAGGGTGAACACCCCATTCACCCTGAACCCAAAAAGTAGTTTGTTTCTTTATTATTACATAGGCATTGTCCTTAAGGACTAAAACTCTAAGCTGGAGATCCTAGTACATGATGGGCATTCAATTCAATCCAACAATTAAGTACCTGCTACAGCTAAGCCAGGTAGGTCCAATACATACTTAATGTAAATCGATTAATAAGGATTACATTAAGCTCAAATGGTTCAGGTGAAACAACCTCAAAATCTCAAGAAAAGATATAGAGGGGCAGCTAGGTGGCACAGTGAGTAAAGTGCCAGCCTGGAGTCAGGAGGACCCAGTTCGGTTCAGGCCTCAAACACTTAACACCCACACACAAAAACAAAAAACTAGCCATGTAACCTTGGGCAAGTTACTTAACCCCAATTGCCCTCCAAAAGGCAAAAAAAAATATATATATATATATATATATTTTTTTTTTTAAGCCATTTCTCTTTTTTTTTTTCTTGAAGCATAAAGAAATCATAGAAATAGAAATGAGTACTAGTGTTACCTGGAAAGATGTTGAGCCTTAGATGAGTCCATTTTTGGGGAGAAGTGACAGGAAAATAATTGTGATTGCTGCCTGCATATCCCGGTTTGAGTTCTTCAATAGGAACCAGACAGTGCCAATTGTCTGACTCCAGCTAGGGAGAAACAGCAATATGTAAAAGACTGGGTCCCTGTTAAAGACAAATTTCTCTATCTTACTGACTTGTAGGACGTGAGGAAAAGGAAGCTTTAGTTATAAAAATTGAAATTCAGATGCACAATGGAATAGGGGAGTAGAAATCAGTAATCAAGATTCTAAGGGTTTATTAATAATAAATGGAATAAGGTATAGTGTGACTGGACCTCTGATTTCATTGTTGTAGAGAATTCCCAGTGGGCATCAGCAACTTCTTTCCAACTTAAGAGTCTTAGAGAGTTGCCTAGAGCACTGAGACTTGCCCGAGGTCATACTGTCAACATGTGTCAGAGGTGGGACTTGAACTCAGGTCTTCTAGGCTTCAAGGCCAGCACTCTATTCACTACATCATACTGCCTCTTCTAAATGAGATAAATAGAGCTATGATTGGCAGTGTTTGCACCTGGGAAAGCAGTATTAAATATGCCCTCGTATCAAGCATTGTGGGGAGGGGGCAAACGGGAGGAGGTCAACATTGTACAGAAGACCTTGGAACATGATACCATTGCTATGGAGTTCAACAATTAAGGGAGGAGCGAGAAGGGTTCAGAAATTCATCTAGTGTAAATGTTTGTACCATCTAAATTTCAGGGCAAAATTCCAGTTGCCCCCTACCCTTATTACCACTCTGGAGATAAAAAAGAAAAATGGGCAAAGACCTAATCCTTCCATACTGACCAAGCACCCACTAAAGTGTGGCATCTCCTTAACCCATTTATTTTATAATATTGTATATTACAGTCGTGTTTGCTAGAGCCAGGTAAAACTGGCTAATTTTCAGTGTGAAAATTTATGCCTGAGAAATTAGCAAATCAGGGCTTGATTATTGTTTTGTTAATTGTCTAGAGTTAAAAAAAAAGTGGTAGGGAAAATATTAATAATGCAGATTAAACTGAAATGTGTTCTTAGACATACATGGAGGAGAGGAGACAGTCAACTGTTAAACATTTACTCTTGTATTTACAGCTATTGTAGGTAATGCTTTATGCCCCTATTAGACTATAAGCTCTATGAGTCTTTTCTAAATATTGTATTACCCCAATCCCACCCCAGTTCCTCTCAGTGCTTTGCTTATTATTGAACACAGTAAGTGCTTAATAAATTTTTGGCATATTTGTATTAACATTCCATGAGTTTCTCTCAATTTAAAGTCTTTTCAAAAATAAAACCCTGGGACAGAAATGGAGAATTACAACATCATTTGTGGCTATTTCCATGAGTCCAATCATAAAACCTAGGGCAGGTCAACTGATCTCACTTCATAATATTTTACTCTTAGTTTTATAAAGAGGATCATGAAGCCGTATCAGGTAAGGGATTTAGGGAGGATTTAATGAAATCATGATGAACTTATAAAAATACATCCTCTTCCATTCTTCAATAACATACATTCTCAATGGCTTCAAGTTCTTCATCAGAGGCTGCACATCCTAATTTTGTCCCTCTTGGTGGTATGTCTGGTATCTCCTCTGAAAGAAACAGAACCCAAAAAGAAATGATTTATCTCATTCCTAAATAACAGAGATTCTTTAGAAATTTTAAATATATAACCTTAAATAAATGGTCAACTCATGTATCACAGTTTTGGCCCAAGAGGGGACCTCAAAGATCATCTACTTCAATTTTACGGATGAAACTGATACCCAGAGATGAGACGTCTCACCCCACATCACATCACACAGCTAGTTAACAGGTAAGCCAAAATTCAAACTCAATTCCCTTAACTCCAAATGTTCCATGCTGTCTATAAGGTGAAAGACACATTGGTTAAATACTTGGGGTAGCTGTGGTATGGTAGAATGTTGTTCTATTTGTCTCGAACTCAGAAGACCTTGATTTAATTCCTGCCTCTGATATTAACTACCTGGGTGACCCCTGAGCAAGACTTGTCACATCTATGAAACTCAGTTTCTTCATCTTTAAAAGGAAATCAGACAAACTGATGTCTAAAATTCTTTCTAGATCTAAACCCTGTAGCCTTTCTTCATTGTTAAAATATACATTTATGATGAAATGAGAAATAAAGTATATTTTGCCGTTCATTGCTTGTCAAATATATTTAGTATTATTTCTTAGTTGTGTCTCAGTTATAACAAATCTGAGTACAGACAGCATTCTCCAGGTTTTGACAAGCCAAGATTTTGTATACTGGTAGGTGAGTTACAGAAACAAAGCTTTCCCTATGTTTCTAGAATACCTGTCAACAGCCAAAGCCCCATCCATAGACGGATTTTTCAACATAGACCATTTACTTGAAACTTCAACACCATCACGTTCTTGTATTTCTGTCTGATGCCATCACTTAATTTCATGCATATATCCCATCTCCCCAACTAGAGTGCAAGCCCCTAGAGGGCAGAAATTGTATGTTATTCTTTTCTGGATCTACCCCTCTTCTCCAAGACACTGTCACAATACCACACATGTAATACATGTGCAATATATCAAACACCCCTGCTTAAATGTAACAGGATGGGGTTGGAAGGGGAGAGAAGTATTTCTAGTAATACAGCATCAGATGTTGTTACCTAAAGGCATGTGACATTACCTATGAGCAAGTCACTTAACCCGACTGGGCCTCAATTTCTTCCTTTGTAAATTGAAAGGTTTGGACTAAATGGCCTCTGAGTACCCTTCCTGTCCAAATATCAGAGGTTTATGCATGTAGAGAAATCACAGGGGTAACTCATGACTCCACCAGGAGGTAGAACCAACAAGGCCCTTTGGTGAGTCCCCAGGATACTGGACAAGGGACTCTTACATCTATTTTACAGCATCACTGGAAGCCAGTGAGAAAGCCAGTGTGACCAATATATGATTATGTCCCTATGATGAGTGTAGTCTTAAACAAGTTCACCTCTCTCGGTACCGATCTCCCCATATATAATATGAAGGAGTTGCATGCTCTCATTGAGTCCTCATCTAACTCTTATTCTGATTCAAATTCCACAGTTAGAATATTTTATATCAAGAAGCTGCAGAGCAGCCTGATTGCTTAATCATTGTGTGACCTTAGGTAAGACACTTCACTTCTCTGGGCCTCAGTTTCCCCATCCATAATAAAAGAGGGTTGGACTAGATGGTTGCCAAGACCTTTTTTCCAGTTCTAAGTCTTATGATCCAGCAACTGGGACCAACAGTACATTCCCTGCTTCTGCTTTCTATCACCTTTGGCCAGCTCACTTCTTCCTCACCCCATGATTAGTCTTAAGAATAAAGTCGTTACCAAAGGAAACCCAAGGAATACTGGAAACAGGAAATTTGCCTTGTAGAAATTTTTCAGCTACAAGTTCTAGAGAATGAAGAAAGCTTGAACTCTTGGGTTGGGTCTGCCATTAACTAACTTTGTCACCTGTGTTGGCCAGTCATTTCACCTGTTTCCTCATTTGTTAAAATGAGGAAGTGGGACTAAAGAATCTTTAATATCTTCATTTCTTTGAGACAAAGTTTCCTATTGGATACCATTTTGTAAGCATGCGGCCTGTATTGATATTCTGGGAGCGTGGTTTCCAGTGAAGAAAGCAGTGTCTGCATCAAAGCCACGAATAATCCCTTGTATTCCTAGTTGGATGATACACCAGTCATGACCTATGAAACACAAATAGCAAGTACATGTTGTTTACATCGAGTGCAAGAAGTAAAAGATTTTTTTTCTCCAATTATGTTTTTCAATTAACAAGCATTTATTTTCTTTTCCTCCTACCTTTTTCCCCACCACTGGGAGCAAAACAACAAAACCTTTATAACAAATAAGCAATCAAGCAAATTCTCACATTAGCCATGCCTAAAAATGTAAGACTTTCAATTTAAACCAAATCATCAAATATTTATTACACCCACTGCGTTAAATGCCAGCAGACAAAAAACAATGCATCCTCTATTCTAGAGCAGCTTATGTTTTTACAGAGGGATACAACATATACACAAGTAAATATAATAAAAGTAAATTTGTAGGAGAGCACTGGGGAGCAGCTAGGTGGTGCAGTGAGTAAAGCACCAGCCCAGGAGTCAGGAGGACCCGAGTTTGGTTCTGGCCTCAGACACTTAACACCCACACAAAAAAACTAGCTGTGTAACCTTGGGCAAGTTACTTAACCCCAATTGCCCTCCAAAAGGAAAAAAAAAGGAGAGCACTGGTTTCAGAGAGAAATCTGAGAGAGTTTCATGAAGAAGGTGACACCTGAGGTAAACCTTAAAGGAAGATAAAGATTCAGAGATGAAGATTTGAAGAGTGCTTAGCAAGCATGGGATACAATTTTAGTGGATGCATAGAGATAGGAGAAAAAATGTCTAGTTTGGGGAACAATGATTTCTCCAAAAGGAAATGGAGTGATTTAAAAAAAAAAAGGCATGGTGAAGAAATAAAAGCAGAAAGAAAGATAGTTTGGAATAAATCTATGAAGAGTCATTAACATCAGATTGGGAAGTTTACACTCTGTCCTAGAAGCAATTGAGATTCAATTAAGGGTTTTGAGCACCACGTTGTCATGGGAAGGTTATTTTTGACAGCAGAGAAAAAAGGATAGGAGAAAGAAAACACTAGTAATATGGAGATCAATCAGGAGAGGGATTTTGTTAAAGAGGTTGAAGGCTTGATCTAGGATGGCAATAGTGTCAGCAGAAAGAAGATGGATGCAAGAGATGTAGTGGTAGAATCAAGACTCAGCCACTAATGGAATGAGTGGGATGAAAGAAAACCAGAAGGCAAGAATGATTCTAAGCTTATGAAGGATGGTGGTCCCATCAATAGAGATAAAGAAGTTTGGGGACAACTAGGTGACACAGTGAACAGAGCACCAGCCCTGGAGTCAGGAGGAACTGAGTTCAAGTTTGGCCTCAGACACATAACATTTACTAGCTGTGTGACCTTGGGCAAGTCACTTAACCCCAATTGTCCTGCCTTCCTTCCTCCAAAAAGGTCCAAAAATAAAATAAAATGAAGAAGTTTGGAAGAAGGAAGAATGCCATAAGGAAAGAGGATAATTTTGTTTTGGGGCATGTTGAACTTTATTCTGATACAAAAAGAAAGCAAGCATTTAATTCCTTGAGCTTTAATGACAGGGATTTTCTCCTACTCCCATTTTTGTTGTTATTCAGTCGTTTCAGTCATGTCTAACTTTTCATGATTCCATTTGGGGTTTTCTTGGCAAAGATATTGGAGTGGCTTGCCATTCCTTCTCAGGTCATTTTACAGATGAGAAAACTGAGGCAGGCAGGGTTAAATGACTTGCCCAAGGTCACATAGATATATAGTAAGATTTATATAAAATGAACATATTTTTCCCAGATTTTATGACTGTCCATAATCTGGTAACATCCTGCCATTTTTTTTTCCGTCTAGACCTATGATTTCATCACTATTAGGAAACTCCCTCTACCAATTCGGATTGACAACAGTTCTGCAACTTACTGTCTAGAAAGCTGTGGGGGCACCAAAAGGTTAAGTTTAAGTGATTTGCCCAGAGTCACACAGATAAAATGTTTGAGGCAGGATGTGAGCTTGTTATCCTGAGTCCTCTGGAATACATTGACCAAAGCCCTGAAAATGCTGCTTGCTAGTTTTTCAGGGCTTCTAACAAAGGTCCTGGCAAGGATACTCATGCTGCTGACTTTATAACAAAATCATCACTGCCTAACTGTTTGGTGCACCTAAAATCTTGGGTATGTCAAAAAATATCCCAGTATCTGAATCTTCCTGGCTCTACGTACAACACAGGGAAGACACAAACTCCAAACCACAGGGTAAGCAACCCAGAAAAGTAGACATCCTGCCATTTTAATAAAGGGTCTTAGCTAGGCTTCTTTCCTCCTCCTTCACACAGAGTTGGCTCTACTCCCTAACTATAAAGTAAAGGCCAGTTGAGAAACAATTCAAGAGGGGTGGCTAGGCGGCACAACGAATAGAGAGCACTGATCCTGGAGTCAGGAGGACCTGAGTTCAAATCTGGCCTCAGACACTTAACACTTAAATTGTTCTGCCGTTCCCCCCCCCCCAAAAAAAAAGCAAAAAAAAAAAGGAAACAATTCAAGGATACAAACTCACGTGAAGGAGACATGAGTAGTCAACAACTATGAGCAGTATTGCCCAGAACCAGGCCTCAATACCATTTCCTAGTCATCATAATAATAGGCTACCACTTCCATTACCACTCTTCTTTCTAGCTTACCTTGATGTATTTATTATCTTTCCCCATCAGAATATTAAGGTTTTTTATGACAGCTTATATTTGTATTGCCAGCATTTAATAGAGTTTCTAGTGCATACTAAGCACTTAATAAATGCCTTATCTATTTATCTGACAAATATTATCCAGGGGTTGAACAAGTACTGTGTTAGGTGCTAGGGATGCGAAGACAAAAAAATAAAATTTTCCTTATCCTCAATGAGCTTATATTCTACTGCATGATTTGGGCCCTAAATTGAATTTAAGGAAAAGCCTAGTTCTCATCTGGGAAATCGCATGGGCTTTCAACAATCCCATGTTGCTCCCTGGTACAAAATCCCCTTTTTAACCTACTAAAGCTGGGTAGTGTTGAATCTTAGAATATTGTAGTCTCTGAAAAGTTAAGGTTGAAGTGAACCAGAGGATATAGCATACTTCTAATGATCTATACACACGAAGTAGCATAGGAGAGGGTATCAAGAAAATGCATGTTCAGAAAAGGAAATGGAACAGTCATATAGCAAAAGAGAAAGATGAGAGAGGAACAGCCCAAATGCTACATTTTCTGATATCCATAAAAGGTAAGAAGACCTAGAAGGAAGATTCCATCTGGAGGAAGAGACCCTCCATGAAGGACCTATCAGAAAAAATGGGTAAGAATCTCACAGAATGAGAAAGAATTTGTACCAATGTAGAGAATATCTATATCGGTGATATTGCAGAAACTCTGAAATATTAAAGTATCAAGAAACACTAACCCAGATTCCCAGATTCTACCTGCTTTTGT
>NW_027187298.1:290965-314497 GCF_028583685.1 Petaurus breviceps papuanus | reverse complement strand
AGGCCACAGGTTCCCCACCCCTGATCTCCAACATCAGAGAAATGCAGCGACACTACAATGACCCTTGGGAGTATTGGGAACAGCTGCTGCCTTTCTGGTCCCTCAACTCAATTGCCCTATCTTCCTCCCTCCCTCCCCAGACAGATAGACAAGACAGATACACACACACACACACACACACACACACACACACACACACCCCGATACACACAGAGTAATAATAAAATTGTGCTTTATCATAACCTCTGTGTCATGTCCCTAACTTTGACCCAGAATGCCTTTAAATAGTGGGGAAGGGGTCACAGATGAGTCAGATAAACAGATTCCACTGACCCTGACATACACTCAGAGTCTACACCCTCACCTCCACCCACACACATACACACATCTCCAGTCTGTGTCCAGATTCTGGAACAGAACAAACACAGCTTAAGTACATAAAATTTGTGGAAAGACACACATCACTTATTCTCTTGGTCATTTCCCCAAGAGGAGCAGCCAACAAACAGGACACAGAGATGCCCAGCACCCAAGGGCTAACGGGACAAACACTGCCAAGCTATGCAGAAAAATGCTACTTGACTCTGTCCTTTATCACCTCTTCACATAAAATCACTCATCAACAATAGGATTCTGCGAATTAGTCTCAGTGATTAAAGAAGCAACACCAATAATATTGATAGCTCCCTATGGCCTGACTACACTTGACCATAGTGCCCAGGAATTCTCCCCTCTGCAAAAGTCATGGCCCCTGGGCTCCTACATCAGTAACACTACTTTCCCTATTGTGGAGGTTCCCTGTGCCTATGTTGATGTTATCCATGAATACAGATATCTATAATGTTTCTCCATCTTTCCCTTCTCCTGTCCAAATCCTACTCATACTGTAAAGGCCCTGTTCAGGTCTCTCCTCTTCCTTGCCCACTCCAGCCCATATTGTGTTTTGGGGATACATCACAATGTAACAGCTATTCCTCTCCAGTAAAAACCCATTTTAAAGTGATCCAAATTAATTGGAATCATCTAGTGCGATTTTCAAAAATACAGATATTTAATAGTTCATATAGCACCAAAGAGACTAAAATGTAAAATAAAAGTGCATTTCTATAATATAAACATATATCTATAATGTAAATATTCATCACAATTTTAGATGAAATCACTTTCTGAAAGATTGGTGGGAAACAAAAGTGAATGGACTATTATTGTACTATATGTGAGGATTATGATGAATTCAGAGAATCATTAGATTTGTACAAATGAAGAGTGAAATAAGCAGAAACAAAAGAATAACATACACAGTGACTATAATGTGAGTTAGAAGATCACTAAAAGGAACCTCAACTCTGAGTAATATATTTAATAGATAATAAGTAATTTTTGGTCCAGGAGGACAGCAAAACATTGTTTTGACACAGAGGTAGGGGACTCTGGGGATATCAGACAAAGTCACTAAAGTGCTTAATTATTTTTCATTCTTACCAGAAGTTTCAATTTGGGGAAGGAGACATGAAAGGTAGATTAGAGCAAGAGAGAGAGAGAGGGATAATAGATAAATAGATGTGTGTATGTGTGTATATATATATATATGTGTGTGTGTGTATACATATGTATATGCATGCATGTACACACATATATGTATATATATATGCAGATATATCTAGGAATAACTGTGATGCAAAAGGAGAAAGCATAAATAAAACTCATTTTAGAATAAAATTTTAAAATACCAATAAAAAATATTCTTTTCTAAAAATGATTTTTCAAAATGAGTAGATTGGGGGAGGTTATCAAAATATTTCAGTATTTCAGAATCTTTGAGATTTATTTCATCATTGTGGGCAACTCCTTCCACTGATGGGAATCACAACTTTTTTGTGGGTTTTTGGGTGGTGTCCAGTGCTGCTATGGCCAAAACCCTAAAAACTTCACCCCATTGTCAACCTTTTGGTGATGTGGCTCTCCACACTCTAGCTGACCTAGCTCTGGCACAGTCCATTTGCTAACTAACTTGAAGCCTTTTAGCAGGGCCTGGCAAAGCTTGCCCTTGACTGTCAGTCAGTCAATAAACATTTAGTAAGCAGCTACTTGTGTGAAGGCACTGTGCCAAGGGCCAAGGATACAAAGAAACACACAAAACAGTCCCTGCCCTCCAGGAGCTCACAATCTGAGGGGGAGACTTTGGGGGGGAAGGGGCAGGAATAATAAGCAAAAGAATGTATATACAAACAAGTTCTATATGGAATAAATAGGAAATAATTTACAGAGGTAGGGGACTAGAATTAAGAGAGGTTAGGAAAGGCTTCCTGTAGAAGATGGGATTTTAGTTGGGACTTGAAGGAAGCCAGAGAAACCAAAAGGTAGAGATGAGGAGGCAGAGCATTCCAGGCATGGAGGACAGCCAGAGTCAATGCTTTGAGAAAGAGCTGGTTTGACTTGTTTGTAGGAGACTAGTGTCACTGAAATGAGAAGTATTGGAAGGGGAGGGGGATTGGTCAGAGTAGAGAAGGTGATGTGAAGGTGTAAGGAGACTAGAAAGGTAGGAGGGAATGTGCTAGATTATGAAGGGCTTTGAATGTCAGCAGATTTTTTATTTGCCCATGGGGGCAACAGGGAACTACTGGAGTTTATTGAGTAGAGGGTGATATGATCTGAGCTGAGTTGAATGGAGGGTGGAGAAGAGACTTGAGGCAAGCAAACCCAACAACAAGCTATTGCAAAAGTCCAGGTGTGAGACGATGGGAGCTTGCACTAGGGTAGTGGCAGTATCAGAGTTGGGGCAGCAGGGGGGAAGGAGAATATTAAGAGACGTTGCAAAGATGAAATCAATAGGCCTTGGCAACAGATTGTATATTGTGGAGGATAGGTGAGGATTGTAAGGAGCTGAGGATGGCATCTAGATTGCAAGCCTTGGGGCCTGGGAGGATGTTAGCATCCTTGGCAATGACAGGGAGATTTGGAAGAAGGGAATAGTTAAGTGAAAAGATAATGAGTTCAATTTTGGACATTTGAGTTTAAGATGTTTGCTGGACATCCAATTTGAGATGTCTGAAAGGCAGCTGGATGAATGGAAGATTATAGAGCGGTTAGAGCTTGGCAGATGGCTTTGGGAATCTTCAGCATAGATGGCATACTGATACAGTGATACAATAAGGCATAGAAGGACTTTATTTAAAACAGATACACCAAATAATTCCAGTTTCTTGGCTGCCCAGGAACAGGACTCAGTAGAGGGACAACAAAATCAACACACTGACAAAATATAAAGTCAGATTCAAATGGAAACCATGTCTAGTCACAGGTCTAAGCCTTATTCAGAGGTGACACATTTTACTTTCACATCAGCTTTCTCAGTTTTCAATTCAGATGGCAAGTAAACAAGCAAAAACAATCTTGGAAAATACCAGTCAAAATGAACCACTCTACCAGCAGAACAAACTTGTTTAAATTGATTTGGAACACACCTAGACCTTACTTTTAAAGCTACACAACACTGGGCATTTCTATCCCTATTTCTCTCTCAAATGCATGACACGCCTAACAGTTTCCAAGAACCTTAATTAGCCTAGAGATGGTTTTATTACCTGGAGTTCTCTTTCTTCTGGTCTCCCATCCATCCATCCATTTTCCAAACTCTGTGTATTCCTTTGGTTTATAGCTTGGTCTGTGTTTCTAAAGCAAATGTGTAAAATTTAGAATTAATATTTGTTAGTTTCCATGTGAAGGAAATATGGCGCTAGAGAAAGAACCAATGACATTGAGACTCAGTAGGCCTGTGCCTTCATCACAGCTTTATCACTAACAGCTAAGTGATCTTGGCCACATCCTTTGACTCCTGTAGGTTACAGTGTCCTCTTTATAAAATGATTAAATTAAACAGTCTCCAAAGTTTATTCTAGCTTTATCACACTGTTAGGCCATGACTAACTTTGGTAATACAAGAAGAGATAGAAAATATAAACATAAAAACTGAGGACTAGAAGGGTCCTTGGGAAGTTATTTAGTCCCTGTGCTCTAACCTTTAGGCATATCTACTATACTGTCTCAGATGGATGAAATCTATTACTTTTTTTAACTATCCAGAGAAGAAAATTCTACTCTTTCAAAATCATAACCTCTGGGTGTTGACCCCTACAGACACTTGTTAATAGAAGTAAAATCCCCTTATAATTAATTCCACAGGATCTTCAAATTACTTTATAGTCACTCCCCAGCTGCCATTTTGGTGGCTCCTTCTAACCTTGAGAAGAAGGTAGAGCAGATGTTATCCCCATTCTGATAGACTTGGAAGCTATTGATAAGAAAAGTAATTTTCTCATGGTCCCACAATAAGTAAGTAACAGATTTGGGTTTGAAACCCAGGTCATTTATCACCAAGCCCAGTTTCTTTCCAATCCACTATGACTGTTCTTGAAAATTAAATATAGATTCCTCAAAGCTTTTTTGTGTTCTTGATCTTCATTTGAAAATTTTATTATTTTTGATTGTTTCTTTTTTTTCAAAAATAGGGATTCTTTTCATAGCATAAAATTATTTAAATACATATATATATACAAAAAACATAAAAAATTTAAGTAGCCCATTGATAAGAAAGTTGAAAAATGTATAAAAAGTTCAGTATTTTTCCCAGAAAGTGATATATCCATCACAAAAATTGTGTTGAAAAATCAGAGTATCCATGTAAATAAAGCAAGAAAAAGTTCCATGTTTTAGCAAGAAAAAATGCTAATTTTCATATTTTCTTCTAATGTTCTGACAGTCTCATTCACTGGCACACATAGTTCCCATCACAAATGTACTAGTAGATTTTAATTAACATGTCTCCATAGATCACTTCCATGCCAACCCTCCAAATTGCAGGATGTCGATTTACTATACCTTTAAAAGGTTTTCCGCAGGAGCAAAAAAGTCATCTGTTGCAAATAAAATCTAGACAAATAAAAAAAGAAGTAAAGATAAAATAACCATAAATTAAAAACCATTTTATTTCACTCCCCAGTGAAACATTAGGAGCCGCAGTAAAAAGAAGATGCAAAATTGCCCGAGGGGAGAGAAACAATCTGCAGTTAAGAGATGGTGCTTTTTAAATGTTGAGATTGCTTTGCCAGCAGACAGACACATCCTAATCTCTCCTCTCCCACCCTTTGTTCACAATTCCTCTTAACCATCTGGATGCAGAAGCGATAACTTCTTACCCTTTGCAAAAAAAAAAAAAAAAAAAACCACAGGGTGGAGGGGAAGCAACCCTCTCCTTTTTAAAAGCAAGGGCTTTGTGGAAAAGCATCCCTGGGTCAAACAAACCCCCCAGCTAGCCAGGCCCAATTACATTCTTAACAGTGGCCCTAAGCTCAAGGCATGAGAAAGTGAGCTCCCTTTTCGACAGGGGCTTTACCATGTACTAAAATTTCCTCAGCCCTTTGAGATAGGAGGAGCACATATTATTTATCCCCAATCTATAAGTGAGGAAGCAGAGATTCAGAGCACAGCTAACTCCAACCCAGATCTAAGTCCAGGGCCCAGAACACTCCATAAGAAATGATACCATCTTAAAAAGGTATTTATTATGTAAAAAAAAAAAAAAATTAAAGGCCCCACATGGAATTTTCATCAGGTATTATTTGCACAAAATAAAATCACACTACACATTTTAACTCCATCGTGTCAGAATTGAATCTGTACCTATGTGAAAATGACAAGTTTGGACCAGGCAGGTTCAACAGTGTGGTACAGTGGATAGTACTACATGGAGGGTGGGGGGAAGCAACAGTTAAGAAGTGCCATAGTGGGGCAGCTAGATGAATAGAGCACTGGTCCTAGAGTCAAGAGGACCCAAGTTCAAATCCAGCCTCAGACACTTAACACAAAAACTAGCCATGTGACCTTGGGCATGTCACTTAACCCCAATTGCCCTCCAAAAAGTAACCAAAAAAAAAGTGCCATAGTGGATAGAATGCTAGGACTAGAGTTAGGAAGACTCATCCTCCTGAGTTCAAATCCAGTCTCAGACAAGTATCAGCTGTGTGACCCTGGTCAAGTCACTTAACCCTAATTTGTATTAGTTTTCTCATCTGTAAAATGAGCTGGAGAAGTAAATGACAAACAAACCCCTCCTGTTTCTTTGCCAAGAAAATCCCAGATGGGGTCACAAAGAGTTGGACGTGACTCAACAAAAACAACAATACTGGCTTTCCAGAGCTGTTGTTCAGTGGTTTCCACTCTTTTCCACTCTTCATGTCTCCATTTGGGTTTTCTTGGCAAATATAGGATTGGTTTATTTGCCATTTACTTCTCCAGATCATATTACAGATGAAGAAACTGAAATAAATCGGGTTAAGTGACTTGCTTAGGGTCACATAGCTAGTAAGAGTCTGAGGTTGGATTCGAACTTAGAGCTCTGGGGTCTTACAGCTTTTTAACTCTTCATCATGTTGCTTTCCTAATTGATCACTTTATGTACTATAATTTACCAAATGCTTCCCTCATTTTCAGATGACCTGAAGGCCAACCCCCCTCCACTTGCATCCCAGTGCCTCCCCTATTCTAGGCAACCCTAATACCATCTCATAAATTACACAGACCAATCAAGAGCTGAAACAACACTAACTCTGTCTCCTCATTTGAAATGTGGACCAATCAAGACTATCTTTCTGTTATATGGAAACTGCTTATGCCTGCCTATAAAAAACAGAACACAGATTGAATTCTGGCTGGTCTACCAACTGGTGCTGCCTTCGTGTGTTAATAAGTCTTTTTGTCTTACTTCCTGAGTTTGCCTTAATTGATTAGGGCAAAGCCCTAACTTAGGTTTCTTTCAATACCCTCCCTTTATGTGGTCATAGATTTAGAGCCAGAAGAGACTTTAGAGATCATTGAATCTAATTACAAATAAGGAAACTGAGGCCCAGAGATGTTAAGTGACTTCCTCCAAGTCACACAGCTAGTGTTTTCAGGCACAATTTGAACCCAAGTCTTTCCATCTCTAGCTCTAGCACTCTATTCATTTATACCATGCTGCCTCTCAAGTGAAATGATTCTAAGCTGCATTCCAGACTACCAGGAGGGACAAAAAGCATCTACTAGCGCAGTGGACAGAAACCCATGACTGTACCAGCACATGTAATAGGGAAATGCCAGCCCACTCTCCCATTCCTCACTTTGTCCTGGAGACCACAGCTTACCTTTCTCCTGGATGTTCCTAAGAGGCTGAGGTTCAGGACTGTCCTCGAGTGGCCCAAGTGGTCACTGTCATCCTAAGTAGGATGGCTTCCCTGAGCACACTGCCTCAATCCACTCACTCCCTGGGGGCTCTCTCAGGAGCCCTCAACAATGGCATAGGTGAGTGGCCTTCAGGTCTTTGCTACTCTAAGCCTCCACATCCTTAACACCTGCAAATGTGTCATTGGCGCACACATACTTACATGAGAGTGGAAAGGTGAAGACCGGCTAGTCACTTTTGAAAGGCTGCCAACCCCACCCCTAGTTTATCTGACATGTCCTAATAATGAAGCATTGATCAATGTTTGCCAATCAGTTGTTTTACATCATGCATCATTAAGGTTTGTTTCAGGCAGATTGAGAACAGATAGTTATTTACCTCAACTGTCCCCAACCTCTGGTTACTCTGAAGACACTTATACAGAGTTTTAAAGTTTCCATGATCTCATTTGATGGGTCATTAGGGAATCTTTTCATAATATAAAATTATTTAAATACATAAATATACAAACAATATAAAAATTTTAAATAGCCTACTGGGTCATTATCTCAACAGACCTTCACAACAGATTATCCCACTTCATGTATAAGAAAACTAAGTCCCAGATAAATTGATTTGTCCAAGGTCACACACTAAAAATAACTAAAATAATAAAATAAATATAAAATACAATAAAAATAAAATAAAATAATAACTAAAAATCAAGGATTTTTGAACCCAAATTCTCTAATTCTTTGTCCAGTATTATTTCCATAAGTCACAGGAAGTTCCAAGTAGAACTGGCCAGGAGGAAATATTTAATTCCTTTACTATTGCTTAGAGAGGCAGTGTAACATTTAATGGATAGTGTTCAGGACCTTGAGCTAAGAAGGCCTAGGATTATAACTCATCTCCTGATGTTGTGTGACCATGATCAAGTCACTGAACCTCTTAGCCCCAGTTTCCTCGTCTGTAAAATGGTGAAGACAGTATCACCTATGAGCACCTACCTCATAGGGTTTTTGTAAGACCCTAATGATAATAATAATAATAGATAACATTTATGTAGTACCTACTATGTGCTAAGCACTTTATAAATATTATTTCATTTGATCTTTACAACAACACTGAGAGGTGGATGTTGTTTTTCCTATTTTACAGTTAAGGAAACTGAGGCAAATGGTTTAAGTGGCTTGCCCATGGTCACACTGCTAGTAACTGTCTAAGACCAGATTTGAACTCATATCTTCCTAATTCCAAGTCCAGTATTCTAACCATTGAACCACCTAATTGCCTCTGAATAAGAGAACAAATAAGACAGCATATGAGGGGCGGCTAGGTGGCACAGTGAATAGAGCACTGACCCTGGAACCAAGAGGACCTGAGTTCAAATCCGGCCTCAGACACTTAAACACAAAAAAAACTAGCCGTGTGACCTTGGGCAAATCACTCAACCCCAATTGCCCTCCAAAAAACAAATTAAAAATTTGGGGCGGCCAGGTGGCTCAGCGAATAAAAGCCCCGGCCCCAGTGTCGGGATGACCTGGGGATCAAATCCGGGCTCAGATATTTAGCACCACATCCAGAAATAACTGGCCGTGTAACCTTGAGCAAGTTACTTAACCCCGATTGCTTAAAAAAAAAAAAAGACAGCATATGTAAAACACTATATAAATTAAGGTTCTTATTAGTACTGCTGCATATAGGACACCCCAGGACAGTAGGTATCCTGCCCAATGACCATACACATGCTGCCCCATCCATGTAAGCTCCATGAGGACATGGGCTGTTCTTACCTATCTTTGTGTCCTCAATGCCTACATCATAGTCTCAGATTAAGTGTTTGGTAAATACTTGTTCATGGATTGATTGATTGATTGATCAGAAGAAACATGGGTAAACCAGTTTCTTGTAACTGAGTGAGGTTTTCCAGCTGTTTGTCCGACCCAGTCCAGTCCTACCTCTCCCCTTCTCTGTGCTTCCCCCCATAATCAATAGGCCTATGATCCCACCACCAGCATCAATTGAGTTCTATCCATGCTGTCCTGTCACATACAGTTTTTAATCTGTCATTCCACAAATCCTCTGTAGAGGATCAATAGAAAGTGGTGGGTGCTTTCCTCTGGCTCCTTTGATATTTCACAGATACCATAGCAACCTGAGCAGATCGCTTCTTGTCAAGGCACACGCAGTCTTGATGCCATCTTTGAGACCACTTAACTTGCTCAAATCATCATTAGAAAAATGCTGCCGCCTCCTGTGTACCTTCCCCACTGCCCTCCAGATCACCTGCATTTGGGCTTCTTCTGACATCATAGTGGCCACGTTTCATAGCTACAAAGTATCACCAAGAGAATATCATTGTTTAAAAAATGGGCTTTTGCGGCAGTGAGCAGCTTGAAATCATTGAAAGTGCTGTAGAATTTCCCAAAGGGGAACATGGCTTCCATCAAAAATACACCACAAACCACTTAATGATCCAGAATTTCTCCTTAATATACAACTTTTTCTAAACTGGCCTAAGTATTCTTTTCTTAAGCTGTAAGTCTTAATATCATGCTGAATATCTGCTCTCTCTTCTTGCTTTTTCAGCTGTACAAGGTCATAGGAACATGGGATTTATACCATAGATTTAGACCTTAAAGATCTGGAACCAAGAATTCCAAACTCAGGGGCAGCCAGGTAGCACAGTGAGTAAGAGCACTGGCCCCAGAGTCAGGATGACCTGGGATTGAATCCGGGCTCAGACACTTAGCACCCATCCAGAAACACCTGGCCGTGTAACCTTGAGCAAGTTACTTAACCCTAATTGCTTAAAAAAAAAAAAAGAAAGAAAGAAAAAAAAAAGAATTCCAAACTCCCCAAGGGCTGCCAGAAGTCATTGGAAATGACTTGCACATCCATGTATGCACCAAGATTTGTTAATTCCATCTAAAATGCTGCCTTTAGAGAAAAAAGTAACATGAGTGAAACTTTGTAAAGTCCCCAAGTACTACTAAAGGAGGGCTTGCCTGTTTCTGAACCAAGACAAGGCTAGATTAGAAACCCTTCTAACCAAGCCCATAATTTTATACTCCCAGATCTGGCATCAAAAGAGCAATATGGCTTACAAGAACTTTCACGTGACAAGTCTTTAAAACTAATCTTCACACAAAAGCACCAGGCTGATTTCAGGCTCCGCATTCCTTTTGAGTATTCAGAACTGTCTGGTAAACTGTGAAGTACTCAATGCCTTTTCCCACAACATATGTTTGTGAAAGTGGATTTTCTGCCCTCTTGGCATTGAAATCTGAATTCCAAAACAAAATGGATGCAGAGGGGCAGCTAGATGGCTCAGTGGAGTCAGGAGGACCTAAGTTCAAATCTGGCCTCAGACACTTGACACTTACTAGACATGTGACCTTGGGCAAGTCACTTAACCCCAAACTGCTTTGCCTTACCCCCTAAAAGAAAAAAAAAAAAGATGGATGCAGAACTAGAATGAAGATTGAAACTTTGATTGCTTAGACCAAAAATCCAATCTCTGAAAGTCACAAATCTATACTCATATCTATACAAATCTACACTACTAGCTCATTTAAGTGATTCAGGAGAATAATAACTTACATTTCTAAAGCATTTTAAGTTTTACAATGAGACAGGCATCTAGGAGTCTAAGAATCCAGGCTTGGTGTTATAGTCTGACCAGCGACAAAGCCCTAAACAAGAATCTAGGATGCTTGCCCACTGGGATTTGGGACTTGGTGGGAGTAATAGCATGTAAGATCTGAGCTAAATAAATCTAAATTTCAGCACTCTAAGGCAAACCTCCAGTTACTCCACCTTAGATGTGGCTCTCAATTTAAAAGAATTAGAGATCACCTACTCTACCCTTCTTGTTTTACAGATAATCAATTCGGCTGGTAGATTTCTATCTCCTGCTGCTGAGAGAATGGACCAGGGAACTCCAAGAACTACTACCACATAGACTGAAGGTTAGGTAACAAAAGTGTTAGAGGTATGAACAACCTAGGCCTCTCTCTACTCAGATCCATCAAGCATGATAGGTTGATAGCAGAGATGCTGAAATCAGAGAGGATCCTGAGTTGAATACTGGCCATTCTGAAATATCTTCTTCATCTGTAAAATGGGGAAGTAGGCACAAATCATCTTATAGGTCCCTCTCAATCTTAAATGCAGTTTGTTTCTTTAACTTTTTTGGTCAAGGTTTTAGAACTATTAATAATCACAGGAACCTGATGAGAGGGAAAAGCTTCCATATTTCTTTCCCTGAATTAGAGACAAGGAATGGATAAATATGGCACAAGAGAGGCATGATAATAGCAGCTCACATCTCTCTTGTGCTCTAAGATTTATGAAGGTCTTCCTCACAATGAGCCTATGGGGGAGGTAGTAAGATTACTATTATTCCCATTTTCCTGATGGTGAATCCTAGTGTCAGAGAGGTAAAGTGATTTGTCCCTGCTCACATAGTTAGCAAGAGCCAGAGGCAGGATTTTGACCTTCACTCACCCCACTACCACCACCAAGCCTAGGGCTCTTTCTCCAAAATCACTGCTGCTAGAGAAATGGAAGAAAAGAGAGAAAGTGTAAGAGAAGAGGAGGCAGGGCGTTATAAAAGAAAGGTTGGAAAGTGGCCTAACAAGGTTATGTTTGCTAGATTATCCAAACAAATTTCGTTTACCTCAGAGTGTAGATAAATTCAGAGAATTATCTAAACCTTGAGGTGCTTATCTGAAGTCAACCCAAACTCTGAACCCCTGGAGTTTAGCCAATCAGAGGTAAAAAATCAATTTCTATGCAAAGAGCTTAGAGGTAAAGTGCACTCTCTACTTAGTTTTCCCATTTCTATGAGGCTTTTTTCTTTAAGGATTTCTGAGGAGACTGAGGGTGGAGACAAGGGGTACTGATCAGTTAAGGGTATTGACAAATTAATTGAAATTAAAGAATTGTCCCAAAGACAAAATTCTCCCTTCTTCTTGCCATATCATGCAATGCCTTGAATATAGCAGATGTTCAATAATTCATACTGGATTTGAATTTGCCTCATGTTAAAGACAACAGGCCTTCCTAGAGTAAGGTCTCCAATACATTGGGCAGACCCCTTCTGCAACATTTATAAGAGACATGGAAAAGAATGATACAGGATGAGAAGGTGTGGTTGGGTTACAGTCTGCTCTGCTAGAGAGCAGTATATACCCACATTAATGAAATCATAGATTCATTGAAGTATTACACATAGAATTATTATTTTTAAATCATTGCCTCAGTATGAGTATAATATATTATTCAAATTGAAGATGTGTGACCTCAGGCAAAGCATTTCCTGTCTATGGACCTCAGTTTCCTGATCTGTAAAATCAGAGAATAGAATTAGATCAGGGTTTCTTAACCAGGAGTCCAAGGACCCTCATGGGATCCATGGATAGATTTCAGGGGAATCACTGAACTTGGAGAAAAAAATACATCTTTATTTTCACTAACTTCTAACTGAAACTTAGCATTGCCTTATGAATTTTTTAATTTTATTTTTAATTTATGGAATAAAACAAGCATTTCCATAACATAGTACAATAAAAAAGATGATTGTCATGAAACTGTAAATCTACTAGGCACAGCTTGCTATTCCTTTCAAATATACAACAAAATTATCATGTAAGTTTCTTTTTTTCTTCCCTCCTCCCCCACCCTGTCCTAGAGATGACTACCATTAGACATGAATAGGTATATATAGATATATATATATGTAAAATTATTCCATACATACTTCTATTTATCAGTTCTTTCTCTGGATACAGATAGTGTCTTTCTTCATATGTCCTTTAGAGTTAATTTTGGGTATTTATAATAGACAAAATAACTTATTTGCTCAAAGACATCCTTAAAACAATATTGATATTACTATATATGATATATGAATTTTTAAATCAATATATTTTCTGATAAGGGAACCATAAGCTTCAGCAGACTGCCAAAGAGGTCTACAACACAAAGTTAAGAACCCCTGAACTACATATTCTCTCAGCCCCTTACACCTCTAAAGCCTAAGATCTCATAAAATTCATTCATTTAAAAAGCATATAGTACATGCTTTCAAGTAAACATTTGTTAAATGTCGATGTCTGCCAGGCACTTAAGATATGAAGGTACAGTAAATAAGACTTTGTCTTTGCTTTCAAAGAGATTGGAGTCTAGAAGGGGAGACAAAACACACACAAGAAGCTATGATGCAAAACAGAAAATATTGAGGACATGACAAATGTACAGATAAGGTACTATAGAGAGTTCAAAAGCAGAAAGGCCATTTCTGACTGGTAGATAAGGATATGTGTCATGGAGAAGGCAGCATTTGGGTTGAACTGGGAAAAACTGCTAAAAATTTAAGCAGAGATTAGAGAATTTAATGAGCAAATGCAGAGAAGTTGGAAAAAGTAGGATGTACTTCCAAGATGAAGACTAATCCAGTCTGCTTTACTACACACTGATAAAATACAACAATACACCTAGCTAGAGTCAGTTCAGTGTAGACAACAGAAAGCCATTGGACTTGCAGTGATAAAACCTGGGTTCACGTCACAATTGAACTACTTACTAACTATATGATTATGGTCCCTGTCTCATTTCAAGCCTCAGTTTCCTCATCTGTAAGATGGGGCTAATAATACTAATCTACCTACCACATAGGGCTGTTGTTGAAAGGAAAGCTCTTTCTAACCCTTAAACCACAATATATATCCTAGCTGTTATTAGTGATCCTACATAAAATCATATACACAAGCAAGATGCTGTGGTATAGTGGTTAGAGAAAGCCAGGAAGGTCTGGGTTAGAGAGGTCTACCTCTGACACATATTGGCTACATCACCCTAAGCAAGTCACCTTCCATCTCTCTAAGATTGCAATTTGCAGAGCAATTGTCAATCTGTGTGGATAAATAAAAGGAGTTTCCCCATTGCTTTAGCAGGATAATCACAGATGCACACCAAAAACCAAAAAAATTCCATTTCAATTAATAAATAAAACTCTATAGTCTACTAATCTACATTAGCAGCACCAAACATTAGAATAAGCATCCAAGAACTTTTATTTTCTTTTTATCTGTTCTGTATAACCCTGCCCTCTATGACTGATACACATTTGGTTTATGCTGGGCTAAGCTCAGCCAACTGATGTGAGTTGGAAATAAACATAATTGGGGTTGGAGGGAGGGGGTGGCAGAAGATTATCTTTACAGATACTTAATGTTTGTAAAACTTATAAAAATGCAACATGAGTGCTCAGTATTATAGCCCATTTTAGGAAAGGGGGGGGGCTTCTTTTGACATCCGTAGAGATAATGGGTTTGTTCATGGGAAATAATAGGCAGACATTTCCTACAGCCTGATTCTTATGGTTCTAATTATGCCTTTGCATCAGCTCATTTCTGTCATTAGGGTGAGCACATTCAATACTCGATGGTGCTAATAGGACTGCAAATTGCACTTACCTTTCCTCCTACTTGTTCAGATGCCAAGTCAGTCAGCTGGATGAAGTTTGGAATTCCATCAGTTTTGCCTTCCTTAGGATAATCAGCCATTCTTCCTACAAAAATAACAAGAAGCCAGAATAAATAGTCAGGACTACTAGCTCTTGCAATACCGTACAATCAGCGAGTGGATGGATAGGATCTCACCCTCCACATCTCAGCCCATGCAAAAGACCACAGAGGGGGAAGGGAGACTGTCAGCTGACTGGATGGGCAATGGGCAAGTTACATGTACTGAATCTTCCCTGTGGTTTTAAAAAAAAAAATAGGAGAAGTGCCCACCCTTTTCGATTTTCCTTTTTGAAGCAGGGAGCTATTTTCCTTTTTTTTTTTTTTTAAGAGAAAGACATAGAAAGAAAAATGTGACCTTGAGTAAGTTACTTCCTACTCTCAGCTTCCATTTCTTCACCAGTAAAAATGGCGTTATTTTATTAGATGATCTCTAAGGTCCTGTCCAGTTTTAATATTCTATGAACCTTATACAAAATTTGGTTTAAACATTAACAGGAAAAGCAATATTGTGGTTTGGCACAAAATGTCTTCAGTAAGAAAATGGTTGGAAAATATCAGATCAGGACCCACAGAAAGCTAGGTTCTCCCAGGTCTACCTCCTATAGAAGAATAAATATTTACCCTATGTTTATTTTTTTTCCTTGGATTTTTCTTAAACATTTTGGGGAATGGCACAAATATTTGATCAGAAATTTCTGTTCGGGGCGGCTAGGTGGCGCAGTGAGTAAAGTGCCGGCCTGGAGTCAGGAGGACCCAAGTTTGGTTCCAGCCTCAGACACTTAACACATACACACAAAAAAAACTAGCCGTGTAACCTTGGGCAAGTTACTTAACCCCAACTGCCCTCCAAAAAGCAAAAAATAAAAAATAATTAAAAATTTAAAAAAAAGAAATTTCTGTTCATAAATTAAGTATAATAGAGTGATAAAGTTGGAATGAGATTTCCATTTGCATTCTAGCTTTGTTATTTACTAGCTGTGTTAGCATGAGCAAGTCACTTAGCATCCTTTTGCTTAATTTAGAAAATGCAGGTCATAATAGTTATAAGTACGCTCAAGGATTACATGTAAATTCAATTAAATTTAGCAAGCATTTACTGAGCACCTGTTAAGTACCAAGCACCAGTTAGGTGCTGGGGATACAAAAATTAAAATGAAGCAGCGTTTTACAGGAGTCTCTGTTCTCTTAACCTGTCTCTGAGCCTTAGTTTTCTCATCTGTGAAATTAGAGGATTGGACTTGATCACCTTCATAGTATTTCTGGGTCTAACCTTTCTTACAAGTTACCTCTTACTCCAGACACACACACCCTCTTCTGCCTGCTACCATTCTCCCTCCCCGTATCTACCTTACACGGTTCAGGAACAATTCTCCACACCTGTGCCCACTTGTCTGGAAACTTCTATGCCCTCCAGGCACTGAAAGGGCTTTCCTGCTGCTCATCCTGTAAGACACTATCTCCAGCTCCAAGCATTTTCACAGGCTGTCCTCCAAGCCTGGAAGCATTCTCCCTCCCATCTCCCCCTCCTGCCTTCCCTGGTTTCTTTCAAGTCCCAGCTAAAGACTGCCTTCTACAAGGACCTTCCCGGTCTCCCTCTGCGTTGTCTGTCCCACTGCACTGGGGACTCCCTGAGGCCAGGGCCCGATTTTTACCTCTCTTTGTATCCCCAAGGCTTAGTATAGTGGTTGACACACAGTAGGTGCTTAATAAATGCTACCTGATTGGCAGGTAGATGGGAACCGGCCCCTGAGAACAATGGTAATTTCAGGAGCTCTAGAAATGCACCAATCCTCTGAGCCCAGAAGAAAATTTCAACTAAAGAGGATTTTTGTTGTGGGAAATTGGGGTTAAGTGACTTGCCCAATGTCACACAGCTAGTTTTTGTGTTAAGTGTCTGAGGCCAGATTTGAACTCAGGTCTTCCTGACTCCAGGGCCGGTGCTCTATTCACTGCACCACCTAGCCACCCCTACTAAAGAGGATTTAACAAGGACTTTATGAAGGAAGAAAGGCCTTCCAGGAGCAGGAAGCACATACTTTCAAGTTTGCACTCAGTCTCCTCTGATATCTTATACGTGTAAGGGGAGAATACATCCCACTTTGGGGGAATTGTTTTGAAAAAAACTGTTCTTGTTATGCTTTCTTGGGAAATCCCATTTTAAAAAGTGAATGGATGGAGGTAGCTAGATGACACAGTGAACAGAGCACAGTCCCTGGAGTCAGGAGGATCTGAGTTCAAATTCAGCCTCAGACACTTGACACTTCCTAGCTGTTGTGACCTTGGGCAAATCACCCAATTACCCTGCCTTCCCCCCTCCAAAAAAAAAAAAAAAGGTGAATGAAGTTCAATTGGCTAATTGATATTGGGAAGTATCATACCAGGAGTTATTCACACTATTGGAAACCTTAGCTTTCAGGGGTTACCCCTAGATCCAAAGAAAGTAGTCAGTCCCTCTCAGGGGACTCAATCTGCCAAATCAAACAGTAATTGGAAGAGTGAACTAGTGGGAGGGAAAGGGAATAAGCATTTATTTAGTACCTACTATGTGTCAGATACTATGTTAAAGACATTTTTTTTAACAATAATTATCTCATTTGATCCTCACAACAACACTAAGAGGTAAGTATTATCCCCAGTTTACAATTGAGGAAATTGAGGTTAAGTAAATTGGCCAGGGTCACATAGCTAGTAAGTATCTGAGGATGGATTTGAACTCAGGTCTTTCTGACTCTAGGCCCAGAGTTCTATCTGCTTCCACCTTCTAAAAGAAATATTTTACCTTCCCTCTGTTGATTATTTCCAATTTATCCTGTTTGCGCATAGTTTGCATATGTTCTCCATTAGACAATGAGGTCCTTGAGAACAGGCTGTCTTTTGCCTATCTTTATACCTCCAGCTACTTAACAAACACCTAGGGTGCCCTCATGCTGGGGAACATTGATCACAACATCTTATCCAGTCCTACCCTTCCTTGGGAACCCCAGGCTCTGGGTCTACCTACCCATGCCCCTAAATTCAATCTTTAAATCTTACTTCTCTCTCAAGATATATGTTAATTCAGTTTAATAGCTGTAAGCAGCACTGAGGCATAGTTGAAAGACAGCCAGGCTAGAAGTCAAAAGACGGAGAAGTGGGTTTGAATTCTGAATCCTCTGTTTCTTAGTTGTGGGACCCATATGCTAGTCAGCAGGTCTGTTTGGGACTTGACTTCCTAGTCTTTAAGGGTATACAACGGGTGGGACCTGTGGCCTCAAGGCCATGAGTCCTCAAGTATGACCCCATGACTGAATCCAAATTTCACAAACCAAATCCTTTTATCCTTTTATTAATGGGGATTTGGTCTGTGAAGTTTGGATTCAGTCAATGGACCACACTTGAGGACTTAGAGGGCCACATGTGGCCTCCAGGCTGCAAATTTCCCACCCCTGTCTAGCCCCTTCATTTTCCAGATGAGAAAATAATCACAGATATAAAGGTGTGGAGATTTACCCAAAGTCATAATTTAACAATTAGTAGAGAATTCAAACCCAGTGCTCTTTCTAGCACACTATGATTGCACTAGATGACCACTAAATTATTTTCCATGTATGTGATTCTGTCATCTTGCCTTCTGGAGATCTCATGGGCTACAGGATTATTTAGTTAATTTCTGTTAAGACACTATTAATTTAAAAGTCTGTCCCATTTTTTAAATAATTTTTAAAGGAGAGAAGGCAATGTCTTAACCTAACAGAATGTAATTGAATGAGTACTGAGCTTAGAATCAAATGATCTGGGTATTAAGTCCCAACTTTGGCATTGAATATCTCTATTTGCAAGGCCTTGGGCAAGTCACTTCTTTCTGACCCTGTTTTCTCAGTCATGAAATGACAGTGTTGGATAGGTGACCCAACGCCAATTATGTGAAAATAACTCCAATGGTAGAAATTTGAGGAAAATAACAGGAGAGGAAAGAGAAGGAAGAGGTCAAGGGCTTTTGGTGGTCAGAAGGATGATTTCTGGTGACAGCCAGCTCCAACTCGAACACAACAGTAACACCTCTGGCCTCAAACAACCCATTACATTCCACTGAGTTCTGCAAATCTAAATATTTCTGAGTAAGGCTTAGGATTTTCAAGTACATCTCTGAGTCCAATGACAGTGAATTGTCTGATTCTCAGTAGATTCAGAGAGTCTATGAGTCTGTGATACAATCAGGACAGAGACCAGACCTAGGGAAGGAGCCTAGAACTAATTCCTTATCCCTCATCATAATTCTATTGCTGCCTAGGCTGGGAGAAGGGACTGCTTTCCCTTAGTAAACAAACCAATTCATTACTTTCTGCAAACACCTTTCAACCTTAAGGTATTGGATTCTTTCCCTTTCTTAATTTCTTCTCTCCTGTGATACTGCAGTTACCCCTTGTTAATATTATTACAGGCTGTATACCCCCGCATTCGATTTCACCACATTTTCATTAAGTTCTTAGCAATAACCTAAATTCTTGTAAACAGAATCATGCACCCAGGGCTCATTCAAAATTCTATAATGTCATCCTTTTAAATCTCATTGCTGACATCTGGGAACTTTTTGCATACTATGGCCCTGCAAAAAATGGGAGAGATTGGAGGGCTGAACTTTAGTCCCAAATCAATTTGATTATTTTACCCTTCATTGTCAGTCCAGAAAACACATCTCCTTCTATCCATCAAGATGAGATGCCAAGTCACATCTGTACTCTCCTTTCCAGTTCCAATGCCAACGCCCTCATCTAGGCCCTCTCATATGGACTATTGCAATAGCCTCTAGCTGATCTACCCACCTCCAGTCTCTTTTTGCCCCAATATACCCTACACACAGATGTCAGATCATGGGATCATATATTTAGAGCTGAAAAAGACCGTAGAGATTATCTTGTCCATCATTGCCATTTGAAAGATAAAGAAATGGTGACCTTGAAATAGAAGCAATTTGCCCAGAGTTACACAAGTAGGGAGTGACATTCAAACTCAGGTCTTCTGGTTCCAAACCTGGCTTCTTCTGGCTCCTGCAAATTTCTGATTATATTGTTCCCTGGCTCAAAAACCTTCACTGGATTCACTATCCACTGAGATAAATCCAAACTCCTTAGCCTAGAATTCAAGATCCCACTGCCATCTGGCTCTAACCTATTTTTCAGCCTTATCACATCCTATTCTCCCTCATGTACTTACCCTGCCTTCCAAGTGAATTGAATTACTCACTGTTTTCCCAAGGACATTCCATAATTTCCTGCCCCAATACCCTATGCTCACACAGTTCCGTTCTCCTCCTCTTTTTTGAAATCCTACCTCTCTCAATTTAAAGCTCAGTTTAAATGCTATTTCCTCCATAAAAACCATTCCTTTCACCTAAAAGTGTTACTTCTCTGCCCTAAACACCCATAGCAATTTTTTGTGCTACTTCAGCATCTTGGCACAGTGCTTTGCAAACAGTAGGTACTCAGCAAAAGCTTTTTGTAATTACTACATCCAGTTTCATCTGACCCAGGACCAATCTGGTACTAAGAAAGTTTGGACAACCCAGAGGAACAGGAAAAGTTCTGTTCAAACTGACACCCAGAGACTTCTTTACTACACAGGAAATTTGTTTATTCAAAAAATACTTCTTATGCACCTTTCCTGTGCTAGACACACAAAGGATACAAAAGATCCTTTTTTTTGATGTGACTCCCTTCCCTCCAATGGAGACTCCAAAGTGGTTCCCTTATTAAAAACTAGTATTCTAAAATACTGAAGCTCCCATAAAACTCCCATAAAAACTCTCCTATATAAACCTAAAAACACTACATAAATATTAGTTATTACTACTGTTATTACTACATCCTCTCTTACATTACATTATTTGTGTTCATTTGTGTTAGTTAATTAAAGAATCATCACTGTGTCAGGGGCAGCCAGGTGGCTCAGCGAGTAAGGGCACCGGTTCCAGTGTTGGGACGACCTGGAGATCGAATCCCGGGCTCAGACGCTCAGCACCACACCCAGAAATAACTGGCCGTGTAACCTTGAGCAAGTTACTTAACCCCAATTGCTTAAAAAAAAAAAAAAGAATCATCACTGTGTGTGCTACCTATACCCACCAATACCCTTCCATACTTGAGTGAGTGGTCTTCATGTATTGCTGCCACTAGGGAAAATACCTACCTCCTGGCCACCTTTCTGATGGAAAGCTTCTCTGAACTTTAGCCATTGATTCTATATAACTCCTAGTATTACTAGCTACTTCATTATGGGCACAGAATGGTAACTTGCTATGCAGTGTCAGCGTGATGTGGTGGAAGAAGTGATTTGGAGTCTAGAGGACTAAGTTCAAGGCTCAGCTTCTTGCTACCTGGGTTACCCTAGGAAAAATCGCTTCTCTTGGGGCCTTAGTTTCCTTTTCTACTAAATGAAAGAATTAGACTGTCCCTTCCAGCTCTAGATCCAATGATCTAGACCAGGACATGACTCATAAGAAGGTAAGGGGCCCCTGCTCACCTCTTAATTTTTCCTCTGAATTCAACCTATTTAGGAAACTTGAAATTGTGCAATTAGCCATTCATTCTTTGGAGATTGTGAAGTTTCTCAGCTTTCTTATTAATAGAATGGGCAGCATCTTAAACCAGTTGGAGTCAGGAGACTCCATGTTCCAGTTCTAGCCCCTGACACCGTCTAGCTTTGTTGTTCACTCATTTCAGCTATATCTAACTTGTTGTCACCCCATTTGGGGTTTTCTTGGCAAAGACACTGGAGTGGTTGGCCATTTCCTTCTCCAGATCATTTTCTACATGCAGAAACTGAGGCAAACAGGGTTAAGTGCCTTCCCAGGGTCATACAGCTACTAAGTGTCCAAAACCAGATTTTAACTCAAGATCATCATATTCTCTGAACTTCCGTCTTCTCCTCTCAAAAGCGATAATCATAATATTTGTACTATCTATCTATCTCCCTCCTAAGACTATTGTGGGGGAAATGCTTTGTAAATTTTAAGGCCTGAAATTAATATCAGTCAAAAACTTTAAGGGCATCATAACATCTACCCAAGAGTAAGGTAGTTGCCTAGGGGGGAAGTAGAATATCTCAAAGGCTGATGTTAGCATCTGGAAATCCTAAGAGTCCTGAACTGGGCCCAAGCTGCTATGACTTGAGAATGGATAAATCAGTAAATAAATGCACAGTATTCAGGACCCAGAAGCACTTGGCATCAACTAAGTCTAGAGGTCCTCAAAAGAAGCCCTTTGTAGATGAAACATCCCCAGGGAAGGGAAAGAGTGAATGGCCACCAGTTAGAAAAGAGGTAGATTGGAGAAATCTTTCTACTTTAGAGACTTAGCAGAGCATTTTGCCAGTTCTAAAAAAAAGTGTTAGCTATAAATATTTTAGACTTACTTATCAAATTGGCTAAAATGATTGAAGGGGAAAGCAACAAACATTGGAGGGGATGTAGAAAAATCAAGACACTAATTTACGTTGGTGGAACTGATCCAATCATTTTGAAGAGAAATCTGGAATTGTGCCCAAAGAGCTATTAAACTGCCTATTCCCTTTAACCCAGCAACACCACTACTAGGTCTATTTGCAAAGATGATTAGGGAAAAAGGAAAAGAACCTATACGTTCTAAAATATATTTCTAGCAGCTCTCTCTGTAGTGGCAAAGATCTGGAAATTGTGGGGTCCCCATCAATGGGGGAATGGTTTAACAAGTTTTTTGGTATATTATCATGATGGAATACTACTGTGCTATAAGAAATGATGAGCTCATTGGTTTTAGAAAAACATGGAGAGAGACTTGCACAAAATAATGAAGAGAAAAATCAATGAAACCAAGAGAGTACTGTATACAGTAACAGCAATATTGTTTAAAGAACAAGTTTGAACAAATAAGTCATTTTTTTACTATTATAAATACCCAAATTAACTATAAAAGACCTATGAAGGAACACTCTATCTGTATCCAGAGAAAGAACTGATAAATAGAAGTATATGTAGAATGATCTAACATATATATATGATATGTGTGCATATGTGTGTGTGTACATATTTGTGTCTAATGGTAGCTATCTCTTTGAGTGTTAGGGGAGAGAAAAGAAAAAGAAAAAAATTTACACATTACCTTTATTATATATTTTAAAAGAATGGCAAATTGTACATAATATATTTGTAGTTTCATGTACAATCATCTTTTTTTATTCTACTATGTTATGGAAATGCTTGTTTTATTTCATAAATTAAAAATAAAATAAAAGCATTAATGCCCAAAGAAAACAGAAACAAGGATACTGAGTGGAAAGTAACTCACTTTCTTTAATCCACTAGGTGGCAGCAGCCACCTACTACTGAATTATAAATAAGTATTGGAACAAACCCATAGACAATATCTTTCCATCAGACTTTTAGCTCCTGCCTAAACCCCTACTCAAAATCTCCCATTGCCAAGCAGCTTTTCCCACCTAACTGCATCCTAACTACACTGATCAATCGGTTTTTGCATCTAGATTGGTCAGATTAGAGTGAAGGAAGAAAGGGTAAATAAAAAATGATGCCTACTAATTGACCTCTTGTTTGCTATAGGAACATTTGGTCTCCCTAACTAACGTCATAATATTTTGTGGGCTGTCCCATGGAAGCAAGTGAGATCTACCTTTCTTAGCTTGAAAAATAGGAACAAGTCGGGTGGCTAGGTGGCACAGTGAATAGAGCACCAGCCCTGGAGTCAGGAGGACCTGAGTTCAAATTCGACCTCAGACATTTCACACACACACACACACACACACACACACACACACACACACACACACACA
>NW_027187298.1:264355-290955 GCF_028583685.1 Petaurus breviceps papuanus | reverse complement strand
ACACACACACACACACACACACACACACACACACACACACACACACAAACTAGCCCTGTGACCTTGGACAAGTCACAACCCCAGTTACCCTCCCCAAAAAAGGAAAAAAATATGCAAATAGCACACCTTTAAAGACACAATTTTTGTGTCCCATCTACCTACAAAATACCTACTCAGGGCTGAATATACAACAGATATTCAAAACATGTTTTTCATAAAAAAACAAATTATTTCTTCTTATCATTCTTTCCTTTCGCTATCAAGGAAAATAGAAACATTCCTGACCCTTAGGAGAGTGGTATTCAATAGATTCTGATCTGATGCTACTGTTCTAAGGGCACCTAGATCCTCATAATCACTCCATGAGTGTCCTTTTTTATGTCAAAGTGGAAGAGTCACAGTTTCTAGAACAAAGAAGTCATAGTCCCAATAGGAAGGTGACAGTCCCAATGAAGTTCGCGTTGGTCAGGCAACATAGGAAGTATTGTGGAGTTTAGTTCTAGACACCACTTTTTAGCTGGAGAGCATCCAGGGAAAGGTGAACAGAATGAGGAAGGCCCCTGAGATCTTGCCATATGAAGTTTGGTTGAAGGAACTGGGGATATTTACCTGGAGAAGAAAAGATTTACAGGAATGTGATAGTGATCTTCAAGTATTTGAAGATTCGGTGGAAAAGAGATTAGACTTGAGAAGAGGGCAAATGGGACACAGAAGTCAAGAAGGATGAGGACTGAAAAAAAGGCTATTAGATTTAAGAGGAGTTTGGTGACATGAGAGAGTGAGAAACACCCCAGAGGTCAGGAGGACCTAGAACTTATCAGTTAGATGCTTGACCTGAGCAAATCACTTAACCCCTCTGTACCTCAGGCAACAGCCTAGGATTTATCCATTAAGTTTCTACCTACCTAGGGAGTTTTCCCCTTGCTCTTTGTATCACTGATTCCAATGTGCTGCAGAAAGAAGTTGAAATGACACTAAAGAAAAGGAACAGTGGATAGACCAAGTATGTACAGAGGAGGTCTGTGCCCAAGGTAATATCATTGTGAAGGTGTTGGAGCAATGTGGCACAGTGGCTAGAGAGTCAAAGACCGGCAGAGTCTTGCATTTGATATATACTGGCTTGTGTGAACCTGCACTAGTCACCCAATTTTCAGTGCCTTACCCAGTTCTCCTAGATTCACTCTCTCTCTGTGTCTCTCTGTCTCTGCCTCTCTCTCTCTGTCTCTGTCTGTGTGTGTGTGTGTGTCTCTCTCTCTGTCCCTCTCCCTCTCTCCAATTAAAGAGAGAGTTCAAAGGGCATTTCCAATACCAATGAAATCACAGATCTAACCCCTATCTTTGTCCCTATCCTATTGAGAAATCAGGTCTCATGATAGCAAAAAAAAGGATAAAGAATTTTTTTTTAAATCAGGGACATAGTGTGTTCCTCTGTCATGCCAAAAAAAAAAAAAAAGTGGAGAAGGGTGCTATCAAGAAAAGATATGTATGGGGGGCGGCTAGGTATCGAAGTGAATAGAGCACCAGTCCTGGAGTCAGGAGGACCTGAGTTCAAATTTGGCCTCAGATACTTAACACTAGCCACGTGACTTTGGGCAAGTCACTTAACTCCAATTACCCTGCCTTCCCCCCTCCAAAAAGCAAATATATATATATGTATGTATATGTATTATGTGTATGTATGTATAGCCTGGGTTTGTCTGGTCATACCCAGTTTTCTAGTTTGTCTATCATGGAGACACTCTTTGAAAGGCCTTTGAAACATGTCTAGATTGTCTAAACATAGAGGCCTCTGAATCCCCTACCATAAGAGTAGGGATAGCCTCCTTTGATTGGCTGCCCACATCCTTAAAACTACTGGGACTAAGCCAATGGCCGTCTTTTTCTCCACTTTCTGCTACTTCTGGTTTTTTTCCACCACAGCTTTTTTCTACTGTACTTTTTTTTGTTACTCTTATCTGCTGTGTCCAGAGGGTAAAGATCACCATTCACCTACAGCTTGAGCGCCATGAAAGGAATAACAACAATAATAATAGTTAGCATCTATATAGCGCCTACTATAGGCTAAGCACTTCACAAATATTGTCTCATTTGGTACTCACAACACCGCTGAGACAGGTGCTATTATTATCCCAATTTTACAGTTGATGAAACTGAGGCAGCCGGAGGCTAAGGGGCTTACTAACTGGCATGTAGTTAGTAAGTAGGTATTTGAGGCTGAATGTGAATTTAGATTTTTCTGACTCGAGGCCCAGGACTCTGTCTCCTGCCTCACATAACTGACCAATGGAAGAAGAGCTTTCCCTACTCTTCCTCTTTCGCTGGTTCAGAGAAATAGGTCTGGAGGTGCTTATTTCTATTCTGTATTGTTTGATCTCCACTTCAGCCTTAGGTGATTCCCCAATGTCCACATGACCTTGGAGCCAAGATTGCAGAAGGGATGATGCAACCAGCCAGCTGGGCATGAAAGCCCTCAGAAGCCAGGATCCCTGGGACTTTAGCCCAAGGGGTGGGGAGCACAGGTTGGACTTGGAACTGGGACTATGAACAATGGGAGATGAACTAATCTATGAACCTCATCTCCTTCTCCTCCAAAGACACTGAGGTGATGCAAAGGGGAAGAGGAGAAGGGTGATTCTGCATTCCATATGTTGTGGGAGTAAATTTATATATTTATAAGGGGCGGCTGGGTGGCACAGTGAGTAAAGTGCTGGCCCACTTAACACCCATACCAAAAAAAAAAAAACTAGCCATGTAACCTTGGGCAAGTTACTTAACCCCAATTGCCCTCCAAAAAGAAAAAAAAATTATATATTTGTGACTATACCTTCTAAAGTAAATATTTCTGTGTAAAAAGTTAATCTGGGGGAAGCTAGGTGGAGCGCCAGCCCTGGAGTCAGGAGGACCTGAATTCAAATCTGGCCTCAGACACTTAACACAAAACTAGCCGCATGACCTTGGGCAAGTCACTTAACCCTAATTGTCCTACCTTCCCCCTCCAAAAAGCAGAAAGAAAAATCTAAAAAAAAAAAAAACTGAGTGGTAGTGGCTAAATGGAACTAAGGTGTAGGGAACCACCCCTACAACTGAAAGAGTCCCATGGGTTGGGGCTGAAGCCATTTGCAGAGAGCCTAGACTTCTAATCTTCTTAGGATACCCAGAGAACCCTGGAGAAAGAATAAAACCTAACCTACCTGGCCTTCCAGGCCATGGGAATCAGTAGCCTGTATTACATAACATCAAGTATTGACCCACATGCCATATTCCATCACTTCAAAGTATTTTTTATAAAAAGTCTATGTATATATTAAAAGCATCTTTGATGAAGCTATTAGAAGAAAACTGGAAAGCTTTCACAAATTTTCTTTTACAGCAGACCACATCTTTACAGACACACAGTTGACTGAAGAGTTTAAAGAATACAAGATCCCACTATGATGGTTTGTTGATTATAATAAAAAGGCATTTTATTTGGCACTGAGAAATGTCAGCTCAAAGGCTCTCCTTCAAAAGGGTATTTCCCATACATATGTCAAAATCATACAAAATCCCTTGAAAAATATAACAATATAGATAATTATTTGACAAGCCTCCAATTATTATTATCAATCAAAGCTCAAAACAGGGAGATATAAGGCAAGTTATCATCAAGTCAACAAGTATTTATTAGGTGCCTACAGTGTGCTAGGTGCTGGTAAATCAAAGAAGATAGAAACAGTTCCTCCCCTCAAGGAGCTCACAGTCTAATGAGGCAGAAAATATGCAAACAACTATGTGGAAATAAGAGAAGTTAAATTAAAATTAAATTAAGATAAGTTAAATTTAAAAATAAGCAAGTTAAACCAGAGATAATCTCAGGAAAAAGGCACAGCTAATATTGAGGGAGATGGTGAAAGTCTCCTCGTAGAAGGCAAGATTTTAACTAGGCCTTAAAGGAAGCCAGGGAGGCCAGCAGGTGCAAGCGAGGAGGGAGAAATCCAGGCATAGCCATGTGGCTATGTCCCACACGGGGACCAGATGGTGAGATCTTCCAGATATGCCTTTTTGCATATGACATTGTGTACCATGCCAAGGAGCATTGCAGACTGCTAAATGAGATCCATAATCACTCATTAGTTTTACATGTAATTAAAAGAATAATAAAATATAATAATTTTTCTTAAAATATGAGTGTCTCAGCTCTTCCAGGGCAGAGTTTCTTGAATTCAGACTAACTATTCACATAGGGAAAAGTCTCTCATATGTCATACAGTTGGAGGGATAGTCTTTAGATAAGGCAGATCCATTAATGGACATATCTTGAATGGACACTACAGATGAACAATGAACCTGACCCACAACTGAACAGGAAAAAGAGAGTAAACTGAATTTCCTTGGAAAATTGTGTAATACTATTAGTGAACTTCAACTGTTCCCTAAAACAAAAACCCCATTATTTAATACCAATATTTTTGGGGGTGATTTTACAGGGTTGGAATGTCAGTCTCCAAAGAATTAAAGTTATACATTACCTAAAAAGGTAGCATTTCTTTTGTTTTTCTTTTTTTTTGGGGGGGGGGGGGTCTTTATTAATTTGTTTACCTTTAGTTTACAAGATTCAGTTCCACAATTCCTTGAGTTTCAAATTTTCTATCCCTCCCCCCGGTCTCCCCCCCATGGCAGCATACACTCAATTATAGTATCTGCAAATACTTTCACATTGGATATTAGTCAGGTTATAAAGAGGGATTGTATCAGATGGAATGAACAACGGTAAAGGGTAAATAAAACCAAGCAGGAAAAAGAAAGAGAGCAGGTAGTTTGCTTCAATCTGGATTCAAACTCAGTTCTTTCTCTGGATGTAGACATCGCTCTCCATCATGAGACTTTTGGGGTTGACTTATAATCCTGAATTGCTTAGAAGAGTCTAGTCTATCAAAGCTGGTTATCACACATACTTTGTGTCTGTAATTGTGTACAAATTTCTCCTGGTTCTACTCTTCTCACTCAGCATCAGTTCACATAAGCCTCTCCAGGGAGATATGAAGTCCATCTGCTCCTCATTTCTTATAGCACAATAGAAAGGTAGCATTTCACAGTTGATAGAGATCTGACCTCAAAACCAGAAAGATCTGAGATCAAGTCTTGCTTCCAAAACGTCCTGGCTATATAACTCAGGGTCAGGGACCTCCTGTTACCCCCAAGACAGTTCTCTAAGACTATAATTCAGAAAATGTACTTATCTGCATTGGTGAAAGAAGTTCTTCACAAGGAGCACCCTACACTGATGAAATCACAAGTCTAATTTAAAAAAGAATTACTCTAAGGTAAGAGACTCATAATAATAACTAAAATTTATAGATCACTTACATGGTGCTAAAATCTTTCCAAACATTATTCTTGTGATCCTTACAACAGTCCTAGAAGATAGGTGTTATTATTATTATTATTATTATTATTATTTTAAAGATGAGGAAACTGAAGTATACAAAAGTTAAATGACATGCCCAGGATCACACAGCTAGTGTCTGAGGCCAGATAAGAACTCAGGTCTTCCTGACTCCAGGCCCAGTGCTCTATCTACTGTGCCATTCATAATAAGTAAGAATCAGCTGTACCATAGCATCAATAAGGAATCAACATAAAAAGAACAGAAAAGGAGGTAGACTAGTCATAAACATAAAAAAAGTGATAACTACTATTGTCTATGTTTTCTCTACTGGGGCCTACATAATGTCAAAAAACTAGAAAAATGGGGCAGCTAGGTGGTGTAGTGAATAGAAAACTGGCCCTAGAGTCAAGAGGACCTGAGTTCAAATATAGCCTCAGAAACTTAACACTTACTAGCTGTGTGACCTTGGGCAAGTCACTTAACCCCAATTGCCTTGCATTCCTCCCTCAAAAAAAAAAAAAAGAAACTAGAAGAATGCCCTAACTCATTAGGGGCTTCCATGGAGGATTTATAGGGAAGTTATCTACAAGAGAAGCACAATTAGGTGGCACAGTAGATAGAGTTCCAAGCCTGAAGTCAAAAAGACTCATCTTCATGAGTTCACATCCAGCCTCAGACACTTTACTAGTTATGTGACTCTGGGTAAGTCACTTAACCCTGTTTGCCCCAGTTCTTCATCTGTAAAATGAGCTGGAGAAAGAAATGGCAAACCTCTCTAGTGTCTCTGCCAAGAAAATCCCAAATGGGGTCACAAAGAGTAAGACATGACTGAAAACAAGTGAACAACATCATCTACAAGAGAATTACACCAAGCTGAGAAGACTTAGGTGAGTTGTGATCTGTACCTTTAAAAAAGAAAAAAAAAAGAACCATCTATCTTGATGAGATCACAGATTCTTGTAGTATAATTATAATTGAGGTAGGGCAGAAGAACCAAATACATTATAGCCCATAGCTCATGGAATAACAGAGTCAATATCCAAACCTAGGTCTTTTGACTTCACTATTCTTTTCTATATCAGTCTCCCAAATTATAAGACAACAATGAATGCATTGCATCTATTCAAATTAAACAGCATGGAACCAAAACAGGATTGAAAAGGAAAGAAGTGGGTGTAAGTGAAGATGGAAACCTCCATCCTCATTAATGTGCGTGCTCAGGGCCCAGATTTCTAGATGGAACCAATCAAACAAGGTGTAAACTAGTAGCAAATAAGTCTTTAATCAATTTAGGATACTTGATCATTAGATAAAAATCAAACAGATGCCACAAGGGAAATGTAATGAGATTACTTTAAAGAAGTAGACATACCTCTGGGCTTGTGTATACTTCAGCAGCAGATTCTGGCAAGGGGCTCCAGCATCAAGGCAGCCTAGTGGTAAAAGGGAGAACTGCCCTTGTCAGGGGCAGTCTCAATTGTCTCTGAATCAGAGAAAGGGGACAGGGGATATTCCCATCCCATTATGTATTGAGGCTATGGTATATGGCAATGGCATCAAGAGCTGAGCAACACAATAAAGACAGACTTGCAAGAAAGGCAACTTTGGGACTTTCCAAAGAAATCAACACTTGGAGTTCAGAGGGGGAAAAAAGCTACAGTTAAGGAAAACTTCATAAAAAACTCCACGAATAGAGAAAAAGACTTTGAGAAACCATAAGCTCCCAGTTACCCTTTGGTCACCTGGGCTCTCAAATTGGATCCCACTCTTCTCAGGGACCTCTTATATAAAAAGATTTTTGGTGAGAATGTCCTGTTCTTACTCTACTATTTCAGTAAATATTTTTTTGTAAAAGCTAATTAACTCTGGCTGATTAATTGATATAGAATGTTGAGCCATAACCCCCCAGGATTACCCCTAGAACCTGAATGCATAAGTAGTCAGCCACCCATTTAGGGCCCCAGCCTGGGAGTCCAAGAGGCAGCTGGGAAGTAGCCCCAGAGGGGCTGCTACATAGGAATGGAGGTATGTGTAGGGTCCCTCCTGTTCTTTCACTAGGTTCAGAGTTCTGTTCTCTTTGCCTGTAGCTGTTACAGCCTTTAACTTTGAGGTCTAAAATTATACTTTTTTTTTCTAATAAAATATCACTATCATTTTTTTACTAAAGCTGTTAATGCCTTCTGGAGTTTGTTCTAATGAGATTTGATTGTTAGACAAAGAAACAGAGCTAAAAGTAAAATTTTATAACTTGACAACTTATATAAGGCTCTCCACACAATCTGGCCCCCCACCTACCTTCCCATCCTTTTTTTGTGCATTTTCCCTAACACTGCAACCAAACATATTTTGTCATTCCCCGAGCGCACTTCTTACTTGTACATCTTTGTTCATTCCCATCCTTCCTCATTCTTTTTTTCATATTTATTTATTTTGTTTTTAATTTATGGAATAAAACAAGCATTTCCATAACAGTATAATAAAAAGATGATTGCACATGAAACTGCAAATCTATTGTGTATAATTTACTATTCCTTTTAAATATGTAATAAAGTAATCATGTAAATTTCTTTTCTTTTTTTTTTTCATTTATTTTTTTTCTCCCTTTCCCTCCCATCATCCTTCAAGGTCCAACAAAACCACCCTCTGCCCCTCATGCCTCCCTGACCCAGAAAATTTCTCTCCCTACCTCTGAATTCCTATGGCATAGTCTGTATTTTTCTTATGAAGTTACCACATTCTATTCTAGGTTGAATAATAGTCAATTGTATATACAATCTCCTTCACTAGACTCTAAGCTGCTTAAGAGCAAGGACCAGAGCCTTGCTCATTTTTTTATTCATTCCCCCTTAGCACCTAGAAAAGGGCCTCATACATAATAGATGCTCAGTAAAAATTAAGTATTTCAGTACTCAGGCGCCGAATCTGAATGTGGGTTTCTCCTTCCAAACCAACCCACCTCTTAGTACTACTCCCAATGGGGTTAGATGACCCTCACCTCAGGAAATGGTCTTCATGCATTTCTGTAATTGAAAAATTCATCACCTTGGGGCCATGTGGGGATCATAGAGTTAAAGCTAGAAGGAACCTTAGATGTAGTCATTTTACAGATGAAGAAACTGAGGTCCATGGAGGTTAAGTGAATCGCCCCAAATCATACAGGTAGCTTATTAGTATCAGAGGTGAGATTTGAACCCAGGCTCTTTCACTCCAGAGCCATTCATTGTTTTTTCTGCTGTCCAATAGATATATCCTTCACACAGTCTTTCACTTGGTTTGTACTTGTAGCCTACCCAATTTTTTAAGACCAGCTCTAGTTTTTGAGAATTCAAAGTCACCTATAAGACATAATAAGGAATTTAGGAAAACCTCATGGAAGATGTCGAATAAACAAATTAATTCATTATATTCCCTTTCAAAATTTTAAAACGGGATTTCTAATGGGAAAGTTACCAAGTTTTCCCAGAAACAAATTACCTCTGAGATGAGACGGTCACTAAAATTACTCATGGCAAAGGGAAAGCACTGATAAGTTATAAGCTGGGGAGAATAATGGTTGGATGGCCTCATGTATAGTATGTCCTACAAGAGAAACGATTGTTAAATAACCAAGTACTGGGGAGATCCAACTTTTTCCTATGTCTTCCAAGTCTAGATCTCTCACCTTGGTCAAAAATTTACCCCACCTAGACCATTTTATCTAGGTGGAGTTGTTGCCCCACCCAACTAGAAAAACTTTACAAAGACTTTTATGGGATGAATTTTGACCTATTGTATTCTACTCCAGCTTGGGGGGAGGGGGAAGGAATCCTTTGTCTATATTGCCCAAGATTAGGGGTGGTCTGGGAGTAAGAGTAACAAGTCAAGTTCCCCAGCTCCTCATTAGAATAGACTAGACTTTCATTAAAATATTCATTCATTCATCATTAATTGTTAACCAATCAGAATTGATTGTCATCAGGGAACACTCACTCCTCCAAGAGCATATAAGCCACCATGCTCTGTCTTTGGTTTAGGAGAGAAGGCCAAATGACCATCCTTTCACTAATTACTCACCAGCATAATTAATAAAATGCTTAATTACCCAGAAATTATGTCTTTCAAGCTTTTTATACAATCACACCTATCTCCTCCAGAGCCCAAATCTGTCACAACCCAGAGCCATCTGCAGGTATTTTCAAGTGAGTAAAAGATAACCAGGGTATACACATACCTTTCAGATATGCAAATGCTCATTGCTTAGTTGAAATATTTCTCCTGTTGTGGCCTTACTATGTTGGCAATGGTCACCAAAATAAAAAAGCAGTGTGCGAGGCTGACTCAGGCGGCAATCTAACCTGGCACCAAGAGTAGAGAATCATAGATTCAGGGTTGATTAATCTTTCCCCCAAAAGGCCAGGCAAGATCCCATGATGTCAGGGTGCCAGCTGGGACAGAACTTGTAAGAGTCTGACTGAAGAGGCCAAGGCTTTCTGGTGGTTAATGATGTCCTGAGTGATGTCACAAGGGGTTGGAGTGAGGATGGAGCTTGGCAACTAAGTGCCAACCATCCCCAGAAAAGCATGGGGCCACCCTGCAGACTACCAGGCTAGTTGCCCAAATAACCCTCAGGCAACTAATAAGAGTAATCAAATATTGGAACTAAAAGGACCCTCAGAGATTATACAGTTCAACCCTTTCATTTTATAGATGGAATAATTTAAGCCCTGAAAGTAGAAGTGACTTAATCCACAGCCACACAGGAAGTTAATAGTAAAACTGAATTTAGATTCAGGTCTCCCTGACCCCTAGTCAGAAACTACAGATTTAAAGTGCAAAGGGAACTTAAAGGCCATGTAGTCATAGGATCATATCTCTAAAGCTGGAAGAAACATCTGAGACCATTTAATACAACACCAACATTTTACAGATAAGGAAACTGAGGCCCAGAGAAGCTAAGTAACTTTCCCAGGATCACATATTAAGTGGCAGAGCCAAGTTTCTAACTTCAAATCTATTATTCTTTCCATTATATATTCCACTATATTATAACACTATATATATATACTCCAAGACCTCTTGGTTCACTACTTTTTTCACGTTACACCATGCTGCTAGTGTTTGTGCAAAGTCTTACTGGGATATCCCAGACCAGGGGTGGGGAACCTGTAGCCTTGAGGCCACATGTGGCCCTCTAGGTCTTCCAGTTCTGCCCTTTGACTGAATCCAAACTTCACAAAGGATTTGTTCTGTGAAGTTTGTATTCAGTCAAAGGGCAGCACTTGAGGACTAGAGGGCCATACATGGCTCAAGGTCACAGGTTCCCCACCCCTGTCCCAGACCAATCCTACTAAAAGTCAGAATAGACTGTGGCCTATGGTGTTCAATTAGATGGTGCTTCTAGGGCCCCTAAAACATACTCAAGTATTCCTATCATTTGCTATTGGATGTAAAATTCCAACTCTTCTCATTAGAATCATTTCTTGGAGCTAAAATTTCTAGAAAGTTTTTACTAACACACACACACATTTCTAAAAAGGATCCACATACTAACACTTTAACAACCATTAACACATTAGTCTGAATTTAATGAAGAGATTAGCTAGCTATTTCCTAGCACAGAACAGAACCTGGACTAGATGAGACATAGGCCAAGGTACACAGGATAGAGGGGGGAGGGATCTAAAGAGATTAAGAGCTGGTATATGCCTACAGCCCAAAGTTGGCATTCTTCACCTTCCTTGATGCCCCTCACCCCAATTGGTTACTTCAATTCCACCTCAACAACGTCTTTCCTGTTCATTCCCTTTTCTCCATCCCCCCTAGTGGCCCACCCAACTCCATAACTCATCACATCTTGCCTGGATATTGTAATATCCTCCTAATTAGAGGCCCTTCTACTTTCTCTCCTCTGTTCTATCCTACACACAACTGTCAAAATCATCTCCCAAAAGCATAGTTCTAAGCATCTCATTCCCTGCTGGAGAATACTCCACTGCTTTTTATTGTCTCTAGCATAAAATGCAAACTCCTTCATGAGGGAGGGCGTCCAACCCATCCTTCCAGACTTGTTTCACAATGCTCCCCTAAAGAACACGTGGGATTTCGTTAGTTGGAGATAGAAGAGATGGTACCAAAGAGTGGGCAAAATGTCTGCCTTGGAAGCAGGAGATGGAGCATCACCTTCCTGCTTCTGATACTGACTGGCCACCTGATTCTGCAAGTCATTTAACTTCTCAATGCTCTGGGGAACTTTTTATGACTATTTGTCACAGAGAAGGTGCCAACTTGCACTAGTAGAGGGAATTACCTTATCTCCTCACCAATGAAAATCACAGATCTAATCCCTATCCCCCATTCATGCACTCTACAACCCAGCTAAATGGGCCTATCTGCTTTTTGCCAAACCTGGGGATCAGTTACTTTACAAAGATTTAAATGGAGAATCCCCTCACTTCTATCTCTTCAGATCTTTAGCTTCTTTCAAAGTTCATCTCAGTTGCCACTTCCTGCCAGAAGTCTTTTTAGATCTCCACTCCCCTCTTCAATCACCATGAGCTGACTTCTCTTTTTACACATTGTACCCCTGCCCAGTAGAATGGAAGCTCTTTAAGGGTAAGGACTACTTCTTTGCTCTGCTATCTATAGAATCTAGTATAATGCCTTGTACATAGTAGGCCCTTGATAAATATTTGTTGAATTGAATTAAATTAAATTAACAAATGTCTGACAAATTTAAATTTTATTTTAGTCGATTAATAGCCAAACTAATAGGAAGAACCCTTAAAATCTGACACCAATAAACTTAGATGGCAAGAATTTTTTCATTTTTGTCTTTGTAGGCCCATGACCTAGCATAGTGATTTGTATGATTTGTACATATAAGATGGTAGGTTGAAATAGACCTGATTTCAGTGGTATAAGGAATTGATGGGGTTTAGGCTCTAGGAACTCTCTTGAATCTTCCCACCAGATGAGGCATTTTCCTGAGGCTATAAACCTTTCATTATAGCTAGGCCCAAATCTGTTACCCTTAAACTAGCCTAGCCCTCCATTGTCTGTCATCTCCAGGTAGCTTTCAGCTACTTCCCTCCCTTAATCCCATTCTTGGAGTCTTTCTTTAGTTGTGGCTAGATTCTCCTTAGACTCCTCCTTAAGACCCTCCCCAAGCCCCTCCTCTAGGACACCCCTAGATCCCTCCCACAATCTTTCTATATATAAGATCCATCTTGCCTCCATGAAAGGGCTGAGATTCAATCTAGTGCAGATTCAGTCTGTGGTTAGAGTGTTCTAGCCTGCTTGTCAACACAAAGTTCCTTAAGAGTCTACCCAATAATAAACTTTGTTTTAGTTTGTCTGAGAGAAGGCTTGAGGCGAATATTTTTGGCAGGACCCAGCATGTTGGTATTTTGGGGTCTTGACCACCCCTAAACCGCCAAACCTCAACAGAACTCCAGTGGGGAAGCTTTCTACACCAATGTAGATCAGCACTTTCTCTTCCATTTATACTAATAGAGAGTAATGAAAGGTTAAATGATTTGCCCAGGATCACATGACCAGTATGTGTCAAAGGAAAGACTCTATCCACCGTGCCATGGTGTCATCAGAGCCTACAAGTCACTTAAAACATCTTTGAGAACTGAATCAACATGTTAACCTCTATAATGTACACCAGCGATACAAAATGGGGTTGAAGTTGTCATCTAAGATGTAACCCATCTAAGAGGTGACTAATCAATGGGTTGCTGAGAGGACTAGGTATCAGATTTCCTTGACCTTTGACACAAAAAGGAACAGCTGAGCAGTTCCGCATCAGATGAATTTGTGACAGTTTCGACATTACAGGATCGTTTTTGTGTTTTCCATGACTACCTTGGGAAGGCTCGGCAGAATGGCTTGGCAAGGCCCCATCGCCAACCACTGCCAAGGGAAATGCTCACTACCCAGAGGGACCATACTAAGGGACATAGAAAGGGAAGAGTACATGCACACTTGACCACCTGTCTGCTCTGCTGTTCCACAGCAAGCTTTACAACTGTCTCTTTCTCGTTTCTTCCTCCAAGCACCTATGAGGTTCTCCACAGGCAGGGTGGCGGTGGGATTGTTTCCAAACATACACAGTGGGAACTCCACTTCACCCTGCTTGAAACGTGCTGGCTGCGAGCCGCCCTAGCAAGGGAGAGGCACAGGTGCGCTCCTTGGGGCTATTGGCTATGGCTACTGCCTTCCCACTGCAGCTCAGCTGCACTACCTTCTTTGCTAAGGATCGTAGGACTTAGAGCTCTGTGGGACCTGGACAATCATCTAGCCCAGCACCTTCATTTTACAGATGAGGAAACTAATGGCCAGAGAGCTGACATGATTAGTTGGAGGTCACAGGGTTATAAATAACAGAGGTGGGGTTTTAATCCAGGAACTTTTGATTCCTAATTCAATGCTCTCTCCACCACACCACACCAAGCTGCTGCAGTCTCTTACACTGGGGTCCTTCCCAAATCTCATCAAGAGACCGAGCCTTTTCCCAAATCTCATCAGAGACTAAAATGTAACCAGCTTAAGATGAGCTATGATCTAATTAACTGTAACTCATCTAAGGTAACGTTGTCATAACAAAAGAGTTGGGCTCTGCATGCAGTCTTCAAAAAGAAAAGCCAAATTTTATCAGTGATTATAGACTCATGGAAAGGAGAGAGACTTGGTAATCTAGCAGACATAAGTATTCTGTGTTTCCTCAAGAGGGGAAATTTCCTCATTCTCCAGACTCAACCTCAGCCTATGTGAATTATGCCAGAAAATCAACCAGCTCTCTTTTCCTTTTCAATACTCATCAGAATCCTTGTTTCCTGGCACCTTGAGAGTGAATAGGGTACCCCAGATAATGATAGACAGCATGGGATAGAGGGACAGGGCTCTGGATTTAGAGAGGGGAAAACAAGGATTTAAATCCTGCCTCAGAGGCTTGCTAGCTATATGACTGAGCAAGTCACTTAATCTTCCTAGGTGCCAGTTTCCTCATCTATAAAAATGAGAGGTTTTGTCTTGATGGCTTGAAGGTCCCTTTCAGTCCTAAATCTATGATCCTACAAGAGGTAGAAAAGTACCTAATTCGTGCCCAAGGCACAACCGGCTTCATAGGCTTCTTCATATTCCACCCTTACTTTTTGTTATTCAGTCATTTCAGTCATGTCTGACTCTTTATGGCCCCATTTGGGGTTTTCTTAGCAGAGATACTAGAGTGGTTTGTCATTTCCTTCTCTAACTCATTTTATAAAGAAACTGGGGCAAAAGGGGTTAAATGACTTGCCCAGGGTCACACAGCTAGTATCTGAGGCAGGATTTAAACTCAAGTCTTCCTGACTCCAGGCCTGGCACTGGGCCACCTAGCTGCCACCATTACTTATCCTGTGCCCGATCTAGCCTAGGCTCTTTTGTTAGCTGGATAAAATGTAAACTCCTTGAGAACTGAGGCATATTCTTTGGTGCCCGGCACCTGGCCAATGTTTAATAAATTCTATCTCTGGATTAGAATGGCTTATTCTCCATTATAAATAAATAAACTGATTTCATGTTTCCTATAAGTATTTTCAATCAGTTCCCACCCACCCCTATATATGATCCCCTGTTTCCTCCCCCCACCCCCGACAAACTGATAAAATGAAGTTTCTCTTTTGCTGAAAACTTTATCCTATCATTATTTAGAGCTTTAAGGGACCTGAGAAATCCCATAGCACAACTTCCTCATTTTACAGGCAAGAAAACTGAAACCCAGAGAAAAAAAGAGACTTATTCCAGGTCAGAAATGAAGTGACAGAGCCAGGATATGAACCCAGGTTTTGTGACTGTAAAGCCAATGTTCTTTCCATCAGAGTTATAAATGAGTTTCAGCATTTTGGTTAAAATTCAACTGAGCAGGGGTGTATAGCAGGGGATTCTAAGTTGTGACCACTCTTGCACTTAGTGAAAGTAGACTGGAAACAGAGGTCACAGAGTGGAGGGGGTGAAGGAGCTGGGAGGCTAGGCTATTCAAAGGAAAACAAAAATAATTGGAAACTTAAGGGGTGTCCATTAGTTGAGGAATGACAGAATAAGTTATAGTATATGTATGTGATGGAACACTTTTGTGCTATAAGAAATTATGAAGGGGATGGCTTCCAAAAACCCTGAGAAGACTTGTATGAACTGAGGCAAAGTGAAGTGAGCAGAACCAAGAGAAAAATTTATACAATTAATAACAATATTTTAAAAAACAAATAAATTTAAAAGACTTGGGAGCTCTGATCAACACAATGATCAATCACAGTTCCAAAGGACTCATGATAAAACGTTACCAAATGCCAGATAGAAAGGCAATGGACTGAGAGTTCAGTTTGAAGCATACTTGGGTTTGCTTGTTTGGACAAGGCTAATGTGGGAATTTGTGTTGCTTAGCTATACATATTTATAATGGATTTGGTTTTCTTTACTTTCTAGTGGGTGGAAGAAGGAGACATGGGAGAGAGATAAATTAAAAATTAAAATAAAATGAAACTGAATTTAGAAAGCCAAAACCAAGGGAGACAGGGGTGGATGGAGGTAGAGAGCACAAGTCACTCCTGACAAGCTTCTTTGGGAACTTATCTTAGATATAATTTTATTTCCCACATAATACTAGCATAGTTCTAAGAATAAAGCAGGTGCTTCATAAAATGCCAATTGAAATTAACTGAATTGAATTCATCATCCAGGCTCCTTCCAGGTCTTACTTCCTCTTACCCCTTCCTCTTTAGAAACAAAAGCCCTTCCACTACTGGAACATTGGCAGCCCCATCCCACTGTGATATTAGTTTTGAAGAGTCTTGATGAAAACCTTGTATCATAATACATCCAGGATATTTCATTTCCCTGTGAAGAAATGAACCCAACACACACATACACACACTTTCCCCAAGTATAGATGTCTCAAGTCCTTTCTGAACAGAATCTGTGTGGCAAATACTATCTTCTATACTGATTTAAACCTATATTATAGTGTTTATAACATAAACACTATAATATAGAATAATACATGGGTAGTATATTTGAGAGGTATGAAACAAAGTGCTGCAGGGAGGATTGGTGGAGGGAGAGGTTATTATTGAGACAATGAGAATTAAGGCAGGCTTCATGGAAGAAATAGTACTTTAAAGCTGAGCTTTAAAGAATGGATAGGAACCCAACAGACAAAGAAGGATAGGGAAAACATTCCTTAGTAGTAGAGGAAATGTCATCAAAAAGGACTGAAGGCCAGAGAGCATAGGCTGTGCTCAGGAGACAGAGACAAGTCCAGTTTGGTGTTAGCATAGCATGAGATAAGACTAGAAAGGAAGGGCAGCAACAGATTACTGAATGCCAGGTCAGTCTGAATTTTAATCATGAGGCAATAGGGAACCATTAAAGATTCATAGGCAGCTAGGTGGCAGAGTGAATAGAGTCCCAGACCTGGAGTTAGGAAGACTTGAGTTCAGATCTGGCCTCAGACACTTTCTAGCTGTGTGACCCTGGGTAAGTCACTTTACCCTGTTTGCCTCAGTTCCGTATCTGTAAAATGAGCTAGAGAAAGAAATGGCAAACCATTCTAGTATCTTTGCCAAGAAAACCCCAAATAGGCTTATATAAAGTGTTGGCCATGGCTGAATAATTGAACAAATTTTCAAGCAAAGCAGTCTCATAACAAGATCTCCCAATAGAAAGAATATATCTGGCTGTTGTGTGAAGTACAGAGATAGAATGAAAGAGGAAAGACCAGTTAGGAGACTATTGCAATAGCCCAGATCCTGAGACAAAGACACAGCGGGTACATGAAGATCACACCAGTATAGCTAAGGGCAAGAGAGGGACCAGCCAAACAAGAAGCTTTAGGATCACAGATTTCCAGCTGGACGGGACCTAGGGGCTATCTAATCCAACCCCCTCATGTTATAGATAAAGATCTGAGGCTGGAGAAGTTAAGTGACTTACCCAGCACCACACAGGCAGTGAGTAGCAGGGACAAAAACCACCAGGCTAGAAACAATGGAATCAGAGAGGAGAATGACTCCATTAGAACGTCTCTATCTCTGTCACTTTTCTATGTGTCTCCTTCCTTGTCCTCTCTGTGCGACACCCATATCTTTTAAAGGACTGCCCGTCCGAATTGTAAAGAGAAGCATAACTGAGAAGCTTCCCTGAATATGTACAACACATCCTCCAGACCGACATTTCTGCAGAGCAGAGAGCGGATGGGGGACTTTGATTTCTCCCATAAATCCCAGGTTTGTCCACGAGATGGCAGTATAGAAATGCAGATTTCCAGAGGCCAGCTCCATTACAGCCTTTATCTCTCCCAGATCCATCATTGCCCATACGTCTCCTTGTGAGGCCCTGGAAGAATTTGTATGCCAGCCTTTTGGTCATGCCCCAGTGAAGTACCTAATAAATCCTGGCTTTCCAAAATGCTCCCTAGACTTACTTCCCTCTCCATTAGAGAACAGAATTCTACTGTGGGTGTGCCTCTCTACACAAGAGATGTTCTTTTGTTCTTAAATTGGGAGTACACCAAATTTGGGTCAATGAATCCTATTTTAAATTCATTAGAAAAGCTGACTATTTAAAGCACTCTAATGCTAATCATCTTGTAAACCAGAAAATCCTTTGTGTGCATGAGAAAAACCACAGGTTTCATGCTGCATAAGCGGATTTTTTCTTTCATTCTTTGAATTCACAAACCCTAGCACCAGGCACATAGTAGGAGCTTAATAAATTCTTGTTGAATGATTGGTTAAAGCTAAAAGGGTCTTGAGGATCACCTAGTCAAGCTCTCTTTGTTGTGTAGATCAGGAAACTGAGGACTAGAGATAAAAAGGGGAAGGAAAATGTTGTTCACAGCCAGGATTTCAAACCCAGGAAGTCTGACTCCAAATGTAGGGCCCGCGTCATTGGATCTCAGAGGCAGTGGATACAGAATTAGGCTTCTGCGTGGAGACACTTTTTCCATGCCTTAGAATAAAGAAGTGAGGCTTCAACAATTTTCTAAAATGAAGATTCCTTTTTTGAGAATTTGTAGTTATGGAAGTCATTTCTATGTTAATCAAATAACAAGCATATATTAAACACCTACTGTGGGCCAGGTTCTATGCCCAGGCATGAGGGAGACAAATACAAAGTGAAATACATACAAAGTGCATACAAAGTGAAATAGCAACATAATGTAGTACCATGGGCAGGAGAGGGTACCTGGCAAGAAAACCTATTATATATGTACTATGTATATACTAAAGAGAATTCTTAGAGCTGGTCCAGACCTTAGAACCTTCCTAGAGCAAACTCCTCATTCTACAGATCCTGTTTGCTTCTTGTTTGTACACCATTGTTTGTATTGTCTTGCCCATTAGACTGCAAGGTCCCTGAAAGCAGGAACTATCTTTTACCTTTCTTTGCTTCTTCAGCATTTAGCAGAGTGACTGACACATTTGCTGTTGTTCATTCATGTCCAACTCTTCATGACCCATTTGGCATTTTCTTGGCAAAGACCCTGGAGTGGTTTGCTATTTCCTTTTCCAGCTCATTTTACAGATGAGGAAACTGAGGCAGCCAGAATTAAGTGACTTGTCCAGGGTCATACAGCTAGTGTCTGATACATAGTAAGTGCTTAATAAATGCTTTTGGACAGAGTGACTTTTTCAAAGTCACATAGGCAGTGAGTGAGTAGTTGGGACAGGATTTGAATAGTTCCTCCAAATCTAATATTTTTTCTAAGGAGCTATGCTACCTCTCAACGAATCTACTTTATTGCAAGACAGGAAATGGTCCCTAGGTGAGGCAGTAGCTAAAGGGCAGGTCTTCGAGTAAGATATGCCTGAGTTCAAATCCGGTTTCAGAATCAATAGCCAAATGGCTCTTGGTAAGTCATTTAACCACTCTCTGCCTCAGTTTCCTCATCTATAAAATGGGGATAATAGTACCACTTTCCTCCCAGGGTTGTTGTGAGGATGAAATGAGGTAATATCTGTAAAGCACTTTGTAAACCTTAATGTATTGTATTATGCTATTTTTGTCACTGTTAGCTAGCTAGCAATTAAAATGGTTCTATAACTTGATGGCCAGTTCTATTCCTAACTCCTTTTAAAAATGTATAGCACTGAAACCCCACAGTTTCATAGCCATTTCTCTAGGGTTCTAAGCTGAATGGCTAAACTTCAAAATTTAAAAGTCCAGAACAGACTATTGTTTGAATCATAGCCCTAAGAAGAGAACTCACATACCATCCAGTCTAACTCTTCATTTTACAGATAAGAAAACCAAGGGCTAGGGAGGTCAAGTGATGAGGCTAAGGTGACTGACACAGGTAAAAAGTGCTGGAGAGGGACTGTGAACCCAGGTTCTCTGGCTCCAGAACCACAAGCTCTCCACTATGCCATACTAGCCAGCTGCTCAGAGCCCAGCTTCACTCCCTTCCCCTGCAGTAGAAATCTTCCAGAGTGAAAGCTAATTAGGGCTGAAAACAGGGTTCCCATGGGATCTCCTGTCCCCAACACATCCTAGGAAGCAGATTCTCTTCCTCATAAAAATCCTTACCCACAGGCTTATGGTTATCTTATAGTATTCATTCCAGACCAAGAAGTTGAGAGGCAATGAGGTAGCATTGCCTCTCAATAAAGAAAAACAATAAAGAACCTTCGACTTGGAGTCAGAAAGACCTGGGTTCAAATCCAGCCTTAGATAACTTACTAGCTGTGTGGCCCTAGTCAAGTCACTTAACCTCTGTCTGTCTCAGTTTCCTCAACTGCAAAGTGGTGATAACAGCACCTGCCTCACAGGATTATTGCAAGTATCACAAGATAATATTTGTAAAAGCCCTGACACCCTGCTTAATAAATGAGTATTTCCCCTTCCTCCACAGTTTAGAGTGGAAAAAGCACTAGATTCAGTATTGGAAGACCTGATTCAAAATTCTAACTGCGACATTATTGTCTGATTTTAGCAAGACATTTATATTCTTTGGATCTTGGGCCTCAATTTCCTCATTCGTAAAATGAGAAAGTCAAAGTAAATGATCTCTAAGGGCCCTGTCAGCTATAAATCCTATTTCTGGAACAGAATCCAATGGCTCCTTAACACTTCACCCTCTCCCCAAAACGAAGGAAGAAGAGAGAGACAGGGAGATAGAGAGGTAGGCCATGAGAAATACTCAGTCCTCCACCCATGATTAAGCCTTATGAGGAGAAAGCACAGACTTTCTCTTTAGTAGATTAAAGTTCCATCCTCTAAAGAAACCAATAGAGAATGGATTTAGGAAAGAAGCTGAAGAGGGTACCAAAAACTGAGGGTATCTTTGCTCCCTGAGACTAAACAGAGCCAGCTTTGCCAATATAGAAACTTAATTAAGAACAAATATGACCACCACTCCCCTTTCCAACTTGACAGATAATAAATATAGAGCAGCCTTTCAGGGCTAGGCTATCAGGCTCATCCACAAAGCAATTAAATTTTCTCCTGAGGGGAAAACTATATTAAAAGAATATAAGCCTAGGTGGACTAAACTCATAGAATCTCAAAGATTCATTCAAAGGGCATCAGTCCTCCCCCTACCTGTGATAATAGCAAAACTCAAAGGAAGCTTAAAGAACATCTTGTCCAGTTTCTTCATTTGACCAATCAGGAAATCAAGGCCCAAAAGATTATTATTTCCCCAAGGTCCCATAGGTAGAAAATGGCACTGATGAAATTTGAACCCAAGTTCTACAATTCCAAGATGCTGTTGCTGTTCAGTCATTTTTGCCATGCCCAGCTCTTCGTGACCCATTTGGGGTTTTCTTAGCAAAGATAATGGAGTGGTTTGCCATTTCCTTCCTTAGATCATTTTACAGATGAGGATACTAAGGCAAACAGGGTTAAGTGACTTGTCCAGGGTCACACAGCTAGTAAGGTTCTGAGGGCAGATCTGAACTCAGGTACATGAGTCAGACTCCAGGTCTGGCACGCTATACACTGTGCCACTTAGCTGTCCCTATAATTCTAAAGTCAATATTTATTCCACTGAATCATGCTACCTCCTCCAAATGCTCAGTACCCCGTTTCAAGATAGTGCCTTAAGTGAGGATAGAGAGACCATCAATTTTGTGCCAGGCAACAAGAGGGATTTTGTTGCATAATAATGTCAGAAATTTAGAACAGAGGATCCAAGTCTAACCCCAGTCCCTTTGTTCTCATCTCTAAATGTATTTATATAGCCACTCAGAGCATTAGAGGCACATAGATTTAAAGCTGGAAGGATGTGAGGTCCAAAAGATACTATGCAATACCCAGCAGAGAGGAGAGATGTGCTGCCCAGCAAAGCAAATGACAACTCTAGGGGACTTTGAAGGCTCTGCCAAATGAGAAGTGACTTGTTCCAGTCACACATTCCTACATGTATGTGCCCTGGCCACTCGTGTTTCTAGCATGTGGTTCCCTTCACACATGTTCCACACATACATCCCCTATCTCCTCCATGTATAGTCACTGGTCACATATGTTCTCTGCATGGGTACCCTCCAACACTCATGGTGTGGTAATGTGATGAAGAATATACCCCACATGTTACTTTTGTGTGCTCTGGCTATTGCTTAGATGCCCCAGCATGAGGCAGAAAAATCTCATCATTTAATTTGTTTTGCTCTCTAAATATCCTTTGCTTTGAACTTCTGTGTCCTCTGGCCTTGTTAAAAACAAACAAACAAATGCTGTGGAGGGCAGGGCAGCTCCCAAGCTGTGGTTCTGAGAAGACGCTAACCCACAAAGTATCTGAAACCTGAAAAAGCATTGAGAGGAGGGGATATTATATATCAGGGGAGCCCACAACATGTGTTACTCCTCCCACATAACATATTTGCTTTCTAAAAGTCACCTTTCGCACCTTATCTCAAAGGTATGATTAATTTAGGAATTTTAATACAGTAGTTGATGAGGGAAATGCTTTTATATCATGATAGCTGCCTGTAAAAAAACAGTAAATTGTAAAGGGAGATTGGTTGGTGTAATGGAATCTTGAGTCAAAGGACCATGTCCAAATCTTGGCCTAGCTTTAGAGTCTGTGTGACCTTGGACAAATGACCTTCACCTCTCTGAGATTCATTGAGATGATAGGACTAGATAAATGATCTCTAAGGCCCTTACCAGCTTTAAATTATAATATCCTTTTGTCCTTTGAGGGTTTGTGTAAGAGGTAAACTACCTGGTCAAATAATTTACCAAGGCCTCCTGGTGAAGTGAATAATTTAATCTCCTGAAACACCAACCTTGAAAAGAATTCTCTCCTTTTTTCATTTTCTTCTTAGAGAAATTAAGGGTTTTGTTGGTTGGTTTGTAACTAGAGAATATGTGATGGGGAGGAAAAATGGGCCAATGGAGTGGTGTGACAATATGGGCAAAAACATGGGTAATACAGGAACAAAGACACTCACTCAAAGGAATTTGTTTTGGGAATAATTTTTTTTCTTCCTGAAATCCAAGTTTGAAGCACAGCAAAGTTGTTTCCTTTTGGGGCAATTCAAGCCCAGCAGGCATACAGAAATAAAAAGTGATATTTTCAAACCATCGACAGTAATCTCTGCAAAAGGAAGAAAGGGTTCTTTTTCCCCCTCCACAGTAACCAGAAGGAAGCTACTCGACTGTAGCCCCCACTGCCAATATCTGTGAGTAACTATTGTAACATTTTAAAATTCCATTTTACAGCTTAGAGACCGCCAAGGGCTTTTTTTTTCCGTAGTGGGAACAATTCTGAGAGACATCCACACAATTAACATTTTGACTAAAGTAAAAAAAGATATTAAAAGTTTACTTCAGAAACCGCAACCTGAGAAACATTTTTCTTTTCCTTCTAAACCCAGAACATTCTCTAAGGCCAAGATGAATGATGCCCTGATTGGCTAAAACTCTTCCCTTTTGAAGAGTAAACACTGATACTGGAAATACCTCTCATATTTACAGTTGTACATGTTATCTGATGTTATCGGATACTTGGAGACCGTAGCATTAATAATTTTACTTTATAAATGAGTAGTGACTTAGCCAGACCCTGCTTGAGATTAAATAGGGGGGCCTCCACCTCACACATTCTCCTTGTCAAATTCACAGATGAAATACATAGTGATGTGACAGGCTACATCATTCCAGCCCCCAGAGGCCACCATCTCAACACAGTCCTCCTCATCGTAAGCATTATTGGGTTCTCCATTCCGCCATTTGTTAAAGGTCTGCATGGGGGATCGGTCGGAATACACGAAAGTGCCCTCTCTTTCCAGGTCATTAATTCCAATGAAAACTCGAGTGAGGCCAGCTTGATTGATGTAAGACGCAAGCAGACCATTTGCGGCCTCGTCCTTGGGCATGCCCAGGTTCCCTCCTCTGCCATGGCAGTACAGCTGGGCATCGATGTATCTTTTCTCTTCTTTCACCAGCAGATAGATCTTATTATCTGTCTCGCGCACACCAGCGACAGCTGCGGGGGAGGGCAGTGCTGAAAAGTGAGCACTCGCATTTCTATAAACAAACTTAATGCACACCACAAAAAGAAAATAGACACAGACAGCAAAGAGGATAACACAGCAACATTACTTAAGAGCGGTTTTATCTTTGGGGGGAGGAAAATTGCAGAGGGGAGGGGGCAGGAAACATGGACATGAACATACCATTTTTAATGAATTTCAGCTCTGTCGTCAGTTGGGCCACCTGGTTGTCCATCTCACCGATGGCCTTCCGGAGCTGGCTACACTCACACGGTATGCCTGCGGAGACCAGGGCTCATCTCAGCAGAAGGTTAAACATGGCGAGTATTCCCTACTTACTCATCAAGGGATGGAAGCTGAAACCACCATTAAATCCAACATCACTATTTTACAGATAAGGAAACTGAGGGCCTCAGAGGCTAAATGAGGTACAAGAGAACACAGAACTCAAACCTCCTCCATCCTACTCCGGTGTTTATAGAGTAATCATTGTTTTAGAGCTGGAAGAAAAACCTTAAAAGTTATTAAGTCTGACCCCCCCCTCGTTTTACAAGATGAGGAAACTGAAGTCTAAAAAGGTTAACTGACTTGCTCAGGTTCACATAGCCAATAACAACAACTAACATTTATATAGCTCTCACTGTTTGCTAGACTGTGCTAAGCACTTTACAGTTGCTATCTCATTGGATCTTTGCAACAACCCTGGGAAATAGGTTTTATTATCCTTATATTACAGATGAGGAAACTGAGGCAAATGGTTAAATGACTTGCCCAGGATCAAACAGCTAGGAAGTTATCTGAGGCTGAATTTGAACTCAGGTCTTCCTGACTTCACATCCAGTGCTCCATTCATTACAGCACCTACCTACCTCTGCACTACACCAAGATACATTTTAAAGTCTCTGATGGAGGTACTGTACTATGGGTATTAGAACAACATATTTGCTATTAGGCTCAATTGATGTGTTGGTTAATTTTACTGAGTTTTTTCCTCTTTCTTTGGAATGTCTTTCCAAGTGGAGAGTGGGAAATTACTACTGAGAAATGAAAGAAAAATGAAAACAAAAGATATCAATGAAATCATTTTTTGAAAATTATCTCTGAGAAAGAAGAATCTACAACCATCTTTGGTCATCATTCTATACATTTGGGGATGGGGAGGATGGAAATGTTTTCCTTTCACTTAATCCTACTCCTTCCTGCTGGATTTTTATGTTTTCTAAGGAGGAGTAGACATGGCTGATATAGAAAATAACTATTCAAGCTCCGTGACATAGCCATCCATTTATTTAAAGATAAGCATCCATTCACAGAATGTCCAAGTTGGAAAGGATTTTTAGGCCTTATTTGTTCAAGCAGAGCCTCAAATCCCATATAAAACAGGGCTTCCCTCTACAACATCCTTAATAGGTAACCAAAGAGTTAAAGTTGAAAGGTACCTTAGAGGTCCTATCTACACCCCACCCCCCATAGGATCATGGATCTAGAACAGATCTGTCTCTTTCCCCAGTCTGTCTCTCTGTTTCTCTTTTCTGTCTCTCCTCCCTATCTCTGTCCCTGTCTCTCTAGCTTCCCCTCTGTTTTTCTCCCTCTTTGTCTCTTCTTTCTCTCCATCTCTCTCTCTGTTTCTCTCTCTTTGTCTCTCACCCCCCACCCCTCATCCTCCTTCTTTGTTTTTCTCCTCTCTCTCTCTCTCTCTCTCTCTCTCTCTCTCTCTCTCTCTCTCTCTCTCTCTCTCTCTCTGTCTGTCTGTCTCTCTCTCTCTCTCCCTCTTTCATTAACCTAAGTGCACACCTCCACATTAACCCCTATGAAGTTCCACCTTTCCAGCTTCTGCATATCTTCTGACCTGTCAAGCTCTTTTTGCATCCTAACTCTATAGCTCAGTGCCCTTGCTATACCTTCCAGCTTAGTGTCAAAAGCATTTATGTCACTTCTTCCACACAATATTTTCTTTTTATATTTGAACTTTGGAGTTTTGTTGTTGTGTTTTTTAATTCTGAAAGTTTCTCTGAGGCACTTGCTATGGTCAAGTTCATTGATGCTTACAGTCTATTATGGCTCTCTGGAGAAGGTTCCCTTCAGAGGAAAACTAGAGTTTTAAAGATTTATTTCTTCATCTTCCTTCCAAACTTTCTGACCCCAGAGTGGCCTGACAAGTCCTCCCCCCAACTATCAAAATAGGATCCTCTGAGGAAGGGAAGCTTCTATTTTCCCTTTGTAAGGTTTGCCTCTCTCCAGAGACTCAGCTGTCTCAGAGTTTATTCTAAAGTGATTCTGACTTATGGACTATTCAGATATGTAAGCCAGTGAATAACACTCTCATTTTTGTGACTGATTTTTAACTGAGCCCTGAATAAGAGAATCACATGCAAAAAAATAAAACAACACCACTTCACATAGTAGTCATTATCCTATTGAAAGGCAGTGTGGTATGATGTATAGATTGTTGGATCAGAAAGATATGGGTTTGGGGCGGCTAGGTGGCGCACCAGTCCTGGAGATGGGAGGACCGAAGTTCAAATCTAGCCTCAGACACTTAATATTTACTAGCCACGTGACCTTGGGCAAGTCACTTAGCCTCAATAGCCCTGCCTCCCCCCTCTAAAAAGCAAAAGAGAGAAAAAGAGATAGAGAGAGAGAGGAAGGAAGGAAGGAAGGAAGGAAGGAAGGAAGGAAGGAAGGAAGGGAGGAAGGGAGGAAGGGAGGAAGGGAGGAAGGGAGGAAGGGAGGGAGGGAGGGAGGGAGGGAAGGGAGGGAAGGGAGGGAGGGAG
>NW_027187298.1:256243-264255 GCF_028583685.1 Petaurus breviceps papuanus | reverse complement strand
AGAAAGAAAGAAAGAAAGAAAGAAAGAAAGAAAGAAAGAAAGAAAGAAAGAAAGAAAGAAAGAAAGAAAGAAAGAAAGAAAGAAAGAAAGAAAGAGAAAGATCTGGGTTCAAATCTTGCGTCTGACATTCATCTGTGTGACCATGGACAAGTCACTTAACCTCTATCACCTTCATTTTCTTTACAGGTAAGATGGAGATAATGATAGCTATAGTACCTACTTTTGTTGTAAGGCCCGTTTCAGATCCTATACATAAGCATATTGGCAAACTTTAAAGTGCTGTACATATTATTATTGTCCTTGCTCCTCCTTTGATTTTTTTTTTTTTAACAAAAACCCTTTTCCCCCTCCTATACCCAATGACTCTTTTTCCCCAGGCTCAACTCAATTTTTGTTGTTGTTCAGCTGTTCAGTTGTATCCAAATCTTCATGTGCCCATGGACTTGACAGTGGGGTTTTCTTGGCAAAGATACTAGAATGGTTTGCCATTTCCTTCTCCAATGGGTTCCCATTTTACAGATGAGGAACTGAGGCAAACAGGGTAATGTGACTTACCCAGGGTCACACAGTTGGTAAGTGCTTGAGGCTAGATTTGAACTCAGATCTTCCTGACTCCTGGTCTGGTGCTCCATCTACTGCACCACTCTGCTGCTCCATACTTTACTCAGAGGCTATTTATTTGCACAGAATGATGAAAATGATTGTAATATGCTACTTAAACACACACACAGAGGAAATAATAAAATGTCCAACAATGGGTACATGACTGAATAAACTGAGGCAGAGTAATGTAATAGAATACCATAATGCAATTATAACAGATGATTCTGGGGAAAAATAAAGAAATCTATAAAGACCTGTATGAAAACACTATGTAGTAAAGAAAGTAGGACTGGAGGCAGCTAGGTGGCGCAGTGAATAGAGCACGGGCCCTGAAGTGAGGAGGACCTGAGTTCAAATTTGACCTCAGGCACTTAACACAAAACTAGCTGTGTGACCTTGGGCAAGTCACTTAACCCCAATTTCTCTACCTTCCCCCCTCCAAAAAGCTAAAAAAAAAGAAAAGAAAAAAAGAAAAGAAAAGAAAGTAGCACCAGAAGAATCAAGCAGTCACCATGACTTTTTTTTCAGCCAGACTGAGATTTCTTCAGGATAGGGAAGTTTCAGTGAGGACATTACCTCTAACAATGCAGACTGAATTCTACACTGCAATCTATAGTCTTAGAGCATTGCCTAGGACACTGAGAGGTTAAGAAACTTGTACAAGGTCACACAGCCAGGATGTTTCAGGGGCAGGATGGAAAGCTAGGATTTCTTAACTCTTGAGACCAGCTCTCTATCTGCTATTTCATCTTGCCTCTCAACTATGACTATATAAAAGGGAAAATTAAATAGAAAAGAAAACTATGACAATTTTTTTAAGTTAAGGAAACAGGGAGAAAAGCTAAGTTACTATTGTGGTGAAATTTTCTTGGTGCAATTGATTTCTTTACATTTATATACCTGTGAAAGAGAAGTAGTGTGGAGTCATGGATAGCGAATTACTCTTAGAGTCAGGGAAACTGAAGTAAAAACCTTGCCTCTAGCCCACTTTGGCTGTATGACTCTAATCAAGATAATCTCTCAGTGCTGCAGACCCCAGCCCTTTCTTGGTTATAGAGAAGGTGCCAGTCTGCATTGGGAAAAGAACTGTCTTCCCCTAGAGTTCATTATGCCAGAAAACCACAAGTCTGACTTAAAAAAAAAATGTTGTATAATTAGTGTAATTAGTTTTGTTGGTGTTTCAAGCTAAATATCACTTAGCATTCAAATGATTTATGATAGAGTTCACTTAAACTTGTCTTTTTCTTTCTTGGGGGGGAAAGGAAAGGATTTAGAGGGGGTAAAAAGAGTTGGAAGGAATGGCATGGACCTGTGATTTCTTTGTTGTATATAGGGAATTCCTAGTAAAGAAATTCCTATATGGAAGCTAAGTGGTGCAATGGAAAGAGCACTGATCCTGAAATCCAGAAGACCTGAGTACAGACCCAGTCTCAGATACTTCCTAGCTGTGTGACACTAGACACATCACATAACTTCTGCTTGCCTCAGTTTCCTCAACTCTGAAATGGGGGTAATAATAGTACCCACCTTGAAAGGATGTTGTAAGGATAAAATGAGGCAAAATTTGTAAAACACAAAGCACAGTGCTTGGCACTTAGCAGGCTACAGATATGTTCATCCTTCCCTTCAACCTAGGACAACACATTCAGTGTCTATTAAACCCAGCTAGGACTTCCTGACTCTGAGGTTGACTCTCAACAAAACATTTGAGGAAGAGCCCTAAGTAGAAAGATCTTAAAATTGGAAATCAGTGTATGATCCACTGGCTCTTTAGTCTTACAATTTATCATAGGCCTCGCCAGTGGCAAGAAAGATGGGTCACAATGATTTTTTCTTTAGGGGCTGGGTGGAAGAAGCAGGTTTCTAAACTCAGTATTTGGAAGAGGGGTAGACCAGAAAGGTTTGTCTGCAATAATGTTCTCATCACACTGTTACATAGAATAGAAAGCCAGTATTCTGGAGAATATAAAATATCTAGACAGCATATAAAAAGTAAGTGGCTTGTGAGCCTAAGTATCTTCCAATAATACTCAGATACAGCACTTGGGTACTCTTGGAATGTAAATCTCCATATTCTTTCCTCCTTTATACGTCCCTTCTTGGGTTATGATGTTATTCTATTATATTAAAAGGTAGTTTAATGCAGTAAAAGTAATATTGGACTAGGAATGTACACATATGTAGATTAGTAGATATATAGATAGGTAGACATATATATAGATATCGTAAATCCATCTACCTAAAATCTCATCTCTCTTTTCTCAATTTCTGTAGCAAAAAAAAAATCTCTGTACACAATGGCTCTATTTGTTCTCCACATCTCCTAGCCCTATGGTATCAGCCCATACCACTCTACTAAAATAGTTCTCTCTAGAGTCATCTCCTAACTATTAAACCCAATGCCCTTCTTTAAGCTCCTTCTTGACTTCTCTGTAGTATTTAACACTATTATCCACACCCTCCTATAGGGTACTCTTAGCTTCAGAAATAACACACTTTCCTGGTTCTCCTCCTGCCTCTCAAACAGCTCCTTCTCTATCTCTATTGCTAATTACTCTATCTAGTATCTTAGAATGAATTTCTCCCAAGGTTCTGTCCTAGGGCCCTGTCTCTTCTCTCTCTCACTTTTCCTTTAACAACCTCATTTGTTCTCATGGCTCTAATCACCTGCTCTATGCTGATGATTTCCAAATCAATATCCTAGCCCTTCCTTCTCTCCTAAGCTACCTGTCCACATCTCCATTACCATGGAATGCCTCCAGCTTGGTGTTCCACTAATATTTCAAACTCAGTTACTCCAAAAGTGTACTAATTATCTTTCCCTAAAACCTACTCTTCTCACAATTTCACTATTTTTCAGTTGTACTCTCTTTCATCAAGTCTCAAACTTCAAAACCTTCGGTTAAGTTGATTCTTCACTCACCTCATATCCAAACTTAATATATTAATATTATTGATTATTATATAATTATATTTTATAATTATATAATATATTATATATAATAATAAATAATTATATTAATGGTCATTAATATAATCTCTGCATTATCTCTGGCATCCATGGCCTCCCACTTACTTCCATAGCAACCGTCCTAATCAAGCTTATTGACCTGTGTTATTTCAATAGTTTTCCCACGTCTACTCCCATCCTGGTACAATCCTTGCCCAATCCACTACCAGAATAATTTTTCTTACTCAAAGATATAGTTATATCATTCCCTTGCTCAATGATCTTCAGTGGTTTCCTACTCCCTATAAAATAAAGCTTCTTTGCCTGGCATTCAAAGCCTTCTATAATCTGATGCCATCTTAACTTTTCTGCCTTTTGTTGCTGTGCACCCTACATTGGGTGCAGTCACTCTTTGGAGGTAGCTAGATGATGCAGTGGATAGAGCACTGAGCTTGGAATCAGGAAGACTCATCTTCAAATCTGTCTCAGACACTTACTAGCTGTGTGACCATGGGCAAGTCACTTAAACCTGTTTAACTCAGATTCCTTTTCTGTAAAATGAGCTGGACAAGAAAATGGCAAACCACTCTAGAATAAGCCAAGAAAACCCCAAATGGGGTCACGAAGAGTCAGATACAACTAAACATAAGTATGCCTCTCCAGATTTTAGGACTTTGTTCACTATGTTTCCTATTCATGGCATTACCTCTCTTTCTCAGACTGTCAAATTCCTACCCATTTAAGACTAAATGAAAATGCCAGCTTCCTCAGGAAGCTTTTCCCCTCTTAAGGAGCCTTCCCTCTCTGACCTCATATGGCACTAATCTACATCTCTCTAATGTACCTGTGAAAATTTATGAATTATAGTTTTCTGTGTTTGGGTCTTATTCCCCTACTAGATTTTGAACTTTATGAGAGCAGGGATCAGGTTTACCTAAACTTTGGATCTCCTCCCCCAGTTCCTAACATAGGGCTTAGTAAACAAAAAGCACTCAACAAATGTTTGGCAAAAACAAAAGGTAGCAATTGCAATGACCAAAGGAACCTGGCTTCCCATTCCATCTGTACCACTGTCTTCCTGATTTGAATAACTCAGTTTCTTCATCTACCAAAGGGAACTAATATCATCTGTACTGTACACTTTACAATAATGTTGGGGGTCCTAGTGAGACAGTGGACATGAAAGTACTTTAATAAAGAAATGTACAAATGCAAAAAATTGTTACACACGGCATGTTCAACACATGAAGAATCACACGTCTGGCAGCATCTCCTAGTTGGAAGAGTATCGAGATGGGTCCTGAAGCTAGCTCGTCCACTTGCTAAAAGACCTTGAACAAGTCACTTGTTAGAGTCTCAGTTTCCTCATCTATAAAATAGGAGTAAAAAAGATTTACATCACCTACACCTCACAGGGACATTCACAGTGTTGGCAGGATCCAATGAGATGATGTAGGTAAGGTGCCTTGCAATTGTAAAGCATTTTACAAACACTATGTATAACAAAGAGACAGTGCTCAACTTACCTAGGATGTGACTGCCAACAATTCGCATTTAGAGCCTATGTTGTTACTTGAGTCTCATTGCTGGCAGCACAGGATTAAGCTCATGCCACACAGTCATTCTGTTTCCTGAATGGCTTCATACTAAGATTCCCTCCAGATTCCCAATTTTGTGTCTGACCTCACAGCTTCTCTCCCACACCCTGCTTCTGGCCCCAGGCAAGTACCAGCACAGACCCTTTCTAGAGCTCCTTGGACTATCAGCTTAAGCAGCAGCAGAAGGAAGAATAAAGCAGAGAGGAGAGGAAGCACAGTGTACTGGACTTAGAGTAAAAAAGATCCAAGTTCCAATCCTGCCTCAGACATTTATTAGCTATTTGACCCTGGGCAAGTCACTTAATTTCTCTGTGCCTCAATTTCCTCATCTATAAAAATGAAGGGGTTGGACTGAATGCCTCTAAGATCCCTGCCAGCTCTAAAATCTATCATGCTGTCAGAGCTAATTCTTCACAATATCTATGTACTAGACAGCAAAGACAAAAAAGGGAAATAATCCTTACCCTTAAAGCCTTTATCCCACTGTGGGGAGGAGGGATATGACATGTAGACAGATAAATACAGTACAATATGGAAATCTAAGGGAGATCTAGAGTACCCAAGGAAAATTTGAAAAGGAAGAGATCACTGCTAGGGATTATAGGTTGAGGGATCAAGGGGAAATGGGGAAGAGGTTGGGAAAAGATCCTATGACTACACAATGGATTATGTGAGTGTATATAAGTATGTGTGAGAGAGAGAGAGAGAGAAGGAGGAGGAGGAGGAGGAGAGAGGAGAAAGATAGAAAAGGAAAAGAGACAAAAAGAGAGCGAGAAAAGAAAGAAAGAGGAAAAGAAAGGAGGGAAAGAGAAGAAAAAGAGAGAAAAGAGAGGAGAAGAGAAGAAAGAGAAGAGGAGGGAGAGAAGGGAAAGAGAAAGGGAGAAAAGCTGGACCTGAAGGCAATTGCAAAAGAGGGGGTCCAAGAAAGTGGAAAGCTTGGCCAACAATCCTGAGGTACATGCATGGCTGAATTTCATTATTTCATAATTATATCTCATAATTAAGTCTTTTAAAATGGTGTCTGAAAGGGAAAAGAGGGCTCTAGATATTCAATTAAAGAAATGCTTATTAAGTCATTTGCTGGGGCCCAAGTCATGCCACACTAGGCCATCATCCTCATCTCCCTTGCATTCTACCTCTGTGTTCCCTGCCTTCTCCTCATCCTCTCAAGCCCACTTCTTTACCTCTCCATTTCCAGCACCCCTTTATGTGATGTCTTCTCCCATTAGAATATAATCTTCTTGAAGGCAAAAACTGTCTTGCTTGCTTGTATTTCTTCTATTCCCACAGTATTTGGCACAAGTGATTAATAGACACTTTATCTATCCATCTATTTATTTAAGGACTTTGTCAGGTACTATGTTCTGTTTGAGTGAGATTAAAGCACAAAAATTGCCTGGTTGCTGTACCACACCCCACCTCCATCCTCCAGCTAACATTCTACTAAAGAGAATAGAAAGTTTTCACATTTACAAAGCCGGAAGTAATGGGTATAAAAGAGAGATCCAAAAATAAAAAAGTGATCTAGGAAAAAGTGAAAGGGGGGGGGCGGTTCACTTTCATTTGGGGGCAAGGCAGCACAGCATATGAAGAAAAGGATCTCAGGTGGAAATGAGGAAAAGGCCTTTAGGGAGAAGAGAGCACCCACTCAAGAATGCCTATTAAAATCTCCCTGATGAAATCCTTCCGAAGTCCATGGACCATCTCACCTGTCATAGTAAAATAAGGTAGTAATTACAAAGGAAGATCAAGCTTTTACAGTAAGCATTGATGCTCTATCACGTTAAATACAATTTGATGTGATCAGTTATTGTACTCCCCTGTGTAACCAGGAAAGCTCATTTCAACTATCCATGCTGCCTGTTTCCAAGCTTTTAAAAATTACTACACAGGGGGCTGTGTTTTTCCAAAAATGGTATTTTTAAAGTGAATTGTTCTCATTCCCTGAATGCTTTACCTGGTTCTCCATTAGGACCTGGTGGTCCTACATCTCCCATCTCTCCCTTTGCACCTATGAAAGAAAAAGAAAGAGCTTCGTCAGCATACCAAATGGGTCACACGTTTCATTAGTTAAGAAACTTCATGGTTGGAATCGTTATTGAATCTTTCATGTTTAATGCCCCAGAGTTTCTCCCAAGACCCCATCTCTGTCTGCCATATAACAACAGGGAGTCGCTACATTCTGTAAATTGCTCTTGCTTTGGGCTTTATTAACAGTATATTTGAAGTAATGCACATTTTGGGATTTTAGGCAATAGTGAATGATCATTCCTTAAACTAGTTCTGTAAAATTAAGTGCATTTCATCTAACACTTCACAGACATTACCTCCTGAATCCTTAACATCATGAGTGATTCTGAACTCCCTTTCCCCTACCTCCCTCCTTTATAGAAAGGAAATTCAAAAATGGCAACAGAGGTAGGCAGTGGAAGACAGTGGAAAGAACAATAGATTTTGTTTCAAATTCTAGCTGTACCTCTTATTACCAGGAAAATCTTGGTCAAGTCATCATCATCGCTGTCATCATCACCACCATCATCACCACTAACATTTATATAGCTCTATGTTCCAGGCACTGGGTACTTTATAATCATCATCTCATTAATTTTTTTTCTTTTTGGAGGGGGAAAGGCAGGGCAATTGGGGTTAAGTGATTTGCCCAAGGTCACATGGATAGTAAGTGTTGTGTCTGAGGCTGGATTTGAACTCAGGTCCTCCTGACTCCAGGGCCAGTGCTCTATTCATTGCACCACCTAGCCACCCTTCTTTAAATCTTTAATAACAACCTTGGGAAGTAGGTGCTATTTTTATGCCCATTTTACAGTTAAAGGAACTGAGGCCAACAGCAGTTAAGTATCTCT
>NW_027187298.1:101389-256233 GCF_028583685.1 Petaurus breviceps papuanus | reverse complement strand
CGGGTTAGTCTACATGATCTCCAGGGTTCTTTCTCACTCTAAATCTATGACCCTGTGACCTTTAAACCTAAAAGAGACATTTGACAAAGAAACTAAATAGGCCAAGAGAACTCAAGTGTTTTCTACAATGTCACACAGGGTCTTTGCCAGAACCTAAGATGTCAGATGACTAGTCCAGTCCCTTTTCCTCTACAGACTTCCTCCTTTCTTCTATGGAGAGTCAGGTAGCCTTGCTGGTACCCTACCCTCCCCCACCTCTATTTCCTTAGCTCCCAAACCCAAGTATCAAAAATTTCAGAATCTTAGAATGACAGAGGTGGGAAGGATCTTCAAGATTATTAGTTCCAATTCCATCATCTTCCAGAGGAGGAAAATAAACCAGAGTGGGTATGTCACCTAAAGTCATATAACTAGTTGGGAATTGGACCTGCAAGGACTCCAGGCTCTAACCCAATGCTCTCTCCTCTACTTATTTACCTTTTGCATATAATTATACTCACTTTGGGGCAGTTAGATAGCACAGTGTACAGAGTGCCACAAGAAGTAAGTCTTCCTGAATTCAAATCTGACCTCAGACCCTTACTTAACTATTTGACCCTGGGCAAGTCACTTAACCCTGTTTGTCTTAGTTTTTTCATCTGTAAAATGAGCTGGAGAGGGAAAAAGGAAAAAGAAAATGACAGTATCTTTGCCAAGAAAACCCCAAATGGAGTCATGAAGAGTCCAACACAACTGAACAATAACAAAAATATTCACTTGCATTTTTACTTTTATTTGTACTTTTTTTTTTACCTTTTACTTATAACACTCTTCTTTCACTTGGGATATTCCATAGGTCTTAGTGTGAAACACAGAAAAACCTGGGTTTTTTGTAAACTAAAAGTAGATAAACAAATTTAATAAAATAAAATTGAAGGAAAAAAAAAGAAAACACTGTTTTTTGCTTAAAAATCTACACTGGCTTACATTTTTTTAATGACAGCATATACATGAGATCATATTCAGAAGTGGCCTGATTTTCAATTAAATTTGATGCTTAGAGAAATTATTCTAAACAATTCACTATCAAGATGGATTTAGAATTGGGATGTTAGAATTAGAGGAATTTTAAAGAATATAAATGTCAGTTATCATTATAATGAAAGTATAGAGATTACTTTATACATGAACCTAACACAGTGCCTAGCACACAGAAGGCATTTTGTAAATATTAGTTGATTGGTTGATTGATCTCTATAATCTCTATAATCGTTAGTTGTGTTGTTGTGGTTTTCAAATTTAAAAAAAAAAAAACCTGAAGTCCAGACACTTGGCCATACCACTAGTTAGTGACAGAACCAGGGCCTCATGACACCCCCAACCTGTGCCACACACTGTACCACCCAAATCACACTATACATCTGCATGATATGATTTAAAGCGACTCTAGGAAAGTTTGAAATCAAGGCACATAAATAAAGTCAACAACAACAGCTCAAAATAAAATATATTGAACCATAATAATTAAAAAAAAAACAAGAATTCCCAGGTGGGAATGTGTTGTTATCTTGGCCACGCTTCATCTCTAAAACAAAGGGATTAGACTAGATTCCAGCTCTAAATCTGTGATCCTGGAAGTTGATAAACAAGGGACAAAAGACATTGCAAGAAAATGCCCAGCTTCAGCCTGACAAAGTGAATCCAGGAACAATCTGCACTGACATATTTACTTTCATGAACGTGAAAGGTGGGATCTCTTAACACCAGGGAGACCACTGCATGGAGTTGCTTCTTGGGTTGAATAGATAACATTCTTATTAATAATACAACTTCTCTCAATATGCAAATTTTCATCACTCTCCTCAAATGAGTATAGAGAACATCAGCTCTATAGGAAATCTATGAATTTCAAACACATTGGGATGTTTTAGTGAAAGTTATCATGAAGTTGTCTATCATTTCATGCTGAGTTCAGAACAAACTCCCTGACTATTATGAAACCACTAACCGTCTGTGACCTTAGGCTGCCCCCCTCTCTGGGCTTCTTCAGGTTATATAATCATCAACTTAGAGGCCATCAAGTCTAATGCCTTTGTTTTACTGACGGGGAAATGTAGGCAAGAGAAAGATTCAGTGACTTACCCAGGGTCACACAGCTAATAATTGTCTGAGGCTATGGTTGTAGTTGAAAGACATTGACCTTGGAGTCACAGGTCTTGAGTTCAAATTTTGACTCTCTACTTACTCTCAGTGTATTTTTGGGCAAGTCATTCAATGACTCTGTATCTCAATTGTTGTTTTTTTTAATCTATAAAACAAGAAGATTGGACCAGATGACCTCTGAGCTATCTAAATCTACAAACCATTAATGAAATGCTTCTAAATTTAAAATTCGATGATTTTAAACATTTATATCGAATTCTTGGATGACACCAAAACATTTTTCCCCAACAGCAAAAGGCAACATGGTGTAGTATCTAGAGAGTCTCAAAGTCAGGAAGACTTAATATCCTGCCTCTAACAAAAAGTCTGTGTAACCCTGCTTGTTGTTGCTGCTCAACTGTGTCTGATTCTTCATGACTCCATGGTCATAGCACACCGACGGGGTTTTCTTAGCAAAGATACTAGAATGGTTTGCCACTTCCTTCTCCACTAGATTAAGGCAGACAAAGGTTAAGAGATTTACCCAGTGTCACACAGCTAGTAAGTATTTGATATCAGATTTGAACTCAGGTCTTCCTGACTCCAGGCCCCACACTCTATCCACTGAGTCACCTAGCTGCCTCCACATAATCCTGGGTAAGTAACAACCTCAGTGCTCTAGGGAACTCTCTAAGTTAATAAACTGAGAAAAAAAAGTTATACAGTGCATCAGTAGCTAAAATTTCCCTACACCAGTGAAATCATAACTCTATACCCTAAAAAAGGCAACTGTTTTTTTAAAGCAATTGGGGTTAAGTAATTTGCTCAAGGTTACACGGCCAGTTATTTCTGGGTGTGGTGCTAAGTATCTGAGCCTAGATTCGATCCCCAGGTCATCCCGACACTGGGTCCAGTGCTCTTACTCACTGTGCTACCTGGCCGCCCTAAGAAAGGCAACTTTAACCTAGCTGGGCACAGGGGAAAGGGTAGCTTTCATAGATCTGGCTCCATATTCCACATAAGAACAAAAAGGGCCCTTTTCTCTTTGGTTTCTTTTTTTAATGCATAAAAAGTGATTGAAAATTTCAGTTTGTCAAAAATCCAAGATAATGATGAATTAAAGCAAATCAAAATAAGTCAAGCTCTAGTATGGAAAGAGCTTTGTGAAATGCCAAATAAGGCTCTATCTGGTCTTATTCAGATCATCCAGGGGTGGAATATGGAAATTCACTCTCTTCCTCCTACATACCATTGTCAGAATACTCTTTTTTACACAGAGACCTGGTCATGTCATTATACTGCTCAAAAACCTTCCATAAATCTCTACTGGTTGGTGAGTGAAGTTTGAACTCCTTTTCCCCACTTTCCAAGCCCCCATGGTCTGGCACTACCCTACCTTTCCAGATTAATCTTGTCTGACACCCTGCTCCAGCCAGACTACTTTGCACCCCAAAATGTGATTCTTTTCTTATACTTCAATGCCTTTGCTCTGGCCATGTCCTCTGCTGGGAATGCTCTTCCTCCCATTCTTCAACTATTGAATTCCTCCCTACCCTTTAAAGTACAACTCAAACTCCATTTCCTTCAGGAAGCCTTGTTTGATTCCCTTGATTGGTAAAAAACCATTACTCTCTAACCTCACATAATATTTTAGTATTCTGTTGCATATCTCTCTAATGCACAAAGTATGTAATGGTATGCATTAGGATTATCTATGTGACCTAGCCACCTACTAGACTTTGAGCTCAATGAAGGCAAAAACCATATCCTTTTTTTTCAAGCACCTAACAGAATGAGTGCTTCAAAAATATCTGTTGAATGAATGAGCGAATGAAAGAATTTAGCCAAAGAATAAACTATGTTTTTCACTATAATAAAAACAAATCATGCTATCAATTCACCATTAATAAAGCACAAACTTTAAATTGTTTCTCTAGATGTGGGGATGAGTACTCCCTCACCCATTCCCACTCTTTATGAGTCCCTCTCATCAAATTTGCAAGATGGCTGCCTAAGACAGACATAGTCTTGGAAAAGAACTATGCTTTTGCCCTCAGTAGCCCAGGATTCTCACTCACTATTTTCTAACCAGCATACTGACAGAAATAGCATGGAATAGGGGCTACAGAGCCAGTGTTAGACCCAGGAAGAACTGAGTTCAAGCACTGGCTCTGACACATATGTGATTCTGGGTAATCTACTTAACCTCCCAGTACTCCAGATAGTTCTCTAAGAATTTAAGTTGTTAAAGGGATTTCCTCCTCAGCAAGTTTCCTACACCAATGAAATCGTAGATTTAGTTCCTATCCCCACTGGGATAATTTAGTATACCCAACAGAAATCCTGAGTTTCCTCACTCCCCTTTGTCAATTTCTGTGGTATGGGTGAGCAAGATGGCTGGGTGACTTGGTTAAGGGGAAAATGGACAGGATCTTCTCCCCTGTGATTCCCTGCAGGCAGAAATAATCCCCAGAAAACTCTCACCGTACTTTGTACCCATCTCATGGACTTAAAAACTAATTTGTATTATAATTATTTATGTAAATACCTCATCTTGGGGGCAGCTAGGTGGCACAATGAATAGAGCACCAGCCCTGGAGACAGGAGGACCTGAGTTCAAATCCAGCGTCAGACACTTAACACAAAAAAACCTAGCCCTGTGACCTTGGGCAACTCACTTAACCACAATTGCCCTCTAAAAAAAGTCCAAAAAAAAATACCTCATCTTCCCTACTAAAGTAAACTGTAAGCTGTCTGAAGGTCAGGACCAAGTTTTATTCTTCATATCTCCATTGTGTTCTGCAAAATGCCTTAAAGATAACAGGAATGTAACATGTATTTGTTGAATTGATGGAAACTAAACTGAATTAAATAGAATTAAATGTTGCCCGAAAGTTCATTGGTTGAAATCATGTTGAAAAACTACTGTAAACCTCAGAGCTAAGCAGCTACACTAGGAGAAATATAATGAAAAAAGAACAAAGGGAACCATGAATCTGTTAGGGACCATAATACTGTTAGTAAATCATGTGACATACGATAAAAATCAAGTATTTTCATCTCATTTGTTTTAATAGTTATCTCTTTGCCAGTCACCAAAAATGAAACAGCAGGGGGAAGGGGGCAGGGAAAACTTTTTGAATTGTGTCTTCATCAGTGTATCCATTCATCAGGGAATGCCTGATAGGGAAACTCTAACTATCAACACAGGTTGTCATCTCTGTAATAACTTTGAGTCTTAATGAATTATTTGAGGAACTGAAGTCAGTTAAGTGATTTACCTATGGTCATATAGCTGGTAAATGTCAGAGCAGAACTTCAATCAATATTTATTAAATAATCTACCATGTGCCAGGCACTACGCTAAACTGCTAGGAACACAAAAAAAGGCAAGAGACAGTCCCTGCCCTCAAGGAGCTTACAATCTGATGGAAGAGACAACATGCAAACTAATATACACACAGCAAACTATACACAGAATAAATAGGAAATATTTAACAGAGGAAAAGCTGTAAAATTAAGAATTAAACCGAAGCCTTCCTGACTCCAAGACCAACCCAGTATATCCAAGACACCATGCTGCCTCTCAAGAATACAACTAAAGATAGGCTGGAGGGAGCAAAAAAGCAGTCTGAGGGTAGACAAGGCACTTAGAATCTTGAGCTTCAGTGTCCACATCAGTAAAGGGAGATAACAATATCTGCATTGCTTTCCTCACAAGCTGGTTGGTGAGCAACAAATAAGAAAAAATGTACACGAAAGCATTTTGAAGATTTTAAAGTTCTATAAAAATGTGAGATTTTTATTATTATCACCATGCCCTGCTTAGTGTATCTGAGCATCAATCTACAATATTAGAAATACCTAAGAAATAGGAGGTAAAGATTAATAGATAGGATATTTTATGAGCACAGTCCATTGATTACCTAAATTATACTTTAATTTTTTTGTACTTGTTAAGGATAATGATTTTTGAAGCAGCTTAGCATAGAAGGCAAAGAACTAACCTTATATTCAGGAAAACCCAGCTCCCTATTGCCTTCAGTATCAAACATAGGGGGCGACTAGGTGGTGCAGTGAATAGAGCACTGGCCCTGGAGTCAGGAGTCAAATCAGGCCTCAGACACTTAACACTTACTAGCCTCGTGACCTTGGGCAAGTCACTTAACCCGAATTGCCGGGCCTTGCCCCCTCCAAAAAAAGCAAAAAACAAACAGAATCAAACATAAAATTCTCTTGTTTTGCTTTTAAAGCCCTTTATAACATAACCCTTTCCTATCTTTCCAGTCTTCTTACTCCTCACACACACAAATACTCTATGTTCCTAATAACAGAAGCCTCCGGGCTGTTCCCCACCCCAAGATACTCCATTCTCCTGATTGGGTGATTTTTATTTGCTGTCCCCTCTTACCTAGAACTCTCCCTTCCTCATCTCTGCCTCCTTGACTTTCTTGGCTTCCTTTTAGTCTCAGCTAAAATCTGCAAGAAACCTTTCCTGATCCCCCTTAATGCTTGTTGTGACTTCCCTTTGTTATACCTTCCAATTGTATATCTTCTTTGTACATAGTTGCTTTCATTTTTTCTACCCCCCACTAGACTGTGAATTCCTTGAGAACAGGGACTATCTTTAATCTTTCTTTGTATATCCAGAACCTATTGCAGTGCCTGACATATAGTGAACACTTAAAAAATGCTTGTTGACTGAATGACTGATGCACATTGGCTTTAGAATTATAAATCACTTAAGCTCACCCCTTCCCCACCCCCAAACTCTCTAGCACTATAGTATACAGTGTTCCCAGTCTGAATTGGTTGAAAGAGTTTCTACATGAGGAATTCCTCAATAGAGATTAAATCACACAGGGGGGAAAGAGGAGGGGGGAGAATGTGATACTAATAATCAGAAACTTCCTCAGGAATAACAGTGAATTTTCTGGAAGATCACAGAAAATAAAAATAGCTAACATATAACATTTACTATGTGCCAGTCACTGTGCCAAGTGCTTTACAAACATTATCTTATTTGATCCTCATCACAATCCCAGAAGGGGAGTTGTTATTATTATCATCCCCATTTTACAGTTTGAGGAAACTGAGGCCGAGAGAGGTTAAGTGACTTGTCCAGGGTCACACAGCTAGTAAATGTCTGAGGTCACATTTGAACTCAAGTCTTCCTGATTCCAGAGCCTGCTCCATTCACCAAGTTACCACCTAGCTCCCCATCCTAATCTTCTAACTATTGTGCCTAATTGAGATGATTAAGAGAAGGAAGGTTTCCTTTACTTTAAAGCTTCCCAAAATGTGATGAAAAATACTACCTACCTCCAAAGAGAGAACTGATGAACCGAGTGTAACTTGAAGTATAATTTTTCACTTTCTTTATTCTTATTGCTTTCTTTTGTTACTTGGCTAATAAGAAAATATGTTTTGCATGATTTCACATGTATAATTGATATTATATTACTTGCCTTCTCAATAGGTTGGGGAGGAGGTGGCAAGAGGAAGAAATTTTGGAACTCAAAATAATTTTTTAAAAAGAATGCTAAAAATAAATAAATAATTTGGAGGAAAAAAAAAGCTTCCCAAAGTGAGTAATTATCACTGATATCTCTCCAAACTCCTTCTGAGAGCTCTCAAACATTCTGATGAGTAATTAAAGCAAGACAAGATCTGTCATTCACAAAAGACCAAAAACTAAACCCAAAAAGAGTCCTCTGGCAAAGATGTTCTCTCTTCCTGCAATTGGGGGACTTATCCCAAAAGTAAATGGCACACTATGGATTTCCAGTTAGCATAGGGAGGGAATAAGATTTAGTAAAAGATACCTTTCGAACCAATGGGACCGATTTTTCCATGACGACCCACACTGCCTTTCTGCCCTCTGTCTCCCATGTCTCCTGTACAAAAAGAAAAAAAAATGAAAGATGGGTTTTGAACACATTATTTAAGATGTTACCTTTTCATAGATTTCCTGAATAGATGGAAAATCTAAGAAACTTACAACTTACATTTTAATACTTTTGAGGTTCTGTACAGATCACATGGGCTGCACATATTCCATCCACAGAAAAAAATAATTCTCTTGAAACCAGCAGCTTCAAAGACTATATCCCCATTATAGAACTCAAGAGGGTTAAATGGTCTTTTCCTGGTTCTAAACCCAAGAGATCCACAATTTATGTTGTAATTTTACAACAGGAGGAAAAATCCACCTTGCTCCATACCAACCAAAAGAATGGTTTCACCACATTTTTTTGAATCCTTACAAAAGTACCCAATTCAAGAAATCAAGAAGAATCTTATCTTTTTCTATGAATGAGATTTTCTTTTCCATTTGTGATCTAACTTCATGGCACATGACAGAATCAAAATGGTTCCCATTTTTTATTGCAAAGTACAACTTATTACATCCTTGCTGTTAGAAGCAGGAACAAATATTGCTTTGATTATTTCACTGGTGACTGTTTGGGGCAGAATATAGGATGAGCCAAAAGAGACTCCCATGCCAGTGGTGAATGGCATAAAAATTAGACTTTACCTAGAAACAAGAAAGAAAAAAGCTTAATGTTAATGCATTTAGAAAAAGCCCTTCACTGTCTTGGGAACAGACAAAAATACACAGGATGAGAAGAGGCAGAAGAGTTACAATCTGTATTCAAGTGTAGGGATTGCTCACATTAATGAATATACAGATCCATCAAAATGAGGATCTCCTGCTCTTTGGATTGTTGGGGTTTTATTTGTCCAAAATAAGAGAAAACTCTTTTTGCTTTCAGGAGAGAAATGCTACAGTTCACCAGGGATAAGGAAAAGGGTATTAGATGCCAGCTCTGTCAACCCAGATTCCTATAAAAATATCTATCTATCCTTTCTTCCCTCCCATTCTCTCCTTCTCCATAGAGAACTGACTACAAGGAGTAGCTAATCACTTGCTCACTGACATTTGCTTTTACTCTTGCATAATCAAGAGTGCTAGATTTAAGATCACAAGACCTGGGTTCAAATCTTCACTCTGACACTTAATAGCTATATGACTATGGGCAAGTCATCTAACAGCTCTGGGTCTCAATTTCCAAATTTTTAAATAGGGGATAATGATACTTAAACTAAACACTCCATCAGGTTGTTCTAAGGAAAGTGCTTTGGCATCTATGAACAGTTCTTACACCTCCAAACCAGACATATGTGTAGATGCATATGTCCATACTCTCATACATCCATATAAATTCATACAAATTCAAAAGTCTAAGCAGGCATGCACATTCACTACAGGTGGCCAGTCTAAAAAAAAGTGAAAGTTAGAATTCACTAGAAGAATATCCCTATGCAAATTAAGTAAATAGAACCAGGAAAAGAATACATACATCAATATAACAACGTAAGAAGGAACCACAACAAAACAATTTAAACTTGAATGTTGAAGAATTATAATGACCAAGCTTGGCCCCAAGGAAGAGATCTTTTGGCACTTAAACCCACTTCTTTGCAGAGGTGAGGGGCTATGGGTATGGAACACTACAAATAATATCAAACTTTTTCAGTATATTGGTAAGTTTTACTGAACTACTTTTTTTTCCTCTTCTCAATTTTTTGTCATAAAGGCTCACTCTTGGAGTGCAAGGTAGGGGGAAAGATATGATGGGAAATGTTAGTGATGTAAAAACAGAATATGTCCAGAAAAAAACTAGGAATAGGAAGTGGACCTATTATGCCTTTATATAATGGCCTCCCAGGGAAGAGTTTCAATGTAGGTTGGAACATTCTTTGCAACTAAGAGAATTGAAGTAAATAATGACTGTTTCTCTTTTGTCCAGCAACCCTAAGGGTCTTCTCCTACCAGTTTGATTTTTTTTAAATTATTATTAGAGGGATCATCCCCTGACTTACTTCTTAAGGAGGCCCATTCACTGAATGGGCATTGGTTCACTCAAAGTGAAAACCTGGAAAGACCTTAGCTTAAAAGGACCAAGGTCTACCACTGCATCCTGGGCCATATCTAGTGGTCCTGATCTATAGCTGGCCACTGGATCCAGATGGCTCTGGAGGAAAAAGTGAGACTAGTGTCTTTGCATAGCCCTTCCTCACTCAAATTAAAGTCAATTGCAGGTCATGTCATCATCTCCCTGATGTCAAGGTCCTCTTCAAAAAAGAAGGACAAAGCACAACCACAATCCTCCACTCTCTTGAAGTATGTCCAAGTTCATGTTTATTGTTTTCATAACACTATTTATCCCTTTAATCCTCTGCCATCCCCTTTTCCTTTTTGCCTTCAATCTTTCCTAATATCTAGATCTTTTCCAATGAGTCCTGTCTTCTCATTATGTGACCAAAGTATTTAAGCTTCAGCTTCAGTGTTTGACCTTCCAGTGAATAGCCTGAATTAATTTCTTTAAGTATTGACTGCTTTGATCTTGCTGTCCAAGGGGCTCTCAAAAGTCTTCTCCAACATAATTCAAAAGCATCAATTCTACAGCACTCAGCTTTCCTCATACTTATGTTCAACTTTCACAGTCATACATTGCTGCTGGAAAAACCATAGCTTTGACTATACAGACCTTCATCAGCAAAGTGATAGCTCTGCTTTTCACTACGCTGTCCAGATTTGACTTAGATTTCCTTCCAAGTAGCTGGCATCTTTTAATTTCATGGCTGCAGTCACTGTCTGCAGTGATCTTTGTGCCCAAGACTATAAAATCTGACAGGACTTCCATTTCTTCTCCCTCTATTTGCCAGGAAATGATGGGACCATTTGGCAGGATTTTAGTTTTTTTTTTAATTTTAAGCTTCAAAGCAGCTTTGACACTCTCCTCTTTTACCCACATCAAGAGGCTTCTTAATTCTTCACTTTCTATCACTTTCTCTCAATGGTAATCTATGTGAAACAGGAAAGGATTCAGAGTTCCCCAGGACATGACTCCCATCAGGATATTAACATAATTTACATTACTGATATTTATAGATCATGATATTAAAGAATCTCTCATTTAGTTGGCATTGGTACTCTCTCCACCACAGCCCTTCTAAGTCTTCAAAGGAGATGACCTTCAGTGGTAACAATGACTGAAAAATATTTTATCCTATGTACAAGTTAGTGATAAGCCTCTCCAAAACCGGCTGATCCTTTGCCAAAGATACACACCAATTGATAGACCCATGCTTGAAGGCTTCTTGCTTTTTAGGACCCTGTCAGAATTCATATTATGTTGGCATGGACTTCAATAATCTAGGCTCATCTCCATGGTACCATTAGGCATCCCCAGTGGTATGTAGAAATAACCATAACTATCAACAAAAAATAAGATTCCAGAGCATTTTAAGGTTTACCAACCTCTTTCCTAACAATAATTCATGAGGGAGGTCATGAAAATATGATTATCTCCATTTTTACAGAAAGAAAACACATGAGGCACAGAAAGTTTACATGAATTGTCTAAGGTAATACAGCCAATTGGTGTCATAGTCAGCATTTGACTCACATTCTCCAGTTCCAAATCCAGCATTCTTTCCATGATACCACAATGTTTTGGAGTAGTAAGAATATTTATACTAAGAACTAAGGTTCCTATCAACTAAAAGTTTCAAACTATTTGGTGTTGAGGCATCACATACATCGATATGAGAGGAGGTGGGTAGGCTCTGCTACTTATCACTTATGGGGCATTGGACAAATCACTTCTCTGGGGCCCATTTCTGCATCTTTAAAACAAATAAAGGCAGAGGATCTCTGTTCTCTTCTAGTTATGAATCCTATGATCCTGCTCACCTCACAGGGAAATTTTAAGGAAAGTCTTTCCATCCACCCTACAGCTGAACCCTCCCAGGTGTTCTCTCCCTCTATTAGAATGTGAGTTCTTTGAGAGCCAGACCATCGTGACTCACTATCTGTATCTCCTGGTGCTTAGCATAATGCTTGGCACACAATAAACACCCAACAAACGCCTTTTTATTCATTTGTTTGTAAGTCTCGAAGTGATATAAAAGTGTGACTTTTAAACTATGGTTATTAGCTCAGAGATAGGACCATCTATAGGGAAGATGAAGGAAAGACTGTGCAAAGTAGCCAAAGAGAAGGAGATGTCAGAAAAAGGCAAATGGCAATTGCAAAAGCTCTTGTTCTCAGTCAACAGTGAAGAGGGATGGAGCTAGTTCAATTTAACAAACTAGGCAGCACGAGACTTCTAGGTGGTGGAATTAGTGCTACAAAACCGGATAAAAGTATAATTGGGAAATGTTTAATATAAACAAATGAAAATGGGGAGAAAATTTGGAAATCAAAATCTTGTAGAAATGAACGTTAAAAACGAAAAATAAATTCTTATTAGAGAAAAAAGAAAAAGAAATGAAAATATAATACAACATAATGTTAAGTGGAGGCTTCCTAAGTCAATATGTCTCCCACAGGGATCCATATCCATTTGTGTTTGATACTACTGGTATAGTGGATATAGATAGATCTCTGGACTTGGAGTCAAACCAGAATTTAAATCCTGCCTTGGGAGCTTACTAAGTTAAATGACTTGCCTTAGTTTACTCCCTATAAAATAGGGACAATTAGAACCCCTCCCTCACAGGTTGCTGGGAGAATCAAGTGAGACAATATATGCAAAGTGACTTGTAAACCTTATAGTATTACAAATTAGTTATTACTAATATTTGAATACATACTATATGCTTTAGGGGAAACAAAGACAAAAATGAAATGGCCCCTGCTCTCAAGAAGCTTAAATTCTTCCAGAAATACACAAATAAGTGTGCAAATAAGTGTCTATATGTGGGTGCCATTGACAACACCAAACCTCCTCCTCCTCTTCTTCCTCCTCCACTCCTTTCTGTCCCTGACCAAAGTCATCTTCCCCATATGCCATACCCAAAGCTTGGCTCAGCCTAAATAGGCTCTAATAAACAGGCTACTTTTATCTACTTTTTGCTATGACACAGACTGCCTCATTATGTTTAGTTCGTCTAAGAGAAAAATATCATGGCAACAATGGAGAAGAGAAATAAGAGGGGGGTGGGGAGCGATGGTTACCAAAATAAAGCAAAGTGCGCAGACTGAATTAGTAATGCTACATGGATAAAGAAATAATGGGGCCGACATCACCGCGAAGTACCGTGTCACAGTGAAAGATGACAGAAATTAGCTTTTATGGAGCAAACCCTTAAGAGGATGGCACCTATTTCGTAAAGCGTGATTAAAAGGAAAATGATTTTGTTAGCTGCAAAGGGAGAAGAGTGGGAGTTGAAGAGAAGGCTTGATTATAGTATTTTGCTCAGAGACTCTGGCTGCTTGACCAGACTTCTGCATGGAAATTAATTCTACCTGGAGTATAGCCTGTGTAACACAGCCATGCCAAGACTGGCATGACAAAGGCCAGAGAGATAATGTGTTCTTTCGGCCATTTCTAAAAAGGTTGATTTTCTCCCTATCTTTTGATAATCCTTGTGGCTCTGATCTGAAACCTTCCTCAATTCTCTTCACCCTGAAAAGCTACAGAGTCCAAAACTAGAACCACAATAGTGGAGATTGAATTCAATAAGCATTTATTATTCCTTAGGAGGGAAAGACATAAAGACCAGACCTGGATTTCTTAAATTTAGTAAATACCAAAGTGAAGAAACTCCCCCCTACTAATGCAGATCAAATTCTGAAGTCTATAGTCTGATAAGCACTACTTCTAGTATTATGTGTGAGGAGGTCCTGTGCTAGGGACTGGGGAAACAAAAGTTTTAAGAAGCAACACAATTCCTGTCCTCGAAGAGCTTACAGTCTAACAGGGAAGCCTATAAAATATATACAAATAAGCAATACACATTACAAGATGAAATGAGATAAGGACAAGATTTAACTAAAATGGCACTCTAGAAAGTTTTGAGGAGGAAGAGATCAGTTTAAACAGGAGGGATTGGGGAAAATTTCAGCAAGGAGATGGTAACTGACCTGGTCCTTGAAGGATTTCAGTGAGTGGAGAAAAGGGAATTACGTCCCACACACAGAAGACAGCTTTGTGAATGTAGCTGGATAAGACAGAGGAATTGTTAGTATTCCAGTTTGGGTGGAAGGTAAAATATGTGAAGGAAAAGGAATTGTGTGAAATAAAGCTAGAAAGGTAGCTTGGAGCTAGATTGTGGAAAGCCTCAAATGCCAGGTTAAGAAGCTTGTATTTTTATCTCTTCAACAATAGGGAGTCACTGAGGGTTCCTGAGCAGAGGAGTGACCAGATTAGGCCTATCCTTTAAGGTTTAAATCTTACTCTCATTTTTTAAATCACCTACTAACCTTCTTAATACCATGATTTAGTCTACTCTTCAGGTAGTGATTTACTACAACCACAGAAGGCAGGGAAGTTTGGAGAATCCCTACCCAATGGATTATCCTGATTAATACACAAGAACCCCACTATTATGGAATCACAGAATTCATCGAACTGGGAAAGATCCTTAACAATTATCTAGTCCAACCACTCTCATCCTAATAGAAGGATAAACTGAGGCCCAGAAAGATTAGGTGACTTAGCCAAAGTCACACAGCAAATGAGTAGTGTAGCTGGGGCCCGTATACAAGTGACTGGAACATTACTACAGGCCACATCAGGGGCCTTGTAGTAGGCCCACGTGGGAGGTGCTTCTGTCATAATGAAATTTCTCTGGAACATTCAATAATAAACCTCTTGAGCTGGTGTCCAAGATTCATCTACACCATACTGAATTCTGCCTCCAAAAGGGTCATGTTATGGCGGCAGCCCTACTGCTTGCCTGGGATGTGAATATAAGCATACGCCCTCAGAATTTTACTTCCCACTTATTGAGGGTAGAATGAGAGTTAGGTTGGATCTTAGAAATCATATAATCCAACCCCCTCCTCGATGAAGGAACTGATTACCTGCCATAAGGAAATGAATACAATTCAGCCCTGATAAGGAACTCTCTATTTGGAAGGAGAATTTGCTTCTTGCTAGGAAAATTCCAACTGGAAATGATGGTAAAGTGCAAACTCAGCCTCTACCCAAGCTGTGTAACCTTGGGGAGAATTTGGCCTGTGGAGAAGCAGAGCCTCTTCCAGAAATTTGACCTCGACAGGGAAAAGAAGCTGCAATGACCCTTACAGAGAGGAATTCACAAGTAGATGCAGCTAGCCGCCTTTCTCTCTTCTCTCCAGCTCTCAGCTGCCTCTTCCTCTGTGAAAGAAGAGGCCTGAGAGCAGAGACAGACAAGTAGACAGAGGGATAATTAGACCCTGGAGGGGATTCACTCCAGAAGAAACACCTGGGATGATGAATATAATTGGGCCTTTTTTTTTCCACATAAATTTTCCCACCTTAGCTGAGAGATTAATTAATGATTCATTTCATCAGCTGAAGGATTCAGTAAGAGTCTAGGACACATCCTGCTGTTGTAAATAAGTTATAACCTGAAAAGGAGTTGAAAGCTTTTGGCTGTTAGCCCATCTCAGAGATTTCACAGTGAAATAAACGCTAGAGCTAATTTGGGGAGGTTGCTCATATTTGTGTGTTTATTTCTTCTCCTTGATTATTTGCCAATCAATCAAGAAATATTTATTGAGAGCTTTTCACAAGGCACCATGGGGGAATAAAAGCTGTAGAAAGCAGTGATCGTAGGATTTAGAGCTAACAGAGAGCTTAGAGATCCTCTAATCCAATGTCTTTAACATTTTTGTGCTGTGGACAACCTGATGAAGCCTATGAGTGGACCCCTTCTCAAAATAATGTCATTAAATAATTCAAGGAAATGCTAAGTTTCAGTTAAGAGATAAGTGAAAATAAAGATGTGATTTTTTTTCCCCCATCCAAGTCCATCTGATAGCCATCCATGAAGTTTTAGGTCTTAACTCCAGGTTTAAGAACCCCTGATCTAATCTATCCCTCTCATTTTTGAGGTGAGGCAACTGAGTCCCAGAGAAGATAAGGGATTTGCCCAAGGTCTCACAAGACGTTAGTAATCAAATCAACACTAGAGACTCCTGGCTCCAACTCAAAATTCACACTATACTGCACTGCCTCAGATACTTACTAGCTGTGTGACCCTGGGCAAGTCACTTAACCTTGTTTACATTCATTTCCTTGTCTATAAAATGAGCTGGAAAAGGAAATGGCAAACAGCTCCATTATCTTTGCTAAGAAAATCCCAAAAGGATCACAAAGAGTCAGACATGACTGAAAAATGATGAAGCAACAAGAAGCACCACCTGAAGAGATAGAACACAAGGGCCTAAAAAGATCAAAAATAACTAAATAAATAATAATCTACAGGCAGTTCAATACGAGAGATGTCAAAAAGACAGGACATGACTCATCATGAAGGGGTAGCACAAGACTGTTCACTGTGAACTGATCTAGGAAGCCTTCATGGAAGAGGAGGGATGGTGCTTTTGTACAAAAACACCCAAATGGCTTTAACATAAAGAATATTGTGCCTTACTATGTTGGTCTGAGATCAGAGCTATGTCCTGAACTGAAGACAAATTTGTTCTTTTTAGAAACCACAACATCCATGGTACTATTTCAACATGTTATGGATGGTGTCAGCTTTATAAAGCTATGATTAAGTTGCAAACTCTTTCACTGCCTCTTTTTGCCCCATCTCCACTTGCAAACACAAGATTGCTGACATATGGAAGATGGAGTTGTTGAAGGATCAAAATACTCTAAGTGCTAGAATCGAAGTCAGAGGACCTGAGTGCAAATCCAAGCTCTGCTACCTTCAACCTACATAACCACTGATACATCATTGACCCTCTCTGGGTGTCAGTTCCTTCATCTATAAAATGAGGGGTTTGGACTAGATAAGCTCTGAGGTCCCTGCCAGCTTTAAAGCTTTGATCTTGTAATCTTGTGACCTTTCATGGCTTCAGCTGATATTTCTGAAAAAGATTGAAGTACTGAAATGTCAGATCATACGTGAAAGTGCCTCTGTCATATTTGAGTCTTGCTAACATTTATATAATGATTAAAGGTTTAGGAAGTACTTAAATTCAACCTTTACCATGACAGATACTCTAGGTATTATTACACCCAATTTACAAAGGATTCTCAGAGACTCAGAGAGGTTAAATTACTGACCGAGGGACACACAGCTAGTATCAGAGGTGAGATTTGAACTCATGTGTCTCCCGATTCCCAATTGAATGCTCTTCCTGATACATTATAGAGTCTTATCTTTTGTTCCCCTGACCAATCTCTAAGGGAATCTTTGATACGAGAATAATGAAGACCATGGATAACTGGATATAGGTCATACATCACCAACAATCAGCTTGGAGTGCTAGAATTGAATTTTGCAAGACCTAGATTCAAATCCCACCTCAGACACTTCTGGGTAAATGCTTCTGAGTAAGTCACAATTAACCTCTCTCTGTTTCAGTATTCTCATCCACCAAAAGAGGGTAACAATACCTTCATTTTAATTTACTGGTATGCTTGAAATTGCTAGGTCCAAGCAGTGAATGGGATAAGGAAGCTTTACTGATGGTAAAGACCCCGAGAGGTTGTTGTATAGATGGAGACATTGTCAATCTTAACATATTCAGCAGAGTGGGATCAGATGGGTGGTGACAACCAGCTTGGAGATCTTGGAGACAGATCTTGGAGATCTATCAGGTAAAGTTTCCATATCCACCTTGTCCTGAGTTCATTAATTCCCTCCACAAATTAAGAGATCCAGTCTGACAAAGCGTGATGATCTATCAGGCTGATTTCAGAGACTGGTCCTGTAGGTTGAGTGTTTTCAGCCAAGTCAAGCTTAGCTTCCTTCCTTCCAGTCTCTGACCAAGCAGTGGGGGGCCCTGATCTCTCAGTTTTGATTCTCAGTAGGGCAGAAAAATAGACTTTGAACTTAGACAGGATTCTCTACTGACGGTGAATCCATTCATTCTGCCCCTGTGGCCTCTAGCTGGCAAATTGAGCAGGTCTCTGACTGGATAGGGTAGAGTTCAAATGCCTGGCAAGAGGAGATAACACTCTGATAGAGGATGGATTGTTTTTTGGAAATAATGAGACAAACAAATGGGCGCCCAACTCTCTCCTACTGCTTTCCAGCCTTTATTAGAAGAAGAATCAAATCCATGTTTTTAGCCAGTGCTGTGTGAGGAATAAAGAACTAGGCTTTAAAAGTGCTCTTGCAAACATGTCTTTTTAAAAGTGTGTCATACTGACTTTCTAAACTCACTGTCATATGAAATGCATTGTAGATGAAAGGGGGAACTGCTGCCATGTTCTTGTAGTGCAGGAAACCTGGGACAGCCCTGAACTGGGAAGCTGGCAAGTCATTGTGAGCTCGGTGGCAGGATTTCCGGGGTTTATAATGGGCACATGATAAATCTTCATTAAAAATTGCTGAGGAAGCTGATTTCCAAGTGCCTCTTTTTGCCCCATCTCCACTTTAAAGGGCTGTATGATATCTTCATTAAAATTAATAAGAATTACATTCCTGCTGTGAGTTACTCAAGCTCCTTGTGTGTGTCTAGAGGACAAATGTAAGGCTTTCTCCACTTCTCATTAATGTAATGGAATGTGAGAATAGTGATATTAGATTAGCTCACTGCACTCTAGGGTGTCAAAGCCACAGAGTGGTTTAAAACTTAAAGGGCCAGGATGGAAGTAATTGTGTCTAGTGCATTTTCAAATCTCCTTATAGAAAGATGCAGTAAGGGCACACTATAAGCTCTCTTTGGATGCTTTGTCCCATTTGGAGTTGGGAGAAAAAAGAGGACCTGTTAAGGAGAAAGAACAGGAGGGCTCTCAATCCTCTTCCCTGGAATCTTTGGTTTCAAAACTACATGAACAAATCTGCTCAAAGATCTTTTTTTTTCCCCCTAGAAAGTTCCTACAAGCCTAGTTGAACCAATTATTTCCAAAACCATTTTTAAAAAACAAGACCTGTGAGTTCCTGGTAAGGAAACTCCCTTTATCAATGTGGGCTAGCATCTGTTCTGCAATTTCTAGTTTTACAGAGTTTCCTGGGAGGCTTAGTGACTTGCTGATAAATGCCAGAAATGAGACTTGAACTCTGGGCTTCTTGATTCTAAAGCTGGTTCTCTAGCCATTATACTGTACTGCCTGTGTCTGATGCTGTTCAGTCATCACAGATAAATTCTCCAGACTTCCAGTCTGGCCTGCAAGGGACAATACTATCTATTTCTAGGAGTGAGAGGAGCAGAAAGGACAGGGATGTGACAAGTTTGCTATGAACAGCTGGTAATAGGAAGGCATCACTTGCAAATGACCAACAAGAGGTTACAAGCCACAGTGGATAGAGTATGGGCTTAGAGCCAGGAAGACCTGGGTTCAGATCTTACCCCTGAAACTTAATAGCTATGGACAACTTAGCTCATTTATCTGAACCTCAGATTCTCTATTTGGGAAGTGAGCAGGCTGGTCTACACAGCCTCTGGTCCCTTCTAGCTTCAAATCTATGATCCTATAATAATTAGAGCTAACATTTACACAATGCTTTAAGGTTTACAAGGGCAAAGTGGCACAGTGCTGGGCCTGGAGCCAGGAAGACCTGAGTTCCAATCTGACCTCAGACCCTTACTAGCTGTGTGACCCTGGACAAGTCATTTTACCCTGTCTGTCTCAGTTTCCTCTTCTTAAAGTGAGCTAAAAAAGGAAATGCAAACCACTTCAGTATCTTTGCCAAGAAAACCATAAATGAAGTCATGAAGAGTTAAACTCAGCTGAACAACAAAAAATTAAGGTTTACAAAGTGCTTTACATACATTATCTCTACCATTTGAGATACCGTCACAACTACCCTGTGAAGTAAGTAGGGCAGGCATTGTCAAGAAATTAAAAGGAGCTTCTCAGTTTCCTAATCGATAAAATAGGAGAATACATACGTAAAGTGAGAGGCATCTTGGTATAGGGGATAGAACATTGGATTTGCAGTCAGGAAGACTCAAGTTTAAATCCTATCTCAGACACTTATTAGCTGTGTGACCCTGAGAAAGTAACTTTGCCTCAGTCTCATCTGAGAAATAGGAATAATAATAATAGCGCACTCACACACACACTCACAGAGGGATCAAATAAGATAATATATGCAATGGGTTTTGCAAATTCTAATGTGCTATATAAATGCTAACATTTGGTACTATTATTACTAATTAATACTGTTACAATTTGTACTCCCTACCTGGTAGCACTATTGTGGGAAAACAGGTTTGTCAACTCTCAAGGACTATAGAAATTGGATTTATTAGTAGTGTCGTCAAAAAATAAGTGGGGAGCCCTAAAATGGATGCATTTTTTCCTTGTTACTGAGAGCTTTTTTCCTGGCTAAGGTGGAGAGCTGCCTTGTCTCAAGTGGCCTTCCTAAGGAACCCTAACTGGAGAACAGACTCTTCAGAAACACTCAGCTCTGCTTCTGAATCCAACCCCAAATCCCAATTTGGCCTTTCCCAGTGGAAATAAGCTCCCTGGCTTCATCTTTGATGTGTTTTGCACACCATCAACTGGAATAATAATCATCCCCTACTGTGGGCAGTCGCTATTGGGAGAGAGAATTGTTTGCTAAGCATCAGATATCTGTGATTATGTCTAATCCCACTAGAAAACAGATGCATGTGATTGTCCGCAATTGTCTGAAAACACATCCATCCACACACTGCAGAATCTGTCAAGTCTGGGACGAGTCTTTTCAGCAAAAAACAAGTACTCCAAACACAATGAGCCTGCAATAACCTTATTCCACAACCCAGTTCCATGGTTTATAAGCTGTGTATCCCTGGGCACGTCAACTGTCCTCTCCAAGCCTCAGTTTCTTCACATGTAAGACAGCAATAACAGTGACCATACTAATGACCTCACAAAGCTTTTGTGAACTTCAACTGAGAAAATGTTTGAAAAACCCTTTTTAAAACAACAATATAAACTTGAGGTGATTTTTACATTAAGTTGAGACAAAAGGAGAGTAGATTCCCAGTGTTGTAGTAGAAGGATTACTGGTCTTGGGGTCAGAACACCTGAGTTTAAAAATTCTGGTTTTGCTAAGGAAAGGGAGGAGGAAAAAATAGAAAAAAGAGGAAGAAGAAAAGGAAGAAAAGGGGGAGGAGAAAGAGACAGGAGAAAGAAAAAGGGAAAGAAGAGGCAGAGGAGGAGGAGGAAAAGGAGGAGGAAGAAGAAAAAGAGGAGGAAAAGGGAAAGAGGGAGAAGAGGAGAAGGAAAATAAGGGAAAGGAGAAGGAAGAGGAGAAGGAAGGAGAGAGGAAGAGGAAAAGACAGAAAATGACAAAAAAGAGGAGGAGAAGCATTTAAGTGTTTACTGTCTGGTGCTAGGCACTATGCTAAGCAATGGGTGTTCACAATTTAATGGAGGAGGAAACATGCGAACAACTATGTACAAACAAGTTACATACAGTATAAATTAGAGGCAATCAAAGGCAGGGCGGGGGGGTGCACTAGCATTAAGGGGGACCTGGAAAGGCTTCTTACAGAAGGTAAAATTTTAGTTGAAACTTGAAAAAAGTCATAAGACAGAGATGAAGAGGGAAAGCTTTCTAGGACTTGGGAACAGGTAGTGAAAATGGATAAATTTGGAAGACAGAGCATCTTGTACAAGGAACAGGAAGGATTGTAGGGTACATGAAACTGAGTAAAGTTAGTAAAACTAAAAAGGGAAGAAAATAGGCATTTATACAGTACCTACTACATGCAGGGCACTGTACTAAATGTTTTACAATTATTATGTCACTGATCCTCACAACAATAGGAAGGTGCTGTTATTATCCCTGTTCAACCATTGAGGAAACTGAGGCAAACAGGTTTAAGTGATTTGCCTGGGGTCATATAGCTATAATTGTCTGAGGCTGGATTTAAATTCAGGTCTTCCTGACTCCAGGCCTGACATTCCGTCCACTTTGCTAGAAAGAGCCAGGTTTATGAAGGGCTTTAAAAGTCAAAGAGAATTGTATATATTGTCCTAGAGGTAATATGGAACTACTAGAGTTTATTGAATGGGGGGAAGGGATATGGTCAGACCCAAACTTTAAGAAGATCACTTCTTCACAGCTGAATGCAGGGTAGACTGCAGTGGGGAGAGACTTGATGCAGGGAGATGAACCAGAAGACTATTTCAACAGTTCAGATTTGAGATGATGAGAGCCTGTACCATGGTGGTGGCAACATCAGAGAAGGGGAAAACTTTTTAGTTGTATGGCCCTGAATAAGCCACAACTTCTGAGATCTTCATTTTCATCATTTGTAAAATGGGAATAATAATACTTACACTTAAAGGAGTTTGACCTGTCCATCCATACAAGGAAGACTAAGTGGATGACAAATTTTTACTGCCTGGATTTCAACATACATTTAGACGGACACCTATAGAACTAGTACAATAGCATGTATATATGACATAGACAGTACAGATAGACAATAAATTAGACCCAGAGTTAATTAGGAAGAAAGTAGACTGGATTGTTTTGGAAAAATTACAAAGCTCTTTTACTGAAACTTCCTATGAAAGCAAAGACCCACCTTTTCAATACTAATATTTCAACATTGTTGCTGCTATAAGTCAATAAGATATGCAACACCCCTGACTCCAGAAAACTAAAAATGAGTATCACTCAAAGAGAGAAAAACAGAGCGGGACATAGTAGATGTGAGAAGACTAAACAATATAATCAACAAGGAAGTCCAAAAAAGAATGTGAACCGAAGTCACATTAAGGAATTGAAGAGAAGATGAGTTGGTCATATAGAAAGAGCAATGGATGAGACAGGTATACCACCCCATTCCCCATTAGCACAAAACAAGAAAGACCTCCACAATGTTGAGTGAACCCCTTGTGGTGAACTTTCAGGAGGGCCTGAAGTCACAAAAGATGAACAGGAATGGATGCCTTAGCATCTATACCATTGGAGAGAACTCCTGAATTGAGGAGCTCATAGATCCATTTGAATAATATACTGCCTCCTGTCTGGGATTTTCATAGTTCTCAGGAAATCCTTTCAAGAAATTGTTTTTGAAATGAAACATGAATTTGGCCTATGATTGATTATAGCTTAATGTAAAACTTGCCTTTTCTCCTTGTGACATGTTGTCTTCTGGGATAAACACTGTCCAGATATGGCTTCTCAGTAATAGCCAACAAACTAAATCTGGCAAGAATTATTGAAAAGAATGAGTTTCAAGAATCTCAAAGTCCAAAAAATAATTCTTAGTTTCCTAATCTAAAATGAGAAAGCTAGGCAAATGGCACCTATGGTCCCTTCTAGCTCTAAATTCTATGGTCCTATGAATTAGACCCTATCCAGATGCTGGTCTTTTCAGGCATACCTTGCCTTGGAAAGCTCACAGAAAAAACTATGAATTGCCTTTGATCCTCTATAATAATAGCTAACATTTATATAGTGTTTTTTTACATGCCAGGCACTGTGCTAAGCCCTTTCCAATCATTATCTCTTTGGATCCTCACAAAAACTCTGGAAGGTAGGTGCTATGTGTATTCACACTTTACAGATAAAGAAACTGAGGCAGACAGAAGTTAAGTGATTTTCCCAGGGTACACAGCTAGTAAGTGTCCGAGGCTAGATTTGCACTCAATTCTGCTTGACTCCAGCCCTGGCACTCTATCCACAGCACCATCTAGTCTTTTATCTTCTTTGCTAAAGGGGAATAAAAATGATGACAGCAGTATCTTGTTCTCTATGTCTCTCAGAAAACCCACAATCCTGCACAAAATCTCCAAAATTCATTATTGAGACCACCTGATCCAACCTGTGTCTGTTCAAGAATCCCCTCTAAGACATCCCCTAGAAGGAATCATTGATCTTCTCTGTTGCAGGGAAATTCACTGCCTCCCAAAGCAGCCATTCCACTTTTGCATAACCAAAGTTTTTCCTTACATGAAACCTAAATTTGACCCTTTGCAACTTCCACCTATAGTTCCTAGTTCTTACCTCCAGAACCAAATAGAACAAGTCTAATAATTCCTCTCTGGTGATGATGTTCAGTCATTTCAGTCATGTCTGACTCTTTGTGACCCCCTAAACCCTCTTTGACATAGTCCTTAAAATATTTTAAAATAGCCATCATACTTACATGAACTGATGCAGAGTGAAGTGAGCAGAACCAAGAGAACACTGTACACAGTAACAGCAACATTGTGTGATGATCAACTATTACAGACTTAACTCTTCTCAGTAACACAACGATCCAAGACAATTCTAAAAGACTCATGTGGGAAAATGCTATCTACATCCAGAGAAAGAACTATAGAGTCTACATGCAGATCAAAGCATACTGTTTTCACTTTTTTGTTGTTTTTTTGTTTGTGTTTTTTTCCTTTTGTTCTGTTTCTTTTTTCACCAAATGACTTATATAGAAATACGTTTTACATGATTGCACATGTATAACCTATATCAGATAGTTTGCCATGTTGGGGAGAGGGAAGGAGAGAGAGGGAGAAAAATTTGGAACTCAAAATCTTTTTTAAAAAATGTTAAAAATTGTCTTTACGTGTAATTGGAAAAAATTTAAAAACCATTAAATTTTTTTAAAATAAAGTAAAATAACTGTCATATCCCCTCTAAATCTTCTCCTCCCTAATTCCTTAAGTCAATCCTTACCTGGCATAGTCTGTAGTGCCATCATTATCCAGATTACCCTTTTCTGAATACTTTCCAACTAGTTGTTGTCATTCTTAATAAGTAGCCTCCAGAACTAGACACAATACTTCTTGAAGTGGTCTGACCAGGGATCAACAGGGTTGATCCCAACCTGGCATATCACTCTGAATACTATGTCTAAGTAAGCCTAAGCCTGAGTTAGCCTTTTAACATTTTTGTCTGCTATTGCCAACTTTGTGATTCCTACTGGGTTGACTGACAGCTGACTAATGCTAAACTAGTTCCTATTTCTTCTCATCACTCAGCTAAGACCCAAGAGACCTGGCTCTGCCACTAACCAGCTATAGGATCTTGAGCAAGTTGCTTAATCCCTAGGAGCTTCAATTTCTTCCTCAGTAAAGAGGTTTGGGTCTTAGCTGATATCCTATTGCATATTGCATGCCAGCTCTAAAACTGATGATGGAATTTATGTGGAGGTCCATTTCAGGAATGGACATCATAGCATCAGAGGTAAAGCATGGGAGAGGGCCTCAGAAGACTTCTAATTCCAGTCCTTTGTCTTATAGAAAAGGAAACCAAGGGCCAGGGAAGTCAAATAACTTGCCCAGTCTCACAAGTCATAAGTATTCAAGGTAGGATTTTAACCAGGGTCCTATGACCATAAAGTCAGTATTCCTTATGTTGAACCAAGCCCTATATATATCTCTAATTCAGCTCATTCTGAGTCACATATTATAGGACAATTAGATGACAAAAACTCAGCATAGTTTTGTGGGGGAATATATTAGCTCAGGAGCGAGGGTTCTGGTTTTATCTCTGCCATTTTTTAGTCAGATGATTATGAGGAAGTCACTTCTCTGGGTTTCAGCTTCCTTGTGCATAAAATAAGGAGGCTGAGCAAAATTATCTAAAAAGGTCTTTCCAGATTTAACATTCTATGATCCTTAAAGCCCTGAACCAGGAGACAGGCCTTCTAGACTGTAGTTCTGATGTCATGGCTCTAATTATGTGATCTTTGGGCAAATCATTTGATTTACCTATGTCTCCATTCCCTATCTTTAAATGACAATAATGCAAGAATCTACACTCACTAGATTTCATGAGAATACAAAGAAAATAGAGTGTTTCTAGAATCTGTGAATTTGTCATAAACAAGCATGCCATCATTATGGTACTTGTGTCAATTCCCCTAGTTAGAAGAAATACCTTCCAAATATGTTATGGTTTGCCCAAATCTGAATATATAGAGGGAACTGTCAATCCCATACCAAAGTAGTGGAAGAAAACTTTATTTGGTGCAGAAAGGAATCTATTTTTAGAAAAGTAGACTTTGTTTTGCTCCTCAGGAACTGACTGAAGGGTTGGTGTTTTGGTGGTAGTTGTATAAACAGTTATGTTTGAATTGGACATCATTGAAATGAAACAATTTTTCTCCCGGTTTTCATCAAGACTCAGATTTTTCCAGAAACTCAGCAGAAGGAAAAACCAAAATAGGTGAATCAAATCAAACAAAAGAGGCTCCTATTTTAAAATACCCCCTTCCCCCTAGTAGTGCCAGATTTCAAACTATACTACAAAGCAATAATCATCAAAAACAATTTGGCAGCATCTAAAAAATATAAAAGCTGATCAGTGGAACAGATTAGAAAAACAATATACAAAAGCAAATAAACATAATAACATAGCGTTCAATAAATCCAAACACCACAACTAGTGAGGTAAGGGCTCAGGGTTTGACAAAATCTTCTAGGAACCTAGAAAGCAACCAGGCAGAAATTGGATTTAGACCAAAATCTCCCACCATATATTACAATAAGCTCTAAGTAGGACATATGACCTAGAAATAAAATTCCATATCATAACACAAATTAAAGAAGTATAAGCAAATTTAAAAAGTGAGGAAGACAATACTCTTTGCAATTATAAATAGAAAAAGCATTGATGATCAGACAAGGAATAAAGAAGATCATAGGAGATAAATGGACAATGCTGATTATATAAAATTGTATAGTTTTTACACAAACAAAAACCAATACAGTTAAAATTAAAAGGAAAACAATGAACTAGGGGAAAATATTTGCATCATTGATAAATATCTCATATCCAAACTATATAAGGAGCTGATTCAAATATATAAATAAAACAGTCATTCTCTCAATAGATAAATGATTAAAAGGTACAGACTATTCTCAAAGTAATATATTCAAACTCTTACACAAAAAATGTGCTCCAAATAACTAAAAAGTAAAGAAATGCAAATTAAAACTACATTAATGTTATAGGGAAAGACAACTTTGAAGGATTTAAGAACTCAGATTAATGCATTGACCAACCCAACTCCAAAGGACCAATGATGAAACATGTTACCTATCCTCTAACAGAGTAGTGATAGAGTCTGAGTAAAGGATAAAACATCCATTTGGGGGCATGGCAAATGTGTAGGTTTGTTTTTCTTGATTGTGTTTATTTGTTATTAAGATAGTATTTTTGGAAGAGGGATTTGGTGGGAAGAGGGGAGCTAGCAATAATATTGCCAAGAAGAAAATGAGGCTCTTGGAAGAATTTTTTTTTTAAATGCACAGGAAAAAAAAGAAGGAAGTTCAGAAGGAAACAAAGATAAGCAGGACAACTTTGAAAGTAACGTTGAATTTATTAGACATTTTTAAAGCAAGATGAAAGCACTTTATTATTTTTTTTGGAGAGGGGAAGGCAAGGCAATTGGGATTAAGTGACTTGCCCAAGGTCACACAGCTAATAAGCGTTAAGTGTCTGAGACTGAATTTGAACTCAGGTCCTCCTGACTCCAGAGCTGGTGCTATATTCACTGCACCACCTAGCCACCCCTATGAAAGCATTTTAAAAGCATTAAAAAGATTAAAAGTATACTAGAATCTTTAGATTTCACATGCATTCTTTTTTCTATTTTACATTATATATGAAAAAGGGCTTTTTTGGTACTTAATAAATTTGGAACTAAAAAAAGAAAAAAAACTCCCCTACCACCTCCAAAAAAAACACCATTGTTCATGGACTTGGGAAATCTTAGAAGTCATCAAATCCCACCTCACACCCAATGCAGAAATTCTCTCTATAACATCTTTGACAGGTGGTCAACCAGACTCTGCATGAACATGCCTGGTTATAGGGAACTCACTACCTAACAAAGCACCCTATTCCATTGATAGACAAGTCTGGCCTTTAGAAAGTTAAACCTCATGATGATTTGAAATTTACCTCCGTAACTTTTACCAACTAAGACGTTTAAAGACAAGTCAGCATAGTAGATATAAAGCTGAGCTCAGAGCCCAGGAAGACCTATTTTCAAGTACTATGTCTGATATATACTACTGGTTCTGTGTCCCTGGGCAATCACTTAGCTTCTCAGTGCTATAGGCAATTATTTAAGACTACAAATTGCAGAGAAGATGCCAACCTGCATTGGCAGAGAGAGTTGTCTCATCTGGGAGTTCCTAATGTCATTGAAATCACAGATCCAGTTCCCTTCTCTATCCTGTCCCATTTGTTCTCCTTTCCTCCCCAGTTACTGTCAGCCTTGCCTCTTAGGTCTTGCTTTCAAATCTCTTCATCATTTTAGTCACAAAGACATGTTCCAATTTGTCAATGTCCCTCTTCAAGTGGTGTCATCCAGAACCGAGACAATATTCAGGTGTGATCTGACCATCCAAGAGTACAATGAGACTATCCTTGTTCTGTGCATTGTAATTGTTATTCAGCTAACGATCACATTAGCTTTAGAGACAGGTTTATCACATATTTTTTTACCTCAGAATGAGCTTGCTATCCATTAAAACTCCTAAGTCTTTTTTCATATGAATGTCTCGTCCAATATCTTGCACTACAGCTGTGATTTTTCTAAACATAAACTTAGGACTTTACATTCATCCTTTTTAAATTTCATCATGTTTAAATCTGGCCCATTGTTGCAGCATGTAGAGAGATGCTTAGATTCTGATTTTGTAACCCAATGTCTTTGCTACCTTTCCCAAGTTATATTATTATATATGAGCAGCCAGAGGGCAGCTGGATGGAACAGTGCATAGAATGCCAGGCCTGGAGTCAGAAAGCACTGAGTTCAAATTCAGCCTCATATACTTACTAGCTGTGTGACTGTGGGCAAGTTATTTAGCCTCTCTTTGCTTCAGTTTTCTCACCTGTAAAAATGGCACCTCCATGCCAGGGTTGTTGTAAAGATCGAATGATCAAACTGCAAAGTGCTTAATATAGTGGTTTATGTACAGTACCTTAGTACAAGCATATAGAGAGTACTATATAAATGCTATCTATCATAATTATTGTTATCATCATTGACCTTTCTTTTCTTTTCATTTTTGCTATATTTTACAAACACTAATGTCAAAATTGGTTAAGTGCCCTGTGTGTTGTAAATGTGGAGGATCACTGAGAGAGGAAATACCAGATGCAGAATGGGCCTTGAGCCACAAATTTCCTTTCTGTAATATTTTTAATAATATCATCCCCTAGATATTCTGAACCAAGCCAATGTGGGTTTTAAACTTCTCGGCACTATTACTTTACTACTTGGGGCCACATAGACACATGTGAGATGCTTTCTTGTATATACTCGAGATTCTCAAGACCACTTAGCTGGTGATTTGAGTAGATGGTCACGATGGTGGACTGATCATATATCACTCCCTCTCTGGATAATTAATACAAAGACATACTGTCATGCTACAGGCTTAAGGGGGGCATTCTACAAACCAAATTTGGGCTATTTACACTACCAAGTCAACACTCAGTCCTCCAAAAGTCACAGTTTGCACACAAAGAATTCAATAAAATGGAGAAACAGGTACAGAAAAGGGAAGTGAATCACCTAAAGTCATATAGCTGACTAGTACAACTAAGGCTTGGACCTGAATCTTCATGACTCTTATATTTACTCTTTTTCCAGTATAGCATGATTCCTTCTATCTGAATCATATATGAGAAGGAAGCACAGCTTATTGGTAAAGTTCTGGACAAGTCAACAAGACCTGCATTCGAATCCTATCTCCGACACTTACAAGATGTGTGATTCTGGACATCCTTTAATCTCTCTGAATCTCAGGTCTTTATTTGTGAAATGATGAGGTTGAACTAAAGAACCTCAAAGGTTGCTTTCAGCTCTAAATGTTTAATTCTCTGATCCGGTATTCACATGGTCTAAATGCCTTCAGTCATAAGATTTAGAGCTAAAGGGGTATTAGATCATTTAATTCCATACTTTTATTTTAAAGGATAAAAAGCCCCGGGGAGGGGCAGGAACAAAGTCACATAGGTAGTAAGTAATACGACAAGATTTTGAACCCAAGTCTTCAGACTCCAATTCCAGGGTTTTTTCAACTGCTTTCCTCCACACTACCCTTACTAACAATTCGTGGTATTGTATGTTTAAGTTCCAAATGAATGATATAGTAGGTCCTATTCAAATTAAGCGACAAGAAAACAGATATTTTCTTTTCATTTTTTAATACAAGCTATAAAAATTGCTTCCCAGAACTTTGTATATTCAAAAGAATATAGATTGCTCCTCTTTTAGAGTATTAGACTAAATGAAAATTCAATGCATTGACTGGCTTTAGAGTCAGAGGACCTATATGTGTGACCTTGTGAAATTTCTTAACCTCCCTGAGTCTAAATTTTCTCACTTCTGTAAAGTGAAGGGATTGGACCTTACCTCAAAGGTCTCTTCTAGTTCCAGATCTATGAGCTTATGACATCTCTAACACTTGGAGTCTGATAAAGAGCCTATCCTAAAAAGGCTTCTATCTGAGGGGGAATAAAATGTTACCCATCTCTGCCATTAACTAACTGCATGGCCTTAGGCAAGTTTTTTCTACACTCCAGCCCAAAGTTTCCTCCACTATAAAACAATAAAGATGGACCACTCCTTTAATAATTTTAAGTGCTGGAAACAACCTTAAGGGAAAGGAGGGAAAGGGAGGGAGAAACCTTCCATAAACTATAATTACTTTTGCCTCAGAACTAGAAAGAGGAGAGGTTAATTCTTGGGCAATAGGAAGTAAGGAAGACTAAGAAATCCTTAAGAGAGATCACCAGGATTTAGAGGTCTCTAAATGTGGTTCTGAAAGGGAAGTCACCTGGAGCTTTGGATGAAAAAGCAATATTGTCAAAAGACAAAAAAAAAAAGGAAAGCACTTAGCTAGTCTACTAAAGAAAGACTAAGCCAAAGATGGAAGGTTGATAAAGTTCAGAAAAGGTGAGGACAAACAAAGGAAACTAGAGGAGGGAAACTCAGGGCTCCTAATAGTGACTACAGGACACTTTCCACCCCACAGTACTTTAAGTTCCTCCATGTCAGGTAGTTAACAGATAACTGCCCTCATCAGCACTACGGATTTCACTCTTAGAGCCAAATAAAAATTACAAAGATTCCCTCTCCTCCTTGTTTCCATCAAAGTTCCTTTCCTACGATAAACTATGGCTTGAAAGGTTTGTTCAATACGACAAAATCTCCTAATATGACCTTAGACTGGGCACCTCTTTCTTTTATAAAACTAAAAATACATTACCATTTTTGATCTGCCCCAAATGTCTAAGAAAATATTTGCTTGATTGAGATGAAGGCAAAATTGTAACTAGGTAATTTTGTTCCCACTACAAGTACCACGAACTATGTCAAGGCCCCTCCATTAGGCAGGAAAGAATGGAGGTGGGATATCTCTTCATGTCAGGAAGATGAACCACTGGACAACAGAGTGATGCTTCAGAGGAATCCAGCATAGAGTGGTGGGAGAAGGGCAAGTTGGGATGGTGGGAGGAGAAGCTCACCCCAGACTTCCATCCAATAGTTTCCTATTTTGAGCAATCATTCTTGCTTACAGTGTTGATCTAGAAGTATAGATCAAATAAGGCTAGAGTCAGTAAGGCCTTAGCTTAAGTCTCATTTTGTATTCAGAATGAACCTGACTGTTAATTTCTCAGTGCCCCTGAGCAACTCTTTAAAATCTGGAGTTGCAGAGTAATTAGGAAACAAAAAAGTGAAGGGAACTGTCTCACTGAGATTCCCCTACCAGATTTATCCACAGATTTGTTCCCCACCCTCCCCTTCCCCAAATTGTTGTGCTTAGCTCTATTATTTCTCTACTTCATAAGGACTGCAAGACTATCAGTGCCTGTAAAATTCTGGTCCTCCCCTCAAATCACATTCCCACCCCATTCCAGTTATATAATTCTGGCACCTAACAAATACATGTTGACTAAATGAAGGGAATCAGATCTGGCTTCTTTTGTTTCATAGTAATAACTTCTAACCAAATGTACCTTTTTCCCAGAGCCAGGATTTGTTTGTCTTGGGGTGGAGAAAATAAAGGAAATTATATTATTTTATGATCCCATGAGATATTTAAACTTACTTCAATATTACTCCCTCCTCTGGTAGACGGTCTTCAAGAGTTTCCTCAGACAAAAAAAAAATTTCATAATTTTGCAGCCAATCTGGTAATGATCCTCTCTTATTTAGGTAGGCTAGTCCTCAGACCACAGACTCGGCCTGTCAACAAGCCCACACTTGAAGCCTTTCCAACTTGGCAGGACTTTCTAGAGAGTGAGTTTTGCTGGCATAGCCTTCAAGAACCCAGGGTCACCTCTAATCCAAGAGGGTTTAGTGGAGGACTGGACTTATGCCATAGAAAAACTTCCATCTGCCTAAAGATGTGTTGTTGCAAATCAAAAGAGAATTAAATTCAGCTCAACTGCAAGGCCTGGAACTCAGCAGGTGCTTTGCTCCTAGGAAGGAGGACTGGAGTGCTGTCCATCTTCCCCCCATTCCCCTCCAAAAACAACACTGAAAAACACAAAGAAAGGAGAAGGCAGACAGGAAACATTTTGTTTTGTGTTTTCCTTTTTTTTTCTTTCTGAAGTTCTCTCTCTCAGGTGTTTTGCTATGAGAAGGATATAAGGCAATGCAGCTGGCTACCCTTTCATAAATGAAGTGGAGGGCACAGCAGGGGTTTTGCTGAAAATACAGGGGCTTAGAAACCTGGAAAAGCAGCACTCACAGTAATTCACAGTCATTTCCTATGACTTTGCATCCTTCACTCAGGAGACAGGACTTAGTCTCCAGCTGCAGATGATACTTTAGAAATGAGTGATAGAAAGGGGTGGGGGAGGAAAGAGTAACTCCCCTTTTGTACTAGTGGGGCTGCCCTGCTACAGACTATTCATTTATTCAACAATCAACAGAGGGAATTATTGCAAATCTTGGTTGACAGGAAAGGTGAAACTACAGTGCTGATTAGGACAATGTCACATGAAAACTTGACATGAAGGAACCTTATGTATGCTGGTGGAAAAAGAGATGAGATTCAATTCTCCTGGTTTTTGTTAGGCCACTAATTCACCTTTTTTTTTTTCAGCACCATGGCCAGCAGAAGAGGGCGGGGCAGAGTAGCTAAGTAACAAGTGTAACAAGTTCAGTCGACACTATGGCTAAGTAAAGCAAGGGAGACAGCCGTGGCTATCTGTATCATCCTTTCTTTATGACCTAGAATATAGAAAGTGCTTAATAAATGCTTGTTACTGACCGACTCAATGACTGACCCAAGGAAATTCTCAATGAACCAATACTGTCTGTGGTGCAGAGGGATAAAGGAGAGGATAAAGATTAGTCCCAGATCAGAAACTGATTTAGCCTTCTCACTAAACCATCCAAAAGTTCTGAACAAGATTGGGTGGGGAACTAAAGAACATCACCCCTGCATTTGTATAGCATTCTTTGGTTTACAAAGGACTTTCGTGTATATATTGTCTGATTTGAGGTAGGCAGGACAAGCATTTTTTAACCCTATTTTATAGTGATGCTAAAATCCTTTATGACTAGAAGGGTTATATATGACAGTAGATTAGTCATCTTCAACCAGGAGATGTTCCTAGAAGTAGAGACCTCAAAAGGGAGGTGCAGAGGTCAAAAGATCCATTCCCCTGTTCTAATCCATATAGACTATAGGACATTGACCACGTGGGTACTTCAGGTATATCTCAACTTTTCTGAGCCTCAGTTTTATAATCTGTGAAATAGGGATAATACAAATTCGATTTTTATGAGAAGTATTCATAAATTCACTTTATGTTCTTTCACTTCAGAAATCTTAAATCATCAAAAAATGATAGGTATTAATAATTGTGATTATTCATGATAATAATGACTTCTTGGAAAGAAATCTTTACTCAATAACCTGACTCTATTGTTTCACAATCAGGATAACCCTGAACCTTGTCCCCTCTTAAGCTGGGTCATCATGTACTATAATGTACCTGGAGCATAGAACCAAAGCAGCTCACATTTTAAATGAGAGTGTCAGATCAAAATAATAAATTCACTTTAAAAGGAATTCAAAACTCAGTTTCAGTCTTCCTAATGTGCATGTCACTATTTTGCCCAGAAACTTTTAATGGCTCCTTATTGCTTACAGAATGTTTTCTTGTTTACCAAAGCTATTCCTTGTTAGCACAGAGTCAGTTAAAATGACTCAGAGAGCAAGAATGAGAATATCCACTATTTGACAAAAACTGCTAGGAAAAATGGAATTGGTAGGGGGGAGGGAAGTGGGAAGGGAAAGCTAATTTGGAACTCAAAAAAAGGTTTTTTTTAAAAACTGTTAAAAATTTTACAGATGATAGGAAAAATAATAAAATATTTTAAAATAAAGCACTATATAAGTACTTTAAAAAAGGAACAAGAGTATCAAGGTCAAATCAGGATCATTTAATAGTGATTTAACAGCTAATACCTGCAGCATAAAGTAATAGAAAGCATGCTAGATTTGGCATCTAAGGAAGTGGGTTCAGATTTTGGCTCTGCTACCTACTTGGACAAGTCACTTAATGTACTTGGGTCTTAGTTTCCCCGTTTATAAAATGAGGATGTTAGATTAGATAATCTCCAAGGTCCTATTGAGCGCTAACAGTCTATGATTCACTTTATGTTCTTCTATGATCACAGCTTTGTAACCACTTTGGATGAAATGAAATTAAGAAAATGAACCAAGAACCATCTGGAATAGAAGGAAAATCACTTCCCAAAGCTAGCCTATAAAATAGCTCCTAAGGGGAAACGAAGAAACAATCTGTATAGTAGGCAAAGCTCACCAATGTGAGTTCTTTATAATAAATAGTACCACCTCATACCTCTATAACACTTTTAACTTTTCAATGTGCTTGCATCTGTCTCTATTACCTTATTTTAATCTTTAAAGAAAAAAACCTGTGAAGATCAGACAAGTATTATCTGCATCTCCAGCTGCCTGCTAGACATCTCCATCTGGAGGTCCTGCCGGCACCTCGAACTCAATATGTCCAAGATGGAACTCTTCATCTTCCTGTCTAAAACCTACCCTCCTCTCTATTTCTTTGTATCGGTGGAAGGCAACCAGAATCCTCCCTCAGTTACCCAGACTTAAAACCTCAACCTCTACATCTAGTCATTGCCAAGTCCATAAACGTGCTCGTATCTGCCCCCTCCTCCAATTCTGTTGCCTCCATCTCCAACGTAGGCTTTTAAACAACTCTAAACCGGTCTATTAGAATGGCTTCCTAATTGTTCTCCCTGCCTCCAGTCTCTGGGAGCTTAATTCCACGCTCTCTCCTTATGGGCCACTAGGTGGCGTAATGGGTTGAGTGCTAGAACTAGAATCCTGAACACCTGAGCTCAAAACTAGTTTGGGGCACTTTCTAGCTGTGTAACCATGAGCAAGTCACTTAACTTCAATTTACCTCAGTTTCCTCATCTGTAAAATGTGGATAACAATAGCATCTACCTCACAGAGTTGTTGTGAAGGTCAAATGAGATATTATTTGTAAAGCACTTTGCAAAACTCAAAGTGCTATATAAAATGCTAGCCATTGTTAAATCTACTAAAATAATTTTCCTAAAGCACAAATCAGACCATGCCTCTCCTCTCCCCAGAAAGCTTTAGCAGCTGCCTACTGTCTATAGGATAAAATACACACTCTTTAGCCTGGCATTTAAGGCATTTCAAAAACATTTATACAGACCAACCAAAAGCTTAACACTGAAGACAGAGCATTGGAGTTGGAGTCAAGGTGACCTCAGTTTAAATCTTCCCTCAGATTGGATTGTGACCCTGTGCAAGTCACTTAACCTCTTTCAGACTCAATTTCCTCATCTGTAAAAATGGAGATGTTAATAGCACCTACCTCACAGAAATGTTAAGATCAAATAAAATAATGTTATGCTTTGTAAACTTTAAAAGAGACACTATAAATATTGGCTTTTATTATTATTACTATCACCTTTCTAGTGCTTCTCATAAACTAAATTCCAGTCAAACTGGCTGCTTCACTACTGTTCACCTCACAATATTTTCTTTATTACCTTTCTTTCTATTTACTCTTTTCTTGGAAGACATGTCCCTCTCCTCCTCACCAAGCCTGAACCTTCTACCTGGGATACCAATCTAATTTCTTCCCCTAAGACCTTGCTCTATCAATTATTTCCACCTCTCTTGAATCTTCAGTCTCTCCTTTTCCTCTGGCTCCTTTATCTCCAGCCATAAATGTGTTGTGGTTTTTCCTAAGCTAAAAATAAATTTAAAAACTTCATTCTACCATCCTTTTCTTTCCTTCCCTGCCAAACTCCCACAAAACGGTCTCTACTCTCTCTATTCTTGTTTCCTCATCTTCTATTTACTCCTCAACCCCTTAAAAACTGGTTTTCCCCTCCTGCCCCGCCCCCCCCCAGTTAATAGAAACTGCTCTCAAAGTCACTGACCTCTTAATCCTATGGCATTTTCTTAGTGCTTATCCTTCTGTTGGATTTCTCTATTTGCTATGGCTCCAGTTCTTTAAACTCACTGTCACCAGCACTGAACCCATAATCTTTCCTGTCCCTCCTCCCAAAACAGGCAGACTTCCCTATTTTAGGTAATGCTATGCATGCTCCAAACCACAACCATCTATCATTTCTCTGTCTCCTTTTTTCCAAATATCCAATTGATTACCTTCCTGCAAGTTCCATCTATATCTGTCCCCTCCTTAGCATTCATCCTGCCAGTACTTTAAATCTTTTCTGGATTATTTGTAATGGAAATGCAAATTTAAAGATCTTCCCTGCCCCTAGGCTAAAGTGCACCTGGAGGCTTGTTTTTCAGTAGATACTTTTTGATTGGCCAGTGGGTCCAGAGGGTTGTTACATTCTCTCACCCAGGAAAAGGCTATATAAGCCCTAATGTGAGTCTTTGCTTTGGGGCTCACTTTGAGAAGTGTTCTGTGATTTGATCAGATGAGACTCTGGGAAGCTGTTGTTGAGAGGCCCCTCCCCACTTTGAAAAACCCAGATGTTGATTTGGTATGGATGTAATGGTTGGACGGTTTGGAAACCTGTCTATTTGATCTGTTTCTCTGTATTGATAATTCTGTCTGTATACTCTGAAGTTCAGGGTACTGAACTTTTTCCCCTGAACTAGGTAAAAGACATATATATTTGAGTTGCTTTCCTTTAACAAAGCAGATCTAAGAACCTGTGTTGGCTGCCACCCTGGGGATGCTGGGGTGCTTGCTGATACACTATTTCATTAGCTTCCTTACTGACTTAGCTTTTTCTCTTTTCTCCTCCTACATAGAACTACCAGATTAATCTTTCTGCTTTTGTTGTCCCTTCACCTAAAAACCTTTAGGATTTCCCTACTGCCTCCTGAATAGAGTCTGGCAGTCATGACCTTCCAAAATCAGGGGTCACCCTAATTTTCCAGCTTTGTCTCATTATTTTCCTCTACATACTCTATGCTCCAGTCAAAACTGGATTAGTCTGTCACCTCCTCTCACTATAAACATCCTAAGCTTTCTCCCATTTCCATGCTTTTACCTGTTCTATGCTAGGAATGTCCTCCCTCTCCCTCTTTGCTGTTGGCTTCCTACCTATCCTTTAAAGCCCAGATCAAATACCACTTTTTCCAGGAACTCTTCCCTGATCCATCCAGGTAATCTTACATAACACTTTGTTTTTCAACTCCCAGGTGCTGGGGTAGCTAGGTGGTATGCTGGGTAGCGTGCTGGGTCTGGTGACAAGAAGATCTGAATTCAAATCTAACCTCAGACATTTACTAAATGTGTGACCCTGGGCAAGTCATTTAACTGCTGTTTGCCTTAGTCTCCTCATCTGCAAAATGAGGATAGTAATAGTACCTCCCTCTCAAAGTTGATCTGAGGATTAGTTAAGATAATAATTAGTATAAGGCGCTTAACGACAGTGCCTGACACATTTTTGTTGTTGTCCAGTTGCTTTCTGTCATGCTCAACTCTTTGTGACCCCATTTGGGGTTTTCTTGGCAAAGATACTGCAGTGATTTGCCACCTCTTCTCCAACTCATTGACAGATGAGGAAACTGAGGCAAACAGGGTTAAGTGATTTGTCTGGGGTCACACAGCTTGTAAGGATCTGAAGTCAGATTTGAACTCAGGAAGATGAGTCTCCCTGACTCCAGGCCTACCACTCTATGCCACCCAGCTTCCCACCTGACACATAGTAAGTCCTATATAAATGTTAGCTATCATTGTCATTATTAATACACTGACCAATCATTATAATGTATTATAGTTATCAATCTGCATTTTATCTCCCTAATAAAATGCAAGATCCATGGGAGTAAGCACCAGGTTTTAGTTAAAGTTCTTACCTTCCCCATTGCCTAGAGCAATACTCTGCACACAACTGGCACTCCATAAAGGGTTGCTGAATGAATGAATGAATGAATGAAAAAAATGAATGAATGAATGAATTGTTGAAAGTTGCAGGGAGGTAGATATGAACTTGACAAAGTCAAAATGGTCTTTCTCCAGAAGTAAAGAGATTTCTCTTCACCAAAGGTCATAGGATCAAAGCTCTAGAATAGGAAGGGACCTCAAAGGTCACTGAGTTCAATTCTCCCATTTTACAGTTAAGAAAACTGAGGCCCAAAGAAGCTGCAACTTGCCCAAGGTCACATGATGGGTCTTAAGTATCAGAGGCAAAGTCTGAACATAGCTCCTCTGACTTTAGAGCCAGTGGTCTCCCTACTGTACCATGCTACCTTCAAGTGAAAACTGGATAACCACTTACTAGAAACCTTACAGATTCTTGTTTGGGTTTACATTGGACTAGATATCTTCTGAAGTCTCCTCCACATCTGAGATTCTGCAGGTAGAGAGGCTTTTTAGAAGCTCTCAGACAATATCACTAAAGCAGCCTTGTGACCTTGGACAAGTCCCTTGACCTCCCTGTGCCTCAATTTCTTCATCTGTAAAATGAAGGAGTTTACTCTATGACCTCTAAAGTATCTTCCAGCTTTAGATCGATGATGTTATTATCCTATTCCACATATGCATAATGCTGCCCTTCCCACAATATCAAGACCTGCATCAGAGCCAGCAAACCCTTGGTTTCTTTCCCACTGTGGATATCTGAACTAGCCCCAACAGCTTTATAAGGCCTATGTATGCAGAGAAGTTTATCTTCAGAGAGGCTGACCATCAGGCAATGAATTTTTTGGCCCCAGCAACTTATGAATCTTCCAACAAATACTGTGATCTGGGCCAGTAGAGATAATACCCTTGCCCATGAAATTACAGAACTTTGAAATATTGAATAAACAGTGCTATACATACAATCCTGGGTGGTATAAGCCCCTGCATAGTGCAGGTCCTTACATTTCCATATAAGGGAAAGTATTTTTTTTTAAAGATAACTTTATATTTTCAAAGCACCAGTGAGGTGTCAAGTAGCATAGAGAACCCTGAATAAATCATTGTCTGATTATCAAGATTAACCCATAAAAAAGTACTTGATAAGGTAGAAACTGGGGTGGTGAGAGAGGCAGAATAGGGTAAGTAGGATAAGCTTAGTGGGAAAAGGTTTCAGCAGGACAGAAAGGGCAGAACTGTATAGTCTTTCTTGTTGTTCAGTCATTTCAATCGTGTCTGACTCTTCATGACCCCATTTGGGGTTTTCTTGACAAAGATACTACAGTGGTTTGTCTTTTCCTTCCCCAGCTCATTTTGCAGATAAGAAAACTGAGACAAACAGGGTTAAGTAACTAGCCCAGGGTCACACAGCTAGGAAGTATCTGAGGCCAGATTTGGACTCAGGCCCTCCTGACTCCAGGGCTGACGCTCTATCCACTGAGCCACTTAGTCTTTCTACATTTGCTTTAATTTTCTTCCAAGATATTACAGCTTCATAGAGGAATTTTGTCTTGAAGGAGAATTGGAAAGGTCTGGGGTGGTCAGGGTGGTATATCTAATTGGGAGTTAGTGGTTCTAGGTTCTAGTTCTGCTATCACTAGCCCTGTAAGTGATAGCAATGGGCAGTGTTATCCCTTCAGTTTCCTTCTCTGTAAAATGAGGGATGCCCCTTCCAGGCAGCTAGGTGGCACAGTGGATAGAGTGCTGGGCCTGAAGTCAAGAAGACGAGTTTAAATCTGGCCTCAGATACTTACTAGCTGTGTGACCTTGGGCAAATCATTTGATTCTGTTTGCTTCAGTTCCTCATGTGTAAAATGAGCTGGAGAAGGAAATGACAAAGCACTCCAGTATCTTTGCCCAAAAAAAAGCCCAAATAGGATCACAAAGAGTCAGACATGACTGAAGTGACCAAACAACAACAACAATATATGGTCCAGTCATCCGAGTCTGTGGGAACCCGTCTTCCATTCTTTCCTTTCCCTTCCCACTTTGATCTCTCCCCCTCTCTCCCTACTACCTTTAGGATTGAGTGCTAGACCTGAATCAGGGTCTAAATGTCTGGACTTTACCTTTTTCTCCTGAAGGACCAACTCTCCCAGGCCGGCCTGGTGACCCTTTCTCTCCCTTTTCTCCAGCATCTCCTGTGGAAGAAATTCACAAACATTTAAGGAGTACCCCTAGCAAGCAGGGTAAGGATCCTACAACCACTGATTGCTAGGATTCCCCACCCTCTGGCATAGGCCAGGATGGGATGGGAAAATGTGCATAAGGAGGTGTCAAGGCCCCAGCTATCACTGACCTAAATCTTTTGGACCCTTTGGGTTCAAAAAAATCAATTGCACAAGTAGAGGATAGGAGAGGCATGTGCAAAAGACCTGAGGGTCTACAAACTCAGTATGAACCAATAGTGTGATACATCAACCAAAAGTTAATGCAATCTTCAGTTGCATTAAGAGGAATATCACGTTCAGAACAAGGAAGGTGATAGTCCTACCATTCTTTCGCTTCTTCAGACCATTTCTTGAGTATTCTATTCAGATTTATGCACCATCCAGCAGTAACAAACTAAAATAGAAGAAAGGGCCACTACCTATATATAAGGATTCCTACTGTTGTGGTTTGGGGTGCTGGGAATCCCAAAATGGAATGGTATTGGGTGAATCTGCCTGGAAAGAATTTAAGCACTCCAGCCTTCTTTCAAAGTATTGAGGTTTATTGTAATGCCCCCATAGAAGTGGTCAGGGTTAGGGGCGGCTAGGTGGCGCAGTGAATAGAGCACCAGCCCTGGAGTCAAGAGGACCTGAGTTCAAATCCTACCTCACACACTTAACACAAAAACTAGCCATGGGACCTAGGGCAAGTCACTTAACCCCAATTGCCCTCCAAAAAGCTAAAAAAAAAAAAAAAGTGGGAAGGATTCCTAGTAGGACTCATACTTATATACAAAAAAGGGGAAAAGTTCAATGAATAGATCTTGATGGGATTAAGGAGTGGTAGGTAACCTGGAGTGGGCCAGGTGCAGACAATGAAATGGGGTTAAGTGGTTAAAGAGACAGTGAAAGGACTGTTAAAAGGATTGTTGTGTATCTAGGTGGGCTGGGATGGGCCAGATGCCTTAAGCAAAACACCAGTGATCTGAGCTGTATGAAAAAGTTCAGGGACTGGGCTGCTTTCAAAGACCTCAGACCTGGTCTTTTTTAGGAGTCCAGGTCCCATTACACCATCAGAAGGGGATTCCACTGATGAATGCTCCTATGGATGAAGAAAGATGTTCTGTGATGGGGACCTTGTGATGGGTGTGGTCTGGGGGAGTTTGATACTTGAAAAGACCACTCACACTACCTAAGAAAGAGAGAGTTGAAACTGCCAGGGACAACTGGAACCTAGAGGAGTGGGAGGGCTTGGATGTAGGGAGGACATTTTTAGGCAAATGGGGAAATCATAGATCAATAGTGGGCTATATAATCAGGGATATGGAACAGTGTCCTTTCTGATATCCTCAATAATTGGCTTTATTCTGAAAGTGAGGCATAATGGAAAAGCGGAATCCTCCATGCAAGCTGTACCAAACAATGGCAAAAACTGCCTACAGGGAGAGGCCAAAATAGACAGCTCAGAAGTTTTGATTCTGTGAGGAATATAGTGAATAGAGAAAGACTACACAATTATAAGTGTCAAGAACCAAAGAGTGAAGGTCTAGACTAGATAGAAAGAATGGATAACGAAGAGAATGAGAGAAACCCTCTCTGGAAAGGTGTGCAAAAATGAAATTTAAAGAACTAATGAATGGGACTAGTTGAAGGGGAAGAGAGGAAGGAATCTACTTGACTGAGAGGAAAGCCCCTGCAAACTAGAAATAAGCTATAGTGTAAGAGAGAAAGAGAAGTAACTGAACTTAAACACCACCACCATCACTACTACAATAAATAGGGGATAGGAAGTATACCTGTGATCTCCTTAGTATAGGGAACTCCCAGATAAGGAAAATCCCTCTAACAATTCAGGTCAGTATGTTCTCTACAATTTATAGTCTTAGAGTCACCTAGAACACTGAGAGGATAAGTGATTTGCCCAGGGTCACATATAAGTATATAATACAAGTCAGAATATGAGTATACAAGAGAAGGACAGACTGCTATGAGCTCAGATAAGGAAAAGCCAACATCAGAGAAGCCTCCCTGGAGGAGGAGGTATTTGTATTAGTTAGGCCTTATAGGATAAATAGAATTTGGAGGCAGGAGATGGTCATAATCTTGGCTTGAAGAAAAACATGGAACCATAAAATTACAAACCACATATGAGGTCAAATGAATATCTGAATTTGACATAGAATACATGATAGGGAATAGTTATAAAAGCCACCTGGAAAAAAGTAAAATGGAGCCAAACTGCAAAGAGCCTTGAATGTCAAAATATGTAAGTTGGTTTTGTGGCAGCATTAAAACCCTACTCCAATAACATACTATGGCACAAAGTTAACCCTGGGTTCTTGAGGGCTATGCCATAAGCTCTGGCTTTGGGAACCTTCCAAGCTAGAAAGGCTTTGGGAACAGGCCTGGCAACTGATTGTTTGCCTGCTGTTCAAGGACCAGCCTAATCAAGTTTGGAGAGGCTCGTGGCCAGGTTGTGCACAGGGGGATGTATCTCATCAGCCATCATAATTCATGAAGAACCTGTAGTGGAAGGTTTTTCATTAAGTTTATCCATCAGTGAAGGAAGTACCCACCCTGATGAAATAAAAAATTCTATACAAATTTTAGTATGGAATAATACATCAACTATTTGCGAGCCAAGAAGGCAATGCAATGGAAAGCTGCAGGACTCATTACCCAGTTGAATGAATTTGAGAGTTTCCACATCAGTTTATTCTACTTTGCAGCTTAGTTATAAAGACTGTGCAAAGCCAACACTGCCATTCTGTGGCAGGAATTAGGAGAGGACTAGAGAAGAAAATAGCCTTCCTCCCCTCTACTCAGTGATGCTTTGCTGATTGTTGGGGCAGGAGTTAGGACAGAATGTCAGGGATACCATCGTTTACAATTTTGCTACTGTCCAGCAGGTTTTCTTTCCCTTGCTCCAATTTAAATATTAAGGTATTCCACATTCCCAATGTAATTCTACATCTGCCTCTGGTTTCCTAGTAGCCCTCTCTACATTCTCCGGCAAATGACTCTCAGTTGAAATGAGAGCAGTATAATGTTTGTAATCAAGGTAATCATTGTCAGGGAAATGAATTAATATTGGGTCCACCTGTTCCTCCTAGCAGACTAAGACATCATAATTTTAAAGGTTCCTATAAATATACTAATGAACTCAACTCTGAGATTTTTCCCTATCGGTAGTGACAAAGTTTACCTGGAGAAACAATGCTCCTAAGTAATTCTGTATAAGTGAAGAATAAGAATGAGATGCAGATAAAGTCAATTCAATGAAGAATCTAACACAGATGAATGAGCTTGAAATTCAATTGAAATTCTCTACTGCAAGATGGCAGGTGGGTATTTTATGCTGTTTAGGACCTCTGAATAGTTATACAGCTCAAAAAAGATACATAAACCTATCTGAAAAGCTGAATCATTTGCAAAATGCTTCTTATTGGCCAATTCAAAAAGCACTTGTTAGGTACCTACTCTGTGCTAGGCATTACTCTAGGCACTAAGTAGACTAAGACAAAAAGCAAAGCAGGCCCTGAGTTCAAATCCTGCCTCTAATACTTAACTACCTATGTGAGCCTAGGCCAGTCATTTAACTCCCTGAGCCTCAGTTTCCTCACCAGTAAAATAAGGACAAAAATACCTTCAATATTTGTTGTGACTATTGAACGAAGTAACATATAGAAAGCACTTGCAGAAACCTTAGATGCTATATAAATATCAGGAATTATTATCATTGTTGTTGTTGTTCTGGGCTGTACTGCAAGCTGCCAGAGGTCTTAGGCACAGAATATACCAAAAGGCTTGTCAAAGAATGTTTGCTCTTGTAGAGTCAAAAACAGCCTGCTGTCCTTGATGACACTTTTACAGGCTTCCCCATTCTTTAATATGTGCCTGTGTCACATCAAAAAGAAAAGATATGGGATTCTTCTATACGTCTTACATAACACACACCAGGCTGATGATAACTAGCAATGAAATTGTCCACTTGCAGATGCTTGCATCCTGGAAGCTCTTTCTTGCCTTGCCATATTGCTCCTTTTTCCAAATTCCCAGATGCTGACTGCCCTGAACATATGAAGTCATTTTCAGGAAGATCTGAAGACCCTTTTTGACTGTGGCGAAATACTTGACTAAGCAGCGCCCTACTGTATTGTATTCACTGAGGTCTGAAAGCAGCTGAATGTTAATCTTTTCCATCCTTTGCTCCCAAAAAGCAATTACTTACACTATTCCTTTACTTCTCCAGTTACAGAGACCTAATCTCTATAATTTTTCTGCAACTGATCCCAGATTATGGGGTTTGTTTGTTTTCCAACTCATTCTCAAATACTGAGAACTTCTCATTGGTTTTGGATAAAATGTTTCTGATAACCCCATACAAGTATCTCAGCAAAGCCCTGAGCTTCAGCACAATGACTGCCCAAGGAATCCCTGGGGGAGACAGTGGTGAGGGACATGAGGATATGACTCTGTGCTGTTCCCTTTTAAAGGCCATTATTAATCCAGTAAATTAACAATGAGCTGCTTGCCACATTATGTTTGGGAACCTCAGTTTATCTCAGGGCACAGTCCTAAACCATCAATTTTTACCCTCTAAATAGGAGACCCAAGATCCCACATCCCAATTTTGCCAAAGGTCTCTATCATTCTCTTCCTTTCACCTATGAATCAAAAGATTAATAATTTCTTTCTCATTCATTGTGGTGTTGGTAGAAATAATGGTACTGTTTTTCTTAAGAACCAACAAGTGCTGAACTGCAGAACTCTGAATAAAAAACCTGGCATAGACAAAGTTGCAATAAATGAGAGCGTCCTCTCTGTGAGTTCATGGGGACTACTGGACACAAGAAAATTGGATTACATGGCCAATGTGGAATAGTCTAAACTAGGGATGAATCCTTACCTCATGTCATTCACTCAAATATTTAAGGGCCTGCTATACTTAAGACAAGACACTGATTCTAGGTGCCAATGTAGTTGTAAAGAAAAAGAAAGCCTAATTCCTGCCCTCAGAGAGTTCTTGATGTAATAAGAGAGATTGGAGAGGTATACAAAATAGTTATAAGGTGACATGTGATCAGTGGGAAGCAGAATGGCTAAGTGAAAGGAGCCCTGGATATGGAGTCAGAGGACCTGAATTTAAATACTAGTGTTGCCTGTTATAACCTGTGTCATTTTAGGAAAGTCATTTAACCTTCTTAGGTCTCTCTCATGTAAAATTGGAAGATTGGACTAGATGACCTCTAAGATCCCTTCTAGTTCCAAAACTGTGAACCTCTAATCCTACATACTATGTGGGCAGTAAAAAATGATAAATGCTGTGAGGTGGCCATGGAAGGCTGCATGATGGAAGGAGTATTTGTGCTGGACCTAGAGTAAGGATGTCAAGAGGCAGAGAAAGTGAGGGGAGAAGAGCAAACAGAAGACCAAAGGCACTAGGGAACACTCTAGTTTCCTAGATGAGAGTCAACAGAGTCAACAAAGGAGCCAGAGGAGTGATCTGATTCTCCTCCTACATCCCTGTATTGTGTTCAGGGTTACAGATTCCAGACAGGGAGTTTTCAGAAGGAAAGAGAGGTTAATAGCATTGAATGCTATACAGAAGTCAAGGAGGATGAGGACCAAGAGAAGTAATGGAAAAGATGAGCTAAGAGTCTGAGATTTGTTCACATAACACTTCAGAAAGGCATTTTATGACCTCCATTACATATTCCCTGAAGAAAGCATGAATGATAGAAAATGAGAGACCCCTTTCATGGATTCTTGATCTGTCAGATTACTTTGGAAACGGCAATGGAAAACCAATAAAGTCAAAGAGGCATGTGTCATTTATACATTATGGTAACGTCATCAATTCCATTATAATAACCAGTATGCTTAAAATTAAGCACTGATTCACAAGCCCAACATAAAAAAGAAAAGGGTGGGACCTAAAACAAAAGACTACAAGGAGATAAGATTTTAGATCACTGAAAATGTAACTCTATGGTACTGGTAGTATTCATAGACTTAGAGCTGAAGTCTAGTTAAAGATTACCTAAGGGGGCAGCTAGGTGATGCAGTGAGTGAATAGAGCACCAGCCCTGGAGTCAGGAGGACCTGAGTTCAAATCGGGCCTCATACACTTGACACACTTACTAGCTGTGTGACCTAGGGCAAGTTACTTACCCCCAATTGCCTTGCCTTCCCCCCGGTTTCATCCCCCCCCCAAAAAAAAAAAAACCCAAGATTACCTAATCCAAGGGTTCTTAATTTTTTGTGTATGACATGAAACCTTTTGGCAGTCTAGTGAAGTATATGCCCCCCTTCTCAAAATAATGTTTTTAGTTGCAAAAAAAAAGAAGAAAGAAAATACATAGAATTACAAAGGAAATGAATTATATTGAAATAATTATCAAAATGTTTTTAAAAAACAAGCTCACAGACTCCAAATTGAAAATCCCTGAATTCCAGTCTGATGGCCTCATTTTATAAATGAAAAACTGGTAAAGAAGTGATTTTCCAAAGGTTGTAAAGCTAATTAGGAGCAATCAGGATTCAAACCCCAGTCCTATGGATCCAAATCTAGGTTTATTCACACTGTAACACACTGAATCACTATCAGATAGACATCTTATAAAAGTTTGTTGGTGGATGTTCTCTAAGAGTTGTTATGACTGAAAATTAATTTATTTTCTAGCCAACCCTCTTGTGGTAATGCTCTTCAAAGTTAGTCAGATAAATGAACAAAAAATCATTGATTAAGAGTTCACTATGTGCCACACACTATGCCAGATACTAGGAACATAAATACAAAAGGAAGAGAAGGTGTCCTCATGGAGTTACATTTGTCCTTGGTTAGCTGGACCTATCTTTGGATGACAGACCCTGAATTTAGGTTTCTAAACCTAGAACATTTCTGTCTTGGTAGAACCTGTTAGTGTGCTTATGCTTTTCTGGCATCCAGGGTCACAACTAGTCTATGATGAAGCATCAGATGAGGACTTAAATGGAAGAATCTGTTTTCATTTGTATAAAAATGCTGAGGAGGAAAGGGATGCACAGGTATGATTTATTCCAGCCCTTGCCAGGGCTGACCCCCACCCCATTCATTCAGTGATAGCTCTACACACAGAAACATACCCAGAAGCTGGGGGAAGCTCACCTTATCTTCCCAGTCCCCAGAACTTTGCAGATACCAGGTGCCTGGCTCCAGAGATTGGTGGTTGCTCGAGGCCCACTTGAAAAGAAATCCCCAACACAACTGCCCAGGCAGGGGGTGAATCAAAGAGAAAGAAGGGACTGCTGTTACCTTTGAGGCCTGGGACAAGAATCTGGACAGAGCAGGCCTCTTCTGCAAGATGTTGAGGTGATCCAGATCTTAGCAAGAACAGGAAGACCAGGCTAATTAGAATCCCCAGGAAAACCAGATCTCTCTTCATAATGAGTATTTGCCGGTCATTGACTCCTAAATGAAAGAATGGATAAACAGTTATGGGAAGCCTTTAAAATGAAGAAAAAGGGGGGAGGAGGTGGGGAGAGAAAAAAAAAAGAACAACTCTTCACCCTGCTTGTACTTTTGGCCAGAAGTTCTTCAGATGAAAGCCATCATAATTGCTAGAGGATATCTGTGACTGTTTACTGTGGTTCTTATTGGCCTTATCACTTATTTTGTCTCTGTGTGGGTCAGTGGAAGGATGGACTTGGGAGGCAGTCTACTATACTTGGAGAAGAGTGGGGGGGGGGGGGGGCAGGGGGGGGGGGGGGGTACAGTTAGCAGGAAAGAGGGATTTAAATTCCTTCTGTGACAGTTGCTAGCTTTGTGATCACAGACAATACAGTTTACCTCTCCAACCATCAGTGTTCTCTTCTGTAAAAAGAGAATAATGATGCTTCCACTATCTGTATTATATAGGATTATTGTGAAGAAAGTGCTTTGTAAACCTTAAAGGAACTCTAGAAATGGTACTGTTTTTCTAAACAGTAAATGTTCTTGCCTCTTTAATTAGACTGTAAGCTCCAGAAGAAAAAGGACAGAGTCTCACTTTCCTTTCTTTGGTATCCCTCCCTTCCTAATACCCAGGGACTCAATAAATAAATTAATTAATTAATATATTTTAAAATAAAACATCCAAGGGGTGGCTAGGTGGCACAGTGAATAGAGCACCAGTCCTGGAGTCAGGAGGACCTGAGTTCAAATTTGATTTCAGATACTTAACACTTACTAGCTGTATTACCTTGGGCAAGTCACTTAACCCCAACTGCCTTGCTCTCCCCGATCCAAAAAGCAAAAAAAAAAAAAATACAGCCAGTATCCACTTTAGGTTTTTAATGTTTCTATTTATTTATAAGGAGAAAAACTGAGGACTCAATTAATCACAGAATCTTAGAGTGGGAAGAAGAGATTGTAGATGTCATCTAGGTCTGCCTCCTAACCCATGAAGGGTTATTGTCCAAATCTCTCCATGGTGGTGAATCAAGAACTAAAAAGAAATCTGTAGGTGATAGAGAATACACTGCCCTTATAACATAAACTTGGCAATAAAAAAACATAAACTTCTGAACATTCTCTGTTGCAAATGCCCCTGTGTTTTCAATATAATTTTTCTAGCAAGTAGCATGAAGAGTATTCATTAAGAGTGCCCATTTGCAAGGCTTATTATAGTCCTCAGGAAGCTAACTCTTGGTCAATGGCTACCAATACCTGGGTTAAAATATTGGAGCTTTGTTTCTCCTTTTCCTCACCAACCTCCTGATAGGCAATGGCCCTCTCAGACCCAATCTGAAGATCTACAAACTGACACATGGGACTTTCAGTGGGGAAAACGGTTATGTGGAATCATTATTGCACTCACTCTCTCTCTCTCTCTCTCTCTCTCTCTCTCTCTCTCTCTCTCTCTCTGTGTATCTGTGTGTGTGTGTGTGTGTCATCTCTTCTTCCCTCCCCTCCCCCTCTTCTTCCTTCACTCTCTTCCTTTCTCCCTCCCTCTCTTATTCTTTGCTAAACAAGGTCACAGGGTTTTGACAGAGTCCCCAGGCCTCCTGTCTTGGGACCTTCTGACTAGCGCAAAGAATTCCAGTCACTGGGAAAATATGTAATTTCTGATTCCCAAATTTCTGTTTTAATCACTCACCACTCAATCTCTTGCCAACTATACCACTTAAGGACTCTTGTAACTGAAAAGATGCCTCAACATATCTATCTAACCAAAAATCTACTGGCCTTGGAGTCGGTAATAACTTGTTTTTATACAACACTTTAAAATTTATTCCTAACAACAATTTACATACCTGTGGGGCTTTATGATTTACAAAACACTTTATTCTCACAACCCTTTCTATGTGCTAGTATTATTTGCCCCATTTTATAGATGAGGAAAAAGGCTTTAGGAAGTTGAATAATTTGCTCATGTTCAGCAATGCACTTTGCTCACAACTGAGTTATGTATTGCAACAATTATTATCTCCATTTTAAAGACAGGAAAATTAAGGCTTAGCAAGGCCTAATAATGACTAGCCCATGGTTTCAGGCCTAGTAAAGAGCAGAACCAGGATTCAAACTCTTGTCTCCAGACTCTTGAGTCCACTAAAAGCAAGCCCTGTGTTCCAAAGTGTGTGGTAATTTTGACATCATTTCTCAGACTCCAAAAAAGAGATTTACCTACTAATGAAAAATGCCTAAGAGACCAAGTTGAAATTACTCTCTTAATATTGTCAGTCTTAAAAGTTAAATATTAAGTGTTGACAAAGGTTAAAGGAATGATGAGTTAGAAGGAAAGGGAGGAGGGGGTGGCTCAGCAAGTAAGAGCACCGGCTCCAGTGTTGGGATGACCTGGATCAAATCCCGGGCTCAGACACTCAGCACCACACCCAGAAATAACTGGCTGTGTAACCTTGAGCAAGTTACTTAGCTCCGATTGCTTTAAAAAAAAAATTTTGATTTAGGGGCGGCCAGGTGGCTCAGCGAGTAAGAGCACCGGTTCCAGTGTTGGGACGACCTGGAGATCGAATCCCGGGCTCAGACACTCAGCACCACACCCAGAAATAATAACTGGCCGTGTAACCTTGAGCAAGTTACTTAACCCCAATTGCTTAAAAAAAAAAAAAAGGAAAGGGAGGATGAGAGAAAAAAGATCTTGAATGAGCTCACATGAATAGTTGCTTCAGAAGCTAAAGCAAAGGAAAAGTAGAAACCCTGGGATGACAAAGGACTTAGCTTAGAGGGGAATCTAAATTTGAGTTGATTTTTTACTTAACTTTGCAAAAATAAAGAAAAATTAAAAAGGACGTTCAGGGAAAAATAAAGCTACTTTTCACCTCTGGTGTTCTGAGCCTCTTAAAAAAATATTTAAAACCTATAAAGAATAAGGAAGCTGGGGTGAGCTAAGGTTAAATGAAGACTTTGGAGTCTCCATATTTGAATAACAAGCCGAATTTTCTCTGCTAAGAGCCTGTACACTCTGTTTGTAAAGCCCAGATTTCTTCTCCTGGCAGAGAATGCTTGGGCTAGGGAGGAGCGGGTGCCTTTGGGGTATGCAGATGTCCTTCCCTCTCACACACAAGGGAGCTTGCCTGACGAAAGTGGGAAGATTAGCAGCAATAGAGAGAAGCTTAGATCCATGAGCTGCAGATGAATAAACAAGATGTCTAAATGGATATGATCAGAAGCTTAGTCAAATCATTCCCAACATCAGAAGCTTTGAAAAATCAGAAAGATCAGTCATTTTAAAAGTGAATACAAGACTGAAAAAACAGGGAACCGAAAGCATTTTGTTAAAGTGAGGTCAAGGAACAGATTCAGATTTGTGTAATAAGACAAAATTTAACCAAAGCAATCTCAAGTGTCAGTATCAAGAAAACTTTAGGATATAAAAGCCAGATGGATGAAGGTGTGATTTTCATACTTTGGCTCAACAAGGCCAAACTCTATTCTGCTGATGAAAAAATACAGAACATTTCATGGTGATTTTCTCAATCCTGTACAGAGGATCAGTTCACAAGCTTTTCAACAGTCGCTCTATCATGTACCTCCTAGTGCTCTCCTAGGCGGCTGAGAGAAGCTCCTAAGATCACAGAATCATACCTCAAGAGCCAGAGCCTACCTCAGAAGCCATCTAGCCCAACTCCTGGAGTTGTCAGAGGAAGAACTTCTGTCCCAGAAAAGGGAAAAGGAACTTCAAAAAATAAAATAAATAATAAAAAAAAATGTTAAACATTAATAAGTACTTATTGAGCACACTGAAAAAGTAGGTAGCATTTGACCTTGAAAGTTAAGTGAATTTCAACAGGTAGAGATGGGGCAAATGGGCCTTCCATTTATAAGCAAATATACAAAGACAAGGACACAAAGGACGAATCAAGGACACTGGAACTAGACTTCTTTGGTTGAAGTATAACTAATCAATAAATGCCTATTAAGTTTTCCTCCCAAAGAACCAGAAGAAGTTTATTCAATAAACATCCTAGGACAAGTAGTAAACACAGCAGAGTGCCTCCCAGAATTCACCTTTAGGAGGAAGAAGAAGAAAACTTGCATGACTTACTCAAAGTCCCACAAGGCTGCAGGGAAACTGTGAAGACTGGAAAGCCTTACTGTGCGGTTCTACAACCCTACTCCATGATGCCCCATACTCTATGTACTGTTCTCCTTTTCCCAGGGTTTTTCTTACTTTTAGGTAACTAGCCTTCAATAAAGTATTTGGAGACAGTGTAGCACAGTGGAAAGGTCTCTCGATATCAAGTCAGAGGACCTGAGTTTGACCCAGCTCTGCCATTTACTATCTGTATAACTTTGGGCAAGTTTATCCATCTGTCTGCACCTCAGTTTCCTCATCTGTAAAATAAGGGGTTTGAACTTAATGACCTTTATAGTTCCTTTGAACTTTAAATATATTTTGGTTTAAGATATTCCCCCTCACAGATGGATTTACATTTTAATAAAGGAACCTTAAATAACAAAAGGGTTTTAGGTAATGATTGAATGTCTAATGGCAGACCTACAGACCTGAAGTAATTGGAAATCTTTTTGGAAGGGAAGTAGAGATAAAAGAGAGATATTAGGAACATGAAGGACAGTAACATGGTGTATTACAAAAGGTACTGGACTTAGAGTTAGGAGCTCTGGGTTTGAGTTTCTAGCCATGCCACCGTAGCTAAATCATTTAACTTCTCTGAACCTCACTTTCCTCAACTATAAAAGGGAGATAATTGCTTAAATTTATATCATCATCATCATTTACATATTAATCTAAGATTTCTAAAGCACACTCCTCAAATCACCCCTGTGAGATAGGCAATATAAATGTGATTTCTCTTGTTTTACAAATGAAGAAACTGAGGCTCAGGGCAATTAAATTATCTGCCCAAGAGCCAGGATCATATAGGCACCACCTGCCTCACAGAGCTGGTGTGAGCAAAGCACTTCCTGAACCATGACTGCTACAGAAACATTATGGGGTTTTATTAGTATAGTATTTTTAGCCCTGGTGAGCACCAGGTCACAACTATAGGCACATGCCTATTCCATGTAAGGTAAAAGACCTTTATACTGAGTAATGACTCAGTATTATTGATCATTAGAACACAATTTCCTTGAGGGCAGGGACTGGCTTTGCTTTTATATTTGTATTCCCAAAGTTTAGCACAATGCGTGGCATCTAGTAAGCACCTAATAAGTGGTTTTTAATTCATTTCTTCATCATAGACTGCAGTTAGACATAATTTTTTTTATGGCATTTCCAAAGCTGACATGGAAATTCCCTCCCCCCAAGGACTAAAAATTCTAGCAGATGAAGTGACCATAGATGGTGAGGCAGCCAGACTTTCTAACTCTCTCACTGTTCATAGGCCTAAGCAGAAGCTTAGAGAAAACTATCACCTTGGCTGAAAAGAAAGAGGTCCTCTAGAGAAGGACAGCATGGAATGGTACAATTAAAACTATGGCTCAAGGAAGCCAGTTGAGTAAAAAGAGAGTTGACTGAAACCCATGCCTTCAGTTCTTACTACTGACTTGCTGAGGCAGAAGAATGTGGTGTTATAATGTAAATCAGCTCTGTCATACATATACACACATATTCACACTCACACACAACAAACACCCCAAACATCATCCTTATCTCTCCCAGTAGGGGTTAACGTAATGCCTTCATTTCAAAAGGGGAAGGTCTTTAAAAAAAAAAAAGCAAACTATGAAAAACTTCTTGAGGGAGTTTGGGGAGAAATTCTAATTCTGAATAGTTGGCCAGGAGATGTTGTAAGAACGAATGAGACCATGAATAAAAGGTCCCTCTTGGTCCCAGAGAAAAGGCACTATATTATTATTGAATTTCTACCACGGGACTCAGCATTTTTATATGTGCCATAAATATTTTTGTCAGTGGTCATTTCAGAAGGTGGGTTTGGGAGCTCAGTTGGTGAATTCCCAGCTCATAATTTTCCCTCCTGTGGCATTTGTGTGCCTTTGTCCAGAAACCAAAGCATCACAGATCTCAGCACCAATTCTGGGGCAAGAACCTTTTCCTTATCTTCTAAAGCCCTGAAAACGTCGGCCAAGATAAAAGGAGTAGACATGCTTTTCCAATTACCTTTCCCAAGCTTTAAACAACTATCAATTTATCCTCTCAGTTTTCATTCTAAGGCTGTGTGGTATGCTTGCTCTCTTTCAGAAGTTGTTTTATTCCCTTAATCTTAATGTTACTCCAGAAAACTGCTTCGCCTCCCCAGATTCCCCAACCAATCCATAATTCATCATTACATATAGATACTCTTGTTTATGCTTTCGCCCTACAAACTGGGAGCCCTGCTATGAATCATACTTCACTTCAGTTTCAATGACATAGTACTTCCCCAATTGTATTTTATCTGAGCATAGCTCTACTTCAGCATGAAATTAGGACAGGATGGTTTTTCCTCCCTTCATTCCAGCTTTAGGGACTACATAAAATAATCCCACTGGGGAGGATAAAGCCCCTCCTTTCCTCTTGGCACCCTGCATCCCATCCTTTCGCCACAATTTGCATTTCTATAGCTAGAGTCATAGAATGTTAGTACTCAAAGGGATGTTAGTGGCAGAAGGGATCTTGGTGATCATTCCAGTCCAATTCTCTCATTTCACAAGTGAGGATTACTAGACCCAGAGTTGTCAAGTAATTCACCCAGTGCCATACAAGTAATCCCTGGTAGAGTCAATACTACAAAGAACCCAACTATCTCTTGACTCATGATCCAGTGCTACCTTTACTACATCATACAGACTCTCAACTATTTTTGAAAAAATTATTGATTATTTACTAGGGATTATTTTTTCATTCTCATCTGACTTTCAATCAATGAGAAAATCAAATTGGGACATTATATTGGGATTATGTATGTATGTATATGGACACATATTAGGATATATACACAATACATGTGTGCACATGTGTGTATATATACATGTATACATATATGTGTATACATACATATAATCAGACATTTTAAACCAGTTCTAAAGACACTTGACATAGTTCTACTACTTTCTGTGACACTGGGCAGATTACTTCCCCTCTCTAGGTCTCAGTTTCCTAATCTGTAAAATGAAGGCAAATCACTTAAATCTCTGAACCTCCATGAGATTATTCATCTATAAAAAATGAATAAAGAGTTATTGTGAAACTTAAATGAGATAATGTGTATAAAGTGGCTTGCAAACCTTAGAGGACTACATAAATGTAAGTTGTTATTATTATTAGATGATTACTAAAGTCCCTTTCTGCTCTAATATTCTCAAAGTTCTGTTCTTAGAATAACACTCTCTTCACTTTGGTAGGGATATTTCAAAATGAACCAGTCGTTCCTCCTAAAAAATTTTTAAAAATAGGTTTTAAAGCATGATTTTTTAAAATGTGAGTTGTAATTGTTATTGCTCTTTTCCCAAAGGGTAGCCTCTAAAGTTTTCACTCTTAGGTTGGTTAGCTATCCCAAGGTCACTGATAATCCCAGGAAAGAAATCCCTTAATTTTTTGAGAAATGAGTTCTCATGCTATAGTTGAAAGACTTTTGTCTTCTACTTTTATAGGTTCTACCTCATGTCCAGCATCCCCCAGCCATTATTTGGATTTGGATTACCATTCTCAGTGCCCCATTGATGTTTGCAATGTTAGCTGGGTAGCATATTCCTCTAAGGTATAAAAAGTATAAAGTTTCAGTCTTTCCTACCTTAGGCTCGCTGGGTGAAGAAGGGGGCCTCCTGACCATCGCCTGCCTGCGGGGACACTGCACCAGGGAACCTCATCGCTGCTGTTTACAGAAGCCTGGCGGTCTTAAATTGGGAGCACTGGTGCCTTCTGCTTTCAGACAGTTCAGCAAACCAGGCAGATCAGTTGCAAGTGTTATCTGTAAACAGCTTCCTGTTTGAAATAGATCAGCTGTCCAGCCTGGATAATAATTAGGAGGAAAAAGTGTGGGAAAGTTGAAAACATGATGTCAGGGTTCTCATTACAGTCATGTAGATGGCCCTGTTGGAGAATCCCTTTTTTAACCCTTTCACAGTAACTGTGATCACAAAAACTCTACAGCATTTCAGAAGATCATACATAGCTAAATGGGACCTGCGGACAAAACTCATTTCACCTTTAAAGAAAATGAGGCTTCAAGAGACTAAGGGACTTGCCCAAGGTCCCATAGGTAGTAAGATGACAGAGTTCCTATTTTAACCCAGATTCTACTAATAGGCTTACGTGCCAACGATGTCATTGATCTAAAAAAAAAAATGGAAAGAAAAGAAAGGTGTTATTTATACCACAATATTTATAGTAACACTTTTTGTGGTAGCAGAAAATTGGAAACAAAGAAGATGTCCGTCAACTGAGGAATGGCTAAGCAAATTCTGGTGCCTGAATGTAATGGATTATTACTTTGGTATAACAAACAATGAATATCATAAATGCAGAGGACCAGGGAAAGTATTCTCAGTAATTCAATAAGCACTTACTAAGTGTCTAGTATAGGAAGGCACCATACGAAGTACAGGGGGATACTAAGAAAAAGATAGTCCTGGTTCTCAAGTTCACAGCTAATGGGGGGAGACAGCATGCAAACAACTATAGACAGATGTGAACTCATGCAAACTGAAGTATGCAGAACCAAGAAAACATGTGCAATTTCTACATCAATATGCTGTCAATGGAAAGAACAGCAACCACAAAACAAGTGAAAATGAATGCTGCAAAATTAGAAAGGACAAGCTTAGCCCCAAAGAAAAGATACAAGAAAACACCTCCCCCACTCCTTTGCAGAGGAGGGTCCTGGATGAGGAACACTGCCCATGTATTGTTCTAAAGGGGTGTGCTGGGAAATGTTTAACAATTGATTCTCCAGAAAGGAAAAAGTATCCACAATACCCTTTTAGTTTAATCTGCATTATTAACATTTTTCATTATTAACAATTTTCAAATATTAACAATAATTAACATTATTAACACTTTCTTAAAGCTGGACAATCAACAAAATAAAATAAGTTAAATCCTGGTTTTTAGCATTTGCCAGTTTTTGAGGAATAAATTATCAAACTGAAAATGTAATAATTGGCCCTTGATGGCTGGTTCCAGCTGAGTACATCACACACACACACACACACACACACACACACCACACACACTCCCTGAATTAGACAGAGTTGGTAGGGGTGGGGTCCGAGGCTATGTGAAGTTTGTCTCTGAGACCTCTCAACCCCTACATCAGCTGTCCTGCTATCAAGCTTTTGCCACCCAGGACTTCCCACCAGTCAGTGACCGAGCAGGAAGCTGACTCAGGTCTTTGGACTCCAAAAATTCTGTGTTCTTTCTACTACCCCATAGTACCTCTGAATTGGGAACCCAGACAACTGGAATGTAAGAGGCTAAAATCACAAAATTTTTGTTTCAGGAAGGGATTTCAGATGCCATCTAGTACATAGACCACCCCTTTTATCTTATACATGAGGAAACTGAGTTTCAGGGTGGGGCCATGCAGAGGTCACAGGATTAATTAAAAGCAGGGAACCCATATAGGAGATTATAATTCAGATATGACGCTATTTAGCAACCAATTCTATCCAACAATATGAGTCAAGTAACATTTATTAATCAAGTCAACATTTATTAGTCAATATCAGTCAAGTAACATTTATTAAGCATTTACTACATGCCAGGCACTATGCTGAAAAGTCAAAGAAAGGCAACAACTGCCCCAGCTATCAAGGAGCTCTAATGAGTAAGACAATATGCAAAGAATCATATACAAACATGAAGGAGAAAAGATAAAATGGAGGTGGCCTTTAAAAGAAGGCACCAATAATAAGGACTACTGGGAAAGGCTTCTTACACAAGGTAGAATATTAGCTAGGACTTGAATGAAGCCAAAAAAGCTAAGAGACAATGATGAAGAAAGAGGGTTCCAGGCATGGGGGAAACCAGTAAAAACATTTAGATTCAGGTGATGGAATGTCCTATACCAGGAAAAACAAACAAGGCCAATGTCACTGGATTTGCAGAATACATTTTAGGGGACTAAGGTGTAAAAAGCCTGGAATGACAGGAAGGCACCAAGTATAACGGGCTTTAAAAGTCAAACCAAGGGTTTTATTCTTGATCTTGAGAGTAATATGTAGCTGCCAGAGTTTGTTGAATAGGGAGTTAGTGGGGGTGACTTAGTCAGACTTGTGTTTTAGGAAAATCATTTAAATAGCTGAGTGGTGGGTAGACTGGAGTGGGAAGAGACTTAAGGCAGGGAGATCAATCAGCAGTCTATTAAAATAATCCAAGCGTAAGGAGATGAGGACCTACACCAGGGTTGGAGCAGTGTCAGAGGAGCAGTACAGGAGAGATGAGACAAGAGAAAACACTGATTGGATATGGGAAGGGGGTGGGTAAAAGAAAGTGAGGAGTCGAAGATGACACCTCAACTACAAAAATATAAATTCTCTGTTGGTCATTTAAAACTTTTTATAACCTGACACCTTCCTACTTTTCCTATTGTATTTCACATCACTCCCCTCCAGGCATTCAACTGTCAAGCCAAACCATATAGTCTGTAGTAATAAATATCTGCTGATTGATTAAAACATATTAAGCACATACTATCTGCAAGGCATATAGAATGGGGAGGTAATAATAACCACAATAATAGTAACTAACATTTTTATAGCACTTTAAAATTTGCAAAGCAAGATGATACATTGCAGACTGTAGACTGGCAGCTTTTCTATATTTATCTGCAAGGGTGAAAGAAACATATCCCCTATCATAATAGCAGTGCCAAATGCAAGAGATCAATGTGAGATTCTGGAGAAAGAATCCTAAGGACTCGGTGACTGATTGGGTTTGCAGGAGGCAGGGAGCAGAAAGGAACTAAGATAACTCCAATTTCAAGGCTGGGTTACTGGAAGACTGATGGTCCTATTCTTTTAGTTCTTTATTCTCCCAGGATGACAGTGGGAGATAATGGATTAATTAAATAAACAAGTCTCCTTTTAGGTGTTCACCAGAGTTATCCTTCCCAAAGTCACAGAGTGCCTTGGACTAATTACAACACATTTCCTCCCCACCCCCCAAAAAAAAGCATGCCCCCAAAGTAAAGCTAGTGGTGGGGACTCAGCAATTTAGGTACCTTTTCAATGAGAAAAGAAATACTTTGTGGAAGGTAAATATTTCCATTCTCCACAAATCACCTCTCAGAGGTTGCCTAAACCTATGGTGAGATCAGGTGCTATAGACCCTACCTAGGATATAATGTTGTCATCTCTTTATACCGCTCATAACTAGGGCACCCCCAAGAGGAGAAATTCCTATCTAACCTTAGTTTTAAGAAGGCAAGATGGTGTCATGGGCCAAACACTTGATTTAGAATCAGAGAATAAGGATTCCATTGCTGGCTCTGTCACTTTATACCAGTGTGACCTTGGGCAAGATGAAGGGGTTAAACTAATTTGTCTCTTCCCATTACTTTTACCTGCTACTTCTGTTCCTATCTCTTTAGAGGCATGGTCTTTTATTTTCCTATCTAGTCTTGTTTATTCTAAGGATTTAACCCACAAAGTGCTTCTTCAACCCAAGAGCAACCTTTAGTTGTAAAAACAGAAGTACATTTATAAGAAATGGTATATTGCATAGTGTTGTAACAGCTATGGGAGCTTTCATGTTAGCGTAGGAAATATGTTTGTGTCATCTTTGTAGATAAATATGGAAAAGTTACCTGCCCACATTCAGCAAATGAAAAAGTATAGATACATTCGTCTTTCCCATTCTCTTTACTTCCAAAGATCCATGCCTGAAAACATCAATGGCATTGTCACAGTTAACATTTGGAATAGCCTTTTCCCTCATGACCCCTGATGTGCTCAATTTAACATTCTGGCCTCTTCCAGTGAGGTCAGGCTAAAACCTGGAATATATCCCAGCTATTATTTACTTTTTACAGAGATAGACGAGAAACTTGGGTACCAAGAGCCAGATTCACACACTGAGTTTGTCACTCTATGGGAATTTTCATATTCATGGTCATATGCATATAACTCTTTGACACTTTGCTTGTGGGGAAATAACCATCTATTGCTTGCCTTACTCTCACCAGGTTAAGATGACTATCATCTTTTACAGTACCTTATCAACAAAGGAATAGCAACAATAATAAGAGTTAACAATTCAAACATTTAACAAAGACCTTTCTTTGCCAAAGGTGGGCAGTGAATTCATTATTCCCACTTTGCAGAAGGGAAAACTGAGGCTCTAAGAACTGAAGTGACTTACCTAAGGGGGCACAGCTAAAAACCAAGGCTCAAGTATATCTTCTGTTTCTAGGTCTAGTTCTCCTTGAATAAAATTCAAGACACTGACAGGAGATGTAGTCCACCCCTTTTTTTTAAAACACAATATCCCTGAATGTGTCCTTTTTTCAGACTCCAAACCAATCCCAAATTTTGTAACACTGCATTTGTTCCCACCACCCTTTGTTGCCTAAACAAAACCAATATCATGACAAAAATAAAGCTTTAGAATGAACTGAAGAAAAGTGAAGTAATCATAATAACCAGGAAAGCAATATGCATAAAGTCTACCACAATGTCAGTGGAACGAATATTTGCACCTACCTCACAGGGTTGTTGTGAGACTCAAATGAAATAATCCTTGTAAAGTGATTAGCACACAGTGCCTGGCACATAGTAAGCATTATGTAAGTGTTAGCTATTATTACTAAGAACAACAACAAAATAATTGAAATAAAGTCCTTTTCAATCATTACCAAATGATCTCCCCAAAAAAGACAGGAGAAGGCACTGATCCTGTTTCTGCAGAGATGGGGGACTATGGATGTGGAACACTCTATGTGATGTCAGATTTATTTTTATTATATTGGTCAGTTTTGCTGAATTGTTTTCTTTCTTTTTTGTTCTTTGTAATTAGAGTGTCCAAGAGGGGGAGGATATATTGGGGAAAACTGTTGTTGCAAAAACAATAAATGTCAATTAAAAACAAAAAACATTAGAGGAAGATGTCTTTAAGGTGACACCTTACAGACTACCTTCTAACAAGTTATTTAATTGATATGTTAGTATCATATAAAAATTTTTCATAAATACAACCACAAGAAAACTGTGTCAATAATCCTCTAATTAGCAGTGAGGCTTAATATACAGAGATGTATGCTCAACCAAAGTATTTGCTACTGTCATGGAGAATGCCCTGTAGATGATGGAGTCCTCCAGGCACTCTCATTTGCTGATGAGATAGCAGCCCTAGAATTCCACAAGAATTTCTCAGTGAGATCCATGATCACTCCAAACAACCCATACAACATATATATAACATATATAAAAACCCATACAAACCAAATGAATGAAGGATGCCTGTTGTCATTATGACATGAAGATGAACGATCCATTTGATTAGATTATTAATACATATATCTAGGGCAGGCACTGCAAAAGAACAATGAACTGTGCATGGCTCTAAATATCAAGTTGAGAAGTTAATGTTTTATCCTACAAGCAATAGGAAACCTCTGAAACTTCTTAAATAAGGGAGGGGCGAGGTCTGATCTGTATTGTAAGACTTTTTTGGGCAGCTATATGGAAGACAGGTCAAGAGTGAAGATATTGGAAGCAAGGTATAGTAGGAGGTTACTGATATTCAGGTGCATCCTTACTGACTGATGTCTCATCATGAAAAGAGAGTAGGCAACTACTATACTTGCATATGGACCTTTTAACTTTCTAAAGAATAAGACAGTTAGCAGATAGTCAAATCCCACAAAGCAGTTGTTATTACCTCTTAAATCCCTCATTTGGACTTCTCAGGTACCTCAAGTTCACACAACCCCAAACAAGGACATGATTGTGAAGCAAATTAACAGAATGATTACCTTGTTTATGAAGCATGCTGTGTTCTGTCAAATAATGATTAAAACTTGAATAAGTCGTGATTGGTTCCATTTTCAAAGGGATGGTTAGGCAATTTTTAGGTGCAGGCAATAAACAGTATACTAAGTGAAATGACAGCCTCATTTAAATATATTATTACAGAGCATGAACCTGATTTTACCCATATAGAATTTTGAGTAAAAACGTAATTGCCAAAGAAGCATTCAGACTAAACTTCATTATAATCACTCACCCATTGTTGTATGCCATTATTGATTACAGTGAGAACAATTCATCTAAGCTAAAAGCATTTTTAAAAAAGAATTCATGTCATATTAATCCATTCCTTAGTAACCAGGCACATCTCTGGTAATTGAAATGTCTCTACTTGAATTGTACTGAGACTGTGTTATACCAGTTACAAATTTCAATAAATGTCAATAGTCTGGTTTTTATTTTAAATGTCTAATTGTATGCATTTTAACTATGCAAGGTGCTGAAACGATAGAGTAGTATTTAGTAACTACCAAGCTTTGTGATGCTTCATCTGGTCTATTAAAACCAAATTTTGTGTGACTATGAGAATTAGAATGGATTAAGCTATTTTCACAAGGAAAAGGAAGCAATAGGGAGTAGGGAGAAACCACTTCCCTACAGATTAACATTTGTTCTTGCATGTTGGGGCCAACACATGTCAATTCTGCTTATTGCCATATCGAAATATCTGATGTAGACATTTCCTAACGTCTTTCCAAAGTACTGCATTTATTTAGATCTTTTATTGTTGTTATTTTTCATATTTTGCTTCTTCACTAAAGGCTTTTACAGATGGCTCCTCATGTGGTGGAGACTGGGTACAAAACAAGACACAACAAATGCAGGACTTTGTTTTGTTTGAATATGCACATTCTTTACAAAGGTTTAGTTTTTCTTTTTTTCCTCAGTAGGAAAAAAGAAAAAATAGATGTCTATTAGTTGAAAAAAATTAAACTGTAAATTTTAAAATAGACACAAGGTAAATGGAGGTCAGGGAAGGCAGTAGCAGGAAGTACCCCTGCCAATTATATCCACATCAAACCTAGCTCAGCCTATGACTGACCTCTGGGACTACTCCACACCCGACCCATTGGCCTTTCCACATTGGAAATGCCCCAACATCAACAGCCCCCTCCTCCAATTGATGAGTTTGTCCCAGCAACCTCCATTTAAGGAAGTACCCATGTACTTCCATACTCCCTTCAAACCTAGATCAGGCCATGTCTCCTTGAACTACATTTCCATTTCCTTCTTCTCAGCCTCCCCTCCCCTTTCCAGCTTTTTATTTTTAGCCTTCCCCCATTAGAATAAGGTTCTTGAAGACAGGGAGTTTTTTTAAAAATTCCCAATGTCCTATCTATCTAGCATCTATTTATCTATCAGTATACTTCATTTTATTGCACTTTGCAGATTTTTTTTGGTTTTGTTTCATTTACAAATTGAAGGTTTGTGGCAACTGCATGAAGCAAGTCTATTGGAGTCATTTTTTCACAGCATGGGCTCACATATCTCTGTCACATTTTGGTAATTTTCACAATTATTTCAAACTTTTTCATTTTTATATCTGTTACGATGATCTGTAGTCAGTGATCTTTGATGTTACTGTTATAATTGTTATGGGGTGTCACAAACACACCCATGAGAAAGGAAACTTAACTGATGTTGTATGTTCTGATAGCCCAACCAACTGGCCATTCCCCATCTTTCGCTCTCGAGTCTATGGCCTGAGACACAATATTGAAGAATATTACATAAACTTAGTTGATAAAGCAGCAGCAAGGTTTGAGATGATTGACTCCAACTTTTAAAGTTCTACTTTAAGGAAAATACTATCAAACAGCAACACATGTTACAGAGAAATCTTTCATGAAGGGGTCAATCAATGGAGCAAACTATGCTGCCTTATTTTAAGAAATTGCAACAGCCACCCCAACCTTCAGCAACCACAACCCTGATCACTCAGCAATCATCAACATCAAGGAAAGAACCTCCACCACCAAAAAGATTAGGACTCAATTGAAGGCTCACAGGATGGTTACTATTTTTTAGCAATAAAGTATTTTTAATTAATGTATATATGGGATTTTTTAGAAATACTATTGCACATTTAATAGTCTACACTATAAACATAACTTTTGTATGCACTGGGAAAACAGAAAATTTATGATTCACTTTACTGGTCTGAAACTGAACCTGCAAAATCTCTAAAGCATGTTTCTATCTATCTAGTAATTGGGAGAGATAACAAAGGATTTCATGTAGAAGGTGGTCCTTGAGCAGAATCTTGAAGAAAACAAGATTTTAATGGAGATGGAGAACGATCTAGATAGGGTGGCCACCAGGTGCAAAGACACAGAGTAAGAGGTAGAATGTTAGAGGAACAGAAAGACAGTGTGACTACAAGAGTCAAGGTGAAATAAACACACAAACACAGTTAGGAAGGAAACACATTTATTATGCTTTTATAATGTGCCAGTTTTAAAATGCACTGACTTTTGGGACATCCTGTAAAATGAATTGTCTCCAACTCTTGTCTGTACAGAAATGTTTTCTATTGTGTCTGACTCTTCATGACCCTTTTTGGGTATTTTCCTGGATAAATACTGGAACGGCTTGCCAATCTCTTCTCCAGCTCATTTTACAGATGAGGAAACTTAAGTAGGATTAAGTGAGTTGCCCAAGCTAGTGTCCAAGGCCAGATTTGAACTCAGGAAGTCAAGTCTTCTTGACTCTAGGCCTGGAACTCTATACATATATATGCATATCTATACATAAACATATATTCATTCCCACTTCATGAATGCTCCACCTCCTGATCAGCCTCTCAGAATGACTCACCCCGAGGTCTGCTCTCCTGACTTCACTCCATCTTGATAGGCCCCAGTCACAATCAGTTCATTGTCGGCTCAACTCACTCTCCCCATTGCTCCACCTTCTCAGCACCCTTACCACACCACTCTGTGCAGCCTCTGAAGCTGAGATGCAACAAAGCTAATTGGTCCAAAAATTAGAACAAAAAAAACATAGGAGCTCCATCAGCCACCACCACACCATCTGGTACAGCAAATGCCTAAGTTTTGAATGCTATGGATAAGTTCACATACATTGGCAGTGCACTTTCCAGGGATGTACACACTGATAATGAGGTTGAAGCATTTCCAGAGCTAGCTCAGTGTCTGGGAGGCTCCAAAGGAAAATATGGGAGAGAGGAGGTATTAGACTGACTACCAAACTGAAAGGTCTACAGAGCCGTGGTGCTGACCTCATTGTTATATACCTGTGAAACCTGGACAATCTAACAGCCCCATGCCAGGAAACTGCTTTCATTTGAATTGTCTTAGGAAGATTCTGAAGACTATCTTGGCAGGATGAGGTTCTACACATCGAGGTCCTTACTTGAATTAAACTGCCAGGCATTCAAACTCTGCTTCAGAGCCACAACACAAGATGGCCATGTTGTTCTAATGCAAAATGGACTTCCCAAAAGACCGTTTTATGGAGAACTCATACAAGGAAAAGTGTTCTGACATGGTGGTCAGAAGAAGCAATACAAGGACACTCTCAAGGTCTCTTAAGAACTTTGGGATTGTTTGTATGACGTGGGAGACTGGCACAGGACCACCCAGATGGCATGTCCACGTCAGAGACAAGTGCTGTGCTCTATGAGCAAAGCAGAATTGAAACTCAAAGGGAAAGCAGGATGTGCAAATTGAGAGTATCCACCCCAAATGTTCTCAATGGACTATGTGGTTGAGCATTCAGGGCTCATATTGGTCTGATCAGCCAGGACATATTGAAACTGACAGCACAGTGATGTCATTTTGGTACTCTGAGAACAAGGATGAACCAACCACCACGCTCCCTCGTTAGCTCTCCCCTTGTGTAGTCATCCCCCAATTAAGTATATAAGCTTCTTGAAAAGAGACCCTTTTGTTCTCTTGCATTTGCAAAGCCAGCACTTAGTACAGTACCTAGTATAAAGATTTCATATTGAATCCTCTTTTTAAAAGGGCTTTCATCTTGAGCTCATTTTCTCCCTTACAGCCCCCCAAGTCCCATATTCTTTCCACAACACCATGTAAAGCACTTAAAAGTTTTTACCTTTGCAAAAGCTTTTCTGGGACAGAGGTCTAATTAATTCACTGTGTGTGTGTGGGGGGGGGGGGGGGAGCACACACTCAAACCGGCACCTCCAACTGGCTGATTTAGAAGTGACATAAAAATAAGGTATCAAAAAACTTAAAAATTGAGCCTATCTCAACTTGCTCAATAAAATGTATGGAGGGTAATCATGGTAATTCAGGGAACTTGGTGATAGGCTTACAAAATTTAGCTGTATTGTAGTTACCTGGACCATAGGTAATCAATAAAAAAAATTTCTACTTTGATACCTCACCAATTTCCCCTTTAAAAAGTGACCAAAATTCAGCTAAAAACGTTATCAGGCCAAACAATTCAGCGGATGATTGATTGAGTTACAGTACCTAGGAGCAGATCCTAGCCCTCACTACAGAACATTATATTAGGTTTACACTCTCCCATCTTGACACTTACAGCTCTACAGGATTCTGTGAACTTCTAGTTTATACAAATAGATTTTAAAATGTCATTTCCTTTACATTTTCATGGCATATTGTGTATGTATACCCACACACATATACATACATGAAAACAAACACCCCTAGATTTAACTGAGTTCCTTAAAGACAGGAATTGCCACCCACCCTTTGACTTCCCTAAAAATCAAGATGGTTAATAAAAATTAAGCTCTACTTCAATTTACTTCTGGTAATTTATAGAACACCTAAAAATTCAAGAGGGACAGAATATACCAAATGTAACGAAGTATTACGATACAAAAGAAAAATTAGATAATTCAGAGAACCATGTTATGAACAGATTTAAGAGTTAAGAATGCTTTCTCAAGAGCAATACACAAAACCATAGATTCCCAGGTTTTTCAATGTAGAAGTGACTTGTTCAAGGTCATCTAGTCTCAACCCTTTCAGTTTAAAGTAAACTTAAGTTCAGGAGTTACTTGCCCACCATTACACAGGCACTGAGACTGCCTTTCCCTCAATGACAATAGAGCTGAAAACACCAAGACATCAGAATTGGCTTAAAGGCAACCAAAAGCCCGGTTCAGAGTACTACTGATGAAACAAACTTCCCTCTCTCCTCTAGGGAAGGTGGTATAAAAACAAAATCTCTTAGTGATAAATTATAATAAAAATTTTAAACCATGACCATCTCCAGTTTCTTCAAAAGATCACTTATGTTTCAGGATGTACTTTTTTCTAAAACCCATTCCCTTTCCCTATAAGGATGATTCCTAGTGAGAGATCTGTATCCAAAATTGTACAGATTTTAACTATAAATGTTCTAAAACTAAATGGTTTGCTTAGTAGGCCTTTTAATCAGAAGATAATAAATGACACTAGATCCTAAGACATACTTCAAATTACATGTCCCTCATTTAACATAATGCAGACTACATAAACACACAACTTAGCTTCAAGTGCCCCTGGAATCCTTAATTTGTATTCTCCTGATGCCAATAAAGATACCAATGCTTTGAGAAACACTGCCAATTTTCCTACACAAGTACTTCAAGGTACTTGACCTGAGATCACCTTTCTGCTTAAAATTCTCATGTAGAAAATCACACTTAATTTCAATCATTACTACGTTCTGTAATTAGAATGCAGTCTCATGACCTATGTTAGTTTATTAATATAGATAACTGTGCTGCTGCTTGTGTAATTTTGGAGAAACAATTGTGAATTGAGACAAGGTTATGAACAATGGACTTTATTTAATCATTTCTGCATTTACAGCTGGAACTCTGGGAATTCAAAATTAACATCTTTGCCTGTCAGCTTCTTATAAACGCCAGAAAATGTTTCTACCTGTAGGGGAAAAAAAAAAAACACAACAACATAACACTTTCATTCCATGTTTTAACAGTTTAACAAAGAATGATTTTAGAAAAATGAGTTGTATGTGAGTTAGAGGAAGATAAGAGAATAATTCCCTGAAGAATATAACAACTGAAGGCAAACTTGCCATGAAATATCCTATTACCCCATTATAAACTATATAGGCTCCTATAACACATGGACATAACCATGCAGTCAACTCTGCGGGTGCTGAAACTGGAGAATTTCAAAAAGCCTCACATGTAATATGCAGCTTAAATTTAAAAAAACACATTCACCTAATTCTTTTCACCTGTCAAACTGGACAAGGTACTCACTGATGACATCTACCAGCACACAATGAATGTGGTTTTCGCTGCTTAGGAATTTAACACTGTACATAAAAAAATTTCAGAAAACACTGACCTTTACTTTCAGACAATCAAAATTTCATCTTAAAAACCATGTCCTTAAAATACATGTCAGTGACAAATAGAGGGCACAAGGCTTCAGTTTCAAATTAATCACCTCGATGAAAATGGTCTCTTCCTTGAAGTGCTCCCTTTCAAAGAGTAACCTACCACCCATGTCAAGAAAAAGTTCGACCATAAAATAAGGCGATTAAAAAAAAATATATATATATAAAACCCAACCAAATGGTCAATTCGAGGTAAGCTGAAACAGTTTGGAGTTTGGCTTACAGTATAAAAATTTCATGCCCAAGGACACATGAGGCTATCTTAAAAGATGAATATCAAGAATATTAATTGTTCTACATTACCTTGTGCTCCACATTGTTCTGCTGTGCTTTATCCAAATGGACCTTTATGAGTCTGCTGCCATCTAATTTCACACGGATTCTCTTGCCAACAATTTCACTTGGAAAGACAAGGTCTTCAAGGATTGCATCATGCACAGCAGTCAGAGTACGGCTAAAAGACAATATAGTTAAAAAATCAATTGAACTCATGCCTTTTAGTGAACTGACATCTATACGCTGTTTTATAAGCTATAAATAAATGGTTAAATGATGAACAACAGTTTTTTCAATAGAGCAATAAATAGCAGGAAAATAATTTTACTGTAGAGAGAGTAATATTAAGGTGCAGGTACACTATATACTTGGTTGTACCAGTGAAACATAAGCTATAGCAAACCAAACTGGAAACACTTTTACGCATAGAACCAAAGACAGACCACTCTAACTTTTGTATACTATAAAACCCCAACAAGTCAGGCTCAAGTTTTTAATTAGTCAAATTAAATCATTACAACATACTATCTTCATAAATTATAACAAAGGTATATTATTTTTGCACCAAGCATGTATTTTACATCTCCTTTTGTCATAATGTGATTTTAAGTCTTATTCAAGGCAGTTAAACTGTATGAAAAATACCTTTACCCATAAGTCCATAAGATTTAATTGTATAAAGTACATTTGATAAAGACAGTTTCCTCCATATGTTTTATAGAATCATCATGCATGCTAGTGAATATGAGGCTTTCCCATTTAATACCCTATAAAATTTCTTTGGCATGTTCAAGTATTTCATACTCCGTTAACTTTTTCAGAACAGTCTTACAAAACCCACTGACATTTAAACAGAAAACTATAGATTATAAAACTTAACTGACGAAAATCATGCCATACCAATAAACAATAAAACTGTATTCCATCTAAGACAGTGTAGAAATAGTGATGATTTTTCCAGGTTTCCAAAGAATACAACCAAATTTTCACTTCCCTCCAACAGCAGATAGGGTATGGAAGAGGAAAGAAACTAACACCAGTATCTAATGGGTTTGAGGTTGTTTGTTTGTTTTTTTGACAACTATCTGAAATAGCACTCTTTACACCGGATAATTCAAATCAATAAACAGGATGCAAATTAGGCCTACTACTCCATTCACTTGGCCATATCCCCAAAAGTCAAACCTTTATACTATTTAACTTAGGATCATATATTTAGAACTATAAACAGGCGAATTAATCCAAAAACCTTATTTTACATAAAAACTGAGACCCATAAAAGTTAAATGACTTGCCTAAGAGTCACATGGATGGGGGGCAGGATATGAACCCAAGTTCTGATCTCAAACCCAATCTTCTTCAGAGTTCTACACTGCCTCCCTTTTATTTCCTAAAACTGATACCCAAATGACAACTGACAGCACATGTATTTTAACCATAGGGATTCTGTACACTGCTACTGGATTCCTGTCCCTCAAATATCATAGCAAGTAAATCATTCGATCCTCCTGTATACAAAACTCTCAGACAAACAGTAGCAATTTAGAAATGTGAAAAAGAAAGGAGGCACCACTAAGTGAGCGTCTAATAATGGTCATGCTGAATTGTGTAGTGGAGAGAACACTGGATGAAGAGTCAAAGGACACTGGTTTGAGTGCTAGCTGTGTGATTTTGGACAAGTCACAAAAACCCCTCTGGGTCTTAGTTTCCTCGCAGATTACAATGAAGGCAGTTGGCCTAGATGATTTCAAAAGATACCTTCCAGTTTTAAATCTATGATCCTAGGCATATGCACTTAAAAAGGTTCCTAGACCTATTATGATATCCACTTGTCTCCAAATATCTTTGCCACATTTATTCCTCCCACTCATTCCCACTTAACAGTCACCAAAATCATGTCCTCTCTTTGACCATCAACATAATTCAGACTTTTAGTGCCCCACAGTCCAAATATTATGGTCTTATTCTTCTAGTATCTCCTTTCCATTTTGCTTTCTTCCTCTACTCTTCCTAAAGCATATAGCTTAATACTAGCTTAAATACTTCCAATAGTTGCCCACTACTTTCAATTTAAGTCCCATCTCCTCAGCCTGTTTCTCAGTGTTCCATAAAGTCCCAACCTACATTCACTGCCTAATACAAAACCTTTAAGGGCTAGAAGACTAGTGAGAAGTTTTTGTAAAAAGGTGTAAAAACACTGGGCGGCCAGGTAGCGCAGTGAGTAAGAGCAACGGCCCCAGAGTTGGGATGACCTGGGATCAAATCCAGGCTCTGATACTTAGTACCACACCCAGAAATAACTGGCCGGGTAACCTTGAGCAAGTTACTTAACCCCAATTGCTTTAAAAAATTATTAAAGTCCAACCTATGTTACAGATCATCATCAGAATCAATCTTTTTAATACCTTAATCTGCACTACAATGAACTGGGTTCAATGATAAACTTTAGGCAAATTACATTTTTTAATAGAGCTCTCTCTTTATATACACATACCCCACCTTCTGTATAAACCCACACATTGTAGTCTCCATCCTTTAGACAACTGCCCAAGACATTTCCAAATGTCTAGTAAGCATCTTAAAATTTAACACATTTAAAGCAGAACTCATTTGCCCTATTTCTGTCAGTGATACCACCATCTTGCCAATCAGCCAGTTCCACAAATTCAGTCACTTCTGAGTCCTTACTTCATATATCCAATCAGTTTCTAAAGTTTCATCAATCCTACCTCACTATCTGTCATATCCATTCCCTTTAATGACATGACCATTCTTATCTACTATTTCTTATACCTAAACAATTACAGCAACCTTCTCCTAGTTGACCTACATACCTCAAGTGCTTCCCCTCCCCCAAAATATGCTCCACTGTCCAAGAGATATTCCCTACATACACAGTTCTGACCACATTACTCTAGTGCTTTAAAAACTTCAGTGGCTCCCTATTGCTTTTGGAATAAGACAAACTCCTATTTTCCTTCCCAGGCTTAATACATACACAGTACTCCCCTCCTTCACTTTGTTCTAGCCAAATTGTACTGTTTCTTGTACAAATCCCATCTCCCAGCATCTTGACTTTGTACATTAAAAACAAAATTATACAAAGATAATGAAAGGCAATAGGATTACTCCTCAGAAACGCAAGCTTCCTTCAAAACTTATCTAAGCACCACCACTTATATGACACTTCCTCATCTTAGCTGCTTCTCTTCTGGCCAAATTATCTAGCAATTTACTCTGTATTTTTTTTTTTTTGGTAATTTATGTTTACATATTGGGTTCCCCTGGTAAAAAATAAGTATCCTGAGGGAATGGACTGTTCTATATATATTTGTCTTTCCATCCTCAGAGCCTACCACAACAGTAGGAAGTACGTACTTAAGTGTTTGGTGATTGATCCAATTACTACCTACCAAATACCATTCAAAGGAACCAGTTAATACCAAACAGCACTGATATTTTAGGTTTCTTACATCACTAATTAAAAAGAAAACTACCATAACATTTTCAAAACAAAGCCAAAATTTTAAAAATACATTTGTTTTGAATGGTATAGGTTTTTTAAAATTTATTTTTAAATTAATATATATAAATGAAATATATTACTTAAAATGGTCCTGGGTAAAATATCCTGAACATCCTTTCCTAATGAGCCAACAGGGTATACTCACCTCCTGGGACGCTTTTGCTTATTTTTTGTACGGCTTTTTCTTGTTGGCTTAGGAAGAATTCTCCTCTGTAACAAAGATTATGGTGCTTCATTATTCAAAAAATAAAATCTACTGTGAATATCAGCAAAAAGTTTATCATCATCATCCCTAAATTTTTTTTTATCACACATGCACCATATTTGCATAAATGAGTTTCAAAGGGCAGATACTCATATTGTAAAATATGAATTTTTGAAAATCCCAGATAAATGCAGAGCAACTCCATCTTAGTATCTTTGGTTTGCAGTTTCAGGGGATAGAACTCTTGCACTTAAAAACACCACCAGAAAATAGCTGGTAAAAAAAAGTCCAAGTAAATTCCAAGAACTATGAAAAATTTTCAAATCACAAAAAAATGCTTCTCCACCCCCCTCCAAATCACAAGTCTAATAAACTTACTTCTTCAAGACTCTACTTGACCCACAACAATTAAAATTCTAAGATAACGTTCCAAAAATATGGCAAATTAAAAATGTTTTCTTCAGTTACTTCATATTTGCATGTGATTTTTTTCGAGGGCAAGGGCCCTAATAGTCTGGGGTTTTGTTTTTTTTTGGTATTCTTGGAATACCTAGCCGTGTTCCTTACAAAATAGGATCCTTTCACTTAACCTCTTTCAATTTTATTTTCATCTGGGATTTAGACCAACACTGCTGGGTCTTGTCTCTTTTCAAAAATAGCTTTTTATAATCCCTTAAACCTAGTCTCAATGCTGACTCATTACTACCCCCAACAATACTTATGGGAGACCTGTTAAGAAAACCAGGATCCAACCAAAATAATATTCTTCACCATCCACAGGGATCAATCAGCGCTTTTTAAAGAATAAATAAGTCTATAATATCTTCATCTTTTGACTTTTTCCTCTAACTTTTCTAATAAAAGCAACTTTTAATCAATGCCATTTGTTTCTTAAGCTCTTTTGAAAAATTCTGAGATACTTTAGATTTCAGAGATAAAGTCAAATGTGCAAAATGACTTTCCCCTACATATCCCTAATCCAGAATGACTTCTACCACATGCTTAAATGGCCCCATTTAAAAATCATTATCCCTCAAAATCAACCTCCCTAGAAAAGTCTTAAAGATCTGACATGACAGTATTTACCTGAGCAATAAAGACCACATGTTTGCCACTGAATTTTTTCTCCAATTCACGAACTAGTCGTACTTGGATCTTCTGAAAAGATTTTAGCTGAGGAACTGGAACGAAAATGATGATAGCTTTTCTGCCACCACCAACTTCAATTTCCTAGGAATAAAAAAATTCAGTCATGCAACCCAATTTAATAACTCACTCCTCCTTTGATTAAAAAAACCAGCACTGCGGAGTAAAATACTGCTTACCATACAAGATTTACCACCTTTCCAAATTAAAACTTACTCTTAAGTTGCCTAAATGTCAAACTATAGTACCTGAACTAAAGAGGAAAAAATGCATTCCCTTTATAAAGTATTAAATATTAATACAGCCAACTAAATCCCATTGCAACTATTTACATTTAAACAAATCAATTTCATCTAAAAGCAACTTTTTTTTTCACTTATTAAAGTCTGCCAAAAGAATTCTTTTTCCATTTTGTCAATTCCCTTTTACTCACACATGGACAGCCAGCATATAATGTTCCAGGGCTCACAATTATTTTCACTTGCGTTATTTCATGTGTCTTTCAATATTTCTTCATGTATCCCACCCGTCTATATTAACTGTACTATATCATTCCCTTACACCAATGCACAATGTATTTAGCCATTCCCTTATTGGACATTAGGTGGCTTCCAGATTTTAAAAAATAACTAATAATGCTATGACAATTTTTTAAGAGATATTATTGGATAGAGGAAGGGAAGAGCAGTTCTTGATAACACTTTAAGGGTATGGTCCCTAAAAAATAATCTTACTGAATAAAAATTGAACTTATCTCAAAATTATGTTAATATGCATCTCTGATTATGAACAAAATTGAATTTTTTCCAACCAGTTTTTGCCCATTTATCCTTTGTAGAATGAAAGTTAACTTTATAAAAGGGACGTTATTTTTACTTTTTGTAAGAATTGGCATGATGTAGAGAGCTGGACACGGAGTCAGGACAGATCTCCATTTAAGCTACTTGATGATGAGCAAGTCACTTGAATTCTGACCCCCCCCCCTTTTCCACACACCAGTAAAATGTGGGTACTAACCACAATACTTACCCAAAAGGGTTGTCATGAGGAAAAGAGTATAAAATGTAAAATAGTGTTACAAAGTGCTATTCAGATGTTATGTTTTTAATGTTGTATTTACTAGTTTTTCCAAGCTCTTATTTTTAATTATATTCTATTTGTTGTACCTAAGCGGACTTGTAACATAATAGAAAACATCTTCTGGTTATAGATTAATTACTCTTTATTTACAGTCATGTCCCCTCCATAACCAATAGACACAATTCCATTTTCTTTTTGTTTATGTCTACCATCCATCAACACTGACTGTAGAATTAGTATTTCGAAAAACAGTAGTTAAGTTCACAGTGATTAGTCACTTTATCTTAAAAAAAAAAAAAAAAACAGACTAGCCTAGAACAGACTTCACTTTTTTGTTTATAGTACTCATCACCCCCAATCCCATACTCAAGTTCATAGCCTCCTGTTAAGAACCCATGGTCTACAAAATTTCTAAACTAATTTCTAACACTAACATTCATTTTTATGACAACATTCTTAAATTTCCATACTACCTTTTCTCTGCCACTAACATGTGACAAATTTTCAAAGCCTGGTAGAACCAACTAAAAACCTTTGAATCAATCCAACACTCAACTATGTAAGCAATTACTTGACATGCAAGTAACATCCCACCAGTTACAGCTACACTAAATCTATATATATACTGTGGATCTTCTCTTCCCAAAATACTTCTAAAGATTTATTAGCAAGTGCCTATGATGTGCCAAGAACTGAGCTGGGATATAAAGAAAGGCAAAAGACACCCCTGTTCTCAACTACCTTAGTCTGATCAAGTGAAGTAACATATGCAAACAACTGTGTCCGGGACAAATGTGAAATAATCAAGAGGGAAGGAACAAGAATTGAGGGATCAAGAAAGGCTTCTTGTAAAAACTGTAGGGAGGCCAGAGAGGATAGGAGGAAGAGCAATCCAAGGATGGGAGATGCCTGGGAGTTGGGAAATGACTACCTTATTTGGGTGAATAGTGAGTAGGCTATTGTCACTGGACTGTAGAGTATCTGGTAGGAAGGGGTGTAAGGTGTAAGAAGAATGCAAAGGGGGGGGGGGAGGAGTCAAGTTACAAAGGATTCTGAACAAATAGGATTTTATGTTTGATCCTGAAGATGACTGGAAACCACTGGAGTTTACTGAGCAGGGCAGTGATATGGGTGGATTTGGCCGGGGAAAGAATTTGACAGGGAGACCAACCAGCAGGACACTACAGTAATCAAAGGGTAAGGTGATGAGAATCTGCATCAGGGTAGTGGCAGTGTGAAGAGGAAAAAAAGGTAATATAAGATGTTACAAAGGTACAAACAACATGCCTTGGCAAGAGATTGGATATAGTGGTGAGAAATCAAGGATGACCCTTAGGTTTTCCAGCCTGGGTGACTGGGAAGATGGTAAAAACTGGAAAAGGGCAGGGTTTGCATTCTGATTGGCCCCCAAACCCTCTTCTCTTCCAGTTCCTTATTACCATTCTACCCAACCAGTGTAGAATTCACTTCCATGTAACAACAACATAAGCTAACCCCACAAGCCCTAGAAAAACTAACCAAACAAAAGTTATGAGATTTACACTAGTCCAAAATGGACAATTAAAATGAATTTTACATTTTCTTGCCTAGAACATGTATGACTTTTTAACACCAACCCTCTATTTCCCAGAATGTGGATATATTTCATCCTACTTTCTGATACAGCTCTATGGCTCTATCTCATGAAATATGCTGACAAAAATTTTAAGTTATACCCTAGCAAGTGATTAAATTAGTAGTAAAAGAGCTCCAGTTACTACTTGGAGAAAACTTATAAGTATATATTCATCATCATCCATACATCCCCAAACAACAAAGACCAAAATTAAAGTTTCTTTTTTACCTTAGCTGCTGTGATATTCAGCTCTCTTAATTGAGCCTTTAGGTCAGAGTTCATCTCCAACTCCAATAGAGCCTGAAAAAAAATGGGAAATTATTGAATACTTATTATTTAATACAGGCAGAATTTGGGTCGTCATTAGCCTTCAGAGTTTTCTTTTCCCTCTCCCTCCCCACTGAAACCAGCTCCACCTGCTGGGTTTGGAAATAGAACTAGATGGCTCAAGCAACCCAGGTTACCCACTACCTGTGTAAGAGTTCCTTCCCCTACACAAGCCTTATTTCCCCTACCTGCAAAAAAAGGAGCTTTGTATCTGCAAAGGCCTTTCCTTCAAGTTTCAGCTCAAATCAAATATTCTACAAGAAGTCTTACCCACTTCCCCTTAAAGCTAGTAAGTCCCTCTGTAACTTATCTCCAATCTACCCTCTATATATTTTGTTTATACCTTGTGTCCACCATTAAATTGTGGATTCCTTGAAAGCACGGACTTTCTCTGTGACTCCCTAAGTGCAGCAATCCGTGTAGTGAACTGGCACATAGAAGTACTTAAATACTTGCAGACTTGACATTAGCTTCTAATTCTAAATCTTATGATCCTAACTTTTTCCCCTTATCTGAGCCTCAGTCGAACCAAGTACTAATTAAGTGCTTACTATTAATTACAGGGTTCCAGATATTGAAAAACACTGGGCCTGTTCAGATCTCTGCTTACCCCTTATTTCTGAGTTTCTTTTTCTGTGATTGGGACTAAATCTCCAGCTCTATAGCCTATGATCCTATGCCCTAAGGGGAGAGGGACCCTCAGTTATGGGGTGAGGGGGTCACCTGTCAGGGATCCCAAATGAACCCACCTGTGAAATACCAGACTCGAACTCGTCTGGCTTCTCGCCATTGGGCTTCACGATCTTGGCGCTGGAGCTGAACATGGCACCGCCTGTAAAGCACAACATAGAACGCCTTTAAGACGTGAGCGCGGCCCTCTCCCTCCCGGTGTCGGAACGGACCCGGGTCCCTTCCCCCACCACGCCGCCACGCGGGACACCAGGCGGGCGGCGCGCAGCTCCTCAGAGCGCGAGCGCCCAACCCCTCCCCCTCCTTCATCCTCCGCTGGGACAGCCACCAGCCTGCAAAGTCTCCCGGCGAGGCCATCCGCAGCCCTGAACAGGGCAATCCGTTGTATCCCCATCCCAGCTGACGGCCCCGCCGCTTTAACGCCGACTTCGGAGCGGTATTCAAGTAAGTAAGAGCCGGGAGAGAAGACCTAGGCCTGGGGAAGTAGAAGATAGCTCACCCACCTCGATGAGCGCCGGCCTAGGAAGAGGGAGAATTCTCGCGAGAGCAACACAAATCTCGGCTACAGGAAGAAGGACCGGGGCGAGGGGCGGGGCGTACGGGAACTGGAGCATTAAACCGGAAGAAAACCAGTGAAATTGTCTAGGATGCCTAGATGGGCACAGGAAGTAGTGAGGGTGGGAGGGGAATGCTAACTTAGTAATAGATCTATCGAGGCGTCATTCTTCTGGCCTCCACACTAGTGTGACGGAAAGGTTTTTCTCTTGGTGCTTGTAAATGCTGACCCCTTGAGCTGGAGCCCCCAGGGCACCCACTAAGGGTTGGAGCCCATGCAACCTCCATTCTTTGCGTATTTCTTTCTGTGTTCTCCCTTTTTTTTTTTCCTCGTCTTTCCTTCCAGCCTCAGGACCTCTGGTTCTGCCGCTTCCTTAGGCCACTCTTCCCGCACCTGCCAGGTGATTCTGGACCCCCAGCTAACTGGATAAGATAATGGAAAAAACCATAATAGCAACTCGCATTTGTATAGGACTTTAAGGTCATAAAAATCACTTAACATAATCCTGTGAGGAAAATAGTGTAAGATTGTTACTCGCAAGTGAGACCTAGAGATCATAGGACCTTAGACTAGAAAGAGACCTTCAGATGGAATCTAAAATTTTCTGTTTACGAAGAAGGGCAGTGACTTCCACATAGGGGATTTGAATCCATTTAGTAAACAAGCATGTATTAAGTGCTTACTGTGTGCCAGGCACCATGCTAAACCCTGGGGATATGAAAACTAGAAAGGAAACAATTTACAGAAACTGTAGGGATAGGTACGAGACCTATTATTTCACTGTTACAGGAAACCCTTCTAGGAATGCCTGTTGACACTTTATGTGCAACTTAAACTCTTGAGGAGTTACCTAGAACACAGAGCTTAACTGACCCGGGTAATGCAGCCAATGAGTCAGAGGCAGGGTTGAAGCTTGAATGGTAACTCCATGCTATAACAGATGGCCGCTCTAAGTAAACAAGGTAATTGATAGAAAGGTGGGAGGAAGAAGCTTGGGAGTGGTGGGAGGAGAGGGTCACATGGGAAGAAGCAGGACCAAGAAGGGCCCTTGAGGTCACCACCTCAAGTAGAAGGTGATGCTTGAGCTGAGCGTTGAAGGAAATTAGAGATTCTAAGAAGGGGAGGAAGGAAACAAATATTTATTAAAGGGCCCACTATGTGCTAGGCACTATGCAAGTTCTTTACAAATAATCATAATAGCTAACAATCATATAGCACTTACCATGTTCCAGATTATCTGATATCCAGTTATCCATTTACCTCATTTGATACTCACTACAATCCTAGGTGGTAGATGCTATTATTATCTCCATTTTAGAGATAAGGAAACTGAGGCAGACAGAGGTTGTGACCTGCCCAGGATTACATAGCTAGTAGGTGTCTCAGAATGAGATTTGAACGTGGATCTTTCTGCCTTTAGGCCCAAGTCCTATCCATTGTGTCAGATAGCTCCTTGATACATGGAATAAGCATTAATAAATGCTTGTTGCCTACCTTCTGTACTTTTATCCAAGTCATTGATCAAAATATGATCATCTAGTCCAATCCATACCTGAAAAAGAACCTCTTCTAAATAACCTAGACAAGAAACAGGGTGGAATAGGGGTTAAGACACCAGCCTTGGAGTCAAGAATTGTGTGGCAATCCAACCTCTGGCACTTTCTCTCTGTGTAACATAGACAACTAACCTCTCTAAACCTTAGTTTATTTGTTTTATAAAATCAGGATAACTATACCTGTATTACCTATCTAACAAAGTTATTGTGAGGCAATGTATTTAAAGTGCTTTGCAGACTAAGGGAAAAAACTATATCTTACTTATTAGTATTGCATTCATCCATCCATTGGTTTGAAGAATTCACAAGAGTATTCCACTAGCTTCTGAGATAACCTCTTTCAACTTTGGGATAACTTTAATTATCAGGGTTGTTTTTTTTTTCAATTACATCTATTTTAAATCTGCCTTTTTGTACCCTACCCTCTGTTTTGGGGCTAAGCAGAAAAAATCTAGTCCCCCTTCCATGTACCAAGCCTTCAATTTCTTGAAGATTGCTATCATATTCTCCCTAAGTAAGAACCCAATATGGGTGAAACATACTGAGTTCCTCCAACATGCCTTCATATGGCATTGTCTTCACCATCCTAGGAGCCCCCGGATCTCCTCCACCTTGTCAATATCCATCCTAAAATGTAACTCACAGAATTTAGCATAGTACACCAGATGTGGTCTCATCAAGGCAGAGTATAACAGGACAATTAACCATCTCCTTAGTCAAAAAGCATTTATTAAGCTTTTAATAAATGGCAGGCATTGTGTTAAGCACGGATGATACAAAGAAGTGTCAAAAAACAGTCTTGGCCCTCAAGGGGCTTTCATTGTAATGGAGGAGACAGTGTGTTAATAGACACATGAGATTTATGCTACAGAAGTAGATAGAAGGAAGGTATTCTCACAGGAGATGGCATTAGCAATTAGAATGAAAAAGACCTTCAGAAGGTGGAATTTGAGATGAGTGTTGAAGGAAGCCAGGAAAACTAAGAGACAGAGATGAGAAGGGAGAGCATGGAGCCCAAAAACTCATTGGTATGGGACTTTGTCATTGGTGGAGATTAATGCCCCCCAAATAGCATGAGGGGCAGGACATAGATTAAAAGAGAAGAGAAATCCAGTCTCTTCAGGTTCTTAGGGATTTTAGTTTCAAGAGAGAAGATATGTGATGCCAACCTCTCTTCAGCCCCTCTGAAGGTAGAAAGACCCTGGGAAGAAGCTGACATGAAAAGAGCTGACAGTCTCTATCATGGAAGACTTTGGGGGAATTTCCCCTTTGGGTGAGCTATGGGACTCTTAGTTGAGCTGTTTTTTCACTTTCAGAGGGAAAGCTCATTTATTCTGTATTATCTGTATACAGTCTCATATGTATACTTTCTCTGACTTCTGTTTTGTTATCAACTTAGATGAATGGATTTCTTTCCTATTTACTATGTGTATTCATTGTAGATCTGGTATTTGGTGAGAAGGGAGCCAAGCCTTCAATATAAAGTTTGCCACCCCATTTCCTGTTAATGAATAGCAATCAGGAGTTTAGCTTGAGCCTTAAAACTTCCTTCCTCTAGACTAACAATATTCAAGGGAGAAGATAGATATAATTCTAATCCACTACCTGCTCTCTCTGGGGAAATCAGTGACCAGTCTCTGGCCCCTCTCCTGCTTCCTCTCCTGGAAGGAATTAAAATCTCCCTTGGAGAAAGGTGGATGGAGGAGAATCTAGAGATTTCTACTCTTGCCTCCCTGAGGAAGCCACATCAAGACAGCAACATTACTAGAAAGTATGCCAGTATATCCATACTTATAGTCTTGTGGGGAGGATTAAAGTGTGAGAGTAGGAAGAGGCCAGATTATGATGAGATTTAAGTGTTAAAACAGAGGAATTTATATTTATTTTTGGAAGTAATAGAAAATTACTAGAGTTTATTGAGTAGGGGGGATGATGTAGTCAGACTGATGCTTTAGGAAAATAACTAGCTGAGTGAAGGAGGAATTGTAGTAGAAAGAGATATAAAGGTGGATGACACAAGACCAATTTGAAGCCTATTGAAATAGTCTGAGTTAGAAGTAATAAGGTCCTGTTATGGCTGCAGGAGTTGAGAGAAGAGAACATACAGGAGAGATGTTAAGAAGGTAGAAACAAGGGTGCCTGGGTGGCACAGTGAGTAAATCGCCGGCCTGGAGTCAGGAGGACCGAGTTCAGTTCTGCCCTCAGACACTTAACACCCACTCAAAAAATCTAGCCTTGTAACCTTGAGCAAGTTACTTAAGCCCAATTGCCCTCCAAATGGAAAAAAAGAAGAAGAAACAACAGGATTTGGCAACTGATTGATTGTTGTTGTTCAGCCATGTCTGAATCTTCATGACCACATTGGGGGTTTTCTTGGCATAGATATTGGAGTGGTTTGCCATTTCCTTGTCCAGTTCATTTTTATAGTTGAGGAAGCTGAGACAAACAGTGACTTGCCCAGGGTCACAGAGCTAGGAAATATCTGAGGTCACATTTGAACTCAGGTCTTCCTGACTCCTGGCCCAGCTGCCCCAAATTCTTAGGTAATAAGTAGCAAAGTGTAGAGATGAGTCCTTTGAGGTCAGGGTTAGAAGAGCTGGTTCAGGTTTTTGAAAGAATTCACTTAGATCTTCTCTTCAGCCAATGGGAGCTTTATTGATGCAAAAGCATAGAGGCCTGAGATTTATCAAGGAGCTAAACAAAGGCATTGATATAGGACAAGGACTAGACTTATATAAACAGAAAGCTATACAGCCCGTAGGATGATGGTGATGTAATTTTTAGAGTTGCTAAAGGGGGTTAGAGATTTAGGAACAGGATGAGGAAGGTGGATGACACAAGATAAGGGAGAAAGGGGAAATTTTATGACCCAGGATGGGGGGAGAAAAAGAATTCCATGGTCCAGGACAAAGGGGAAGTTTTATGGTATTTCAAGATAAGAGAAGACTTTAGGGCACCAGGGAATGAGCAACTCAACACTTAGGGCACTTCTGTACTTTAGGGTGCCTTTAGAGGATAAACCAGGGAAAGTGCAACTCAAACTTTAGGGCACCTTTGTATCCACAACAAGTCTTGGATTCTCTAACTCCAGAGTCAGGTTTCTAACAAGTCAGTTTTCTTTTAGCTACATCAAAATTCTGTTCATTTAAATTTAAATGCTTATAATTTGGTTTTATTGCTATTTAAAGTTGTTAGAACAAGTTAATTTGTTTAAGCTCCTAATTAAATAAAAGACACTGTGCAAAGCTAATGGGGATGTGGAGGCAAAATACTGCTTGTTCCCTTAAGTGAAGAGTGTCCAAGGCACACAAGAGGAGTCAAGAGTACTAACAATTGGAGGGACCAGGAAAAGCTTCACATAGGTGATGGCACTTGAGCTGAGCTTTGAAAACCAATAAGCATCGAAAGAAGTTGAAAAAAAAGTAAATTCCAGATATGGAGATGTATTATTCAGACTCACAAAGGTGGAAAAGAAATGATCAATGGCCAATATGGGGATCTGTGATGTTTGACTCTGCTTATTTCTTATGAGAGATTTTTGTTGTTGTTTTTTCTCCTTGGGAGGAGAGACTGAAAAAAAAAAGATTTCTGTATTTCCTTATTAGGAAGCAAACTTTCCCTAAGAAGAAAGGTTTTGAGAAATTTTTTTTTTTAATTCTTAATTTTAAAAAAGAAAGGGAATGTTAATTTCAGAAAATATGTAGTAATTCAGTTTGGCTGGAATAAAATTTTTGAAGGGAATCTTATTAAATAAGACTAGAAAAATAGTTTGGAGTCAAATTGTGAAGGATTTTACTTGCCAAGGAGGAGTACTGTAGTTTAATTTTATCCTAGGGACAATAGGGAGCTGATGAAGGTTCTGGAGTAGGGAATGATATGGTCAGAATTTTGCTACAGAAGGATTATTTTGGCACCTATGGAAGACAGATTAGAGAAGGGAGAGATTAGAATCAGAATCGGGGAGACTAATCAGTTAAGAGGCATGAGGGTTTGAACTAGATTAGTGGTCATATGATTGGAGAGAAAGGTATAATTACTATAGGTACTGTAGGAGTAGAATCAGTTACTTGACAGCTGATTGGATATAAAGAGTGAGGGAGGAAGAATTAGGGAGGACTTTGAGCACAGGAACAGCAAAAATAGAGATTTGTGGAGAGGTAGATTTGGGGGAAGGTAAGGTTCATCCATTTAGACCATATTGAATGATACAGTTAAAGAGATGCTACTGGGACGTATAGATGAATATGTACATCAGGCAGCTCAATGCAGAACTGGAGTTGGAGGGAGAGACTGGGGAGGGATAAATAGATTTAGGAGTCATCTGAGGAGAGATGATAATTGAGGTTTCATGAAAGGATCATCACACTTTATCTAAACTTTGCATTGTTCCCCGAAACTTACACAGTCCTCTGTACATAGGTGTTTAATAAATGTTTGTTTTATTGTATTATTTTTCTTGACGTAAGGACTATTTCTTTGTTTCTACTCCTGAATTCTGAAAGCTGCTGGAGGAAGTCACATAACTAAGCTGATTGTGTCTACTACAAATTCATATTATCTGCCTTCAACCAGCCCTCATTCATCTTTGATTGACCTTTCCCAGACTCTTTTCTCTCAGCATATTACCTTACCTCCTACTTAATTGAGAAAAATGATACTTTATATTATAGAATCCCCCATTTTACACTATTCTACATCTCAGTATCTCTTTACATCTTAAATTCATCCTGTTAGGTTGAGGTGGTCCTTTTTCTTGGCAAAGCTAAACCCTCTGTGTCCTTGATCCCATCTTCTTTCCTCTTCAACATTGACCATTCTTCCCCTGCCCCCTCCCCAACTTCAGTCATTCTATAGGTTCTTTCTTCACTGCCTACAAATATACTTGGTTACCCTATCCTTAAAAAAGAAAAAAACACCACTTCATCCCCAGATACCCCCAAGTTAACCTTTTATATTTTTTTTCCTTCCACTGCCAAACTTCTAGAAAGAGTGATCTATACTAGCTGCCTCTACTTCCTTACCATCCACTCACGTTTTCAACTCCTTATAATCTGATTTATAACCCAATCACTTCAACAAAACTATTCAAAGGTTACCAATGATTTATTTTTTAAAACTAATGATGCCTTTTTTAAATCATCAATTAGTTACTTTGAGGCTTTTTATATTAACATGTTACCATATATTAACATCTGTATATTATATAGGACACTTCTCTGGGCCTCAGTTTCTTTATCTATAAAATAAGATAGTTGCAGTGTATATAGTAGAAAGAACATTGAACATGAAATTTAAGAGATATGTATTTAATATGATAGGATGGCATAGTGGAAAGGGCATTTGAATTTAAATTATTAGACCAAATTGATTGGAATCCTGGCTCTGCTATCTATTCTCTTTGTAACTTTGAACAAGATACTTCCCCTCATAGGCCCTCAGTTATTTATAAAATGAGGTGATTTCAGAGGTCCATTTTGGTTCTAAATCCTATGATCCTATGAATGTCTGCCATTTACTAGCTCTGAGCTATCATTTCCTTTTTTTTTTCAATGTACACTTTTAAAGATTTTTGCGTTCCAAATTTTTTTCCTCTTCCTCCTTCCCTTTCCCCCTCCCAAGATAGCAAGCAATTTGATATAGGGTATACATGTCCAATCATATTAAACATATTTCCACATTAGTCGTGTTGTGAAAGAAGAATCAGAACAAAAGGGAAAAAACACAAGAAAGAAAGAAAAGAGAAAATAACATACTTCGATCTGCATTCAGACTCCATAGTTCTTTCTCTGGATGTGGATAGCATTTTCCATCATGAATCTTTTGGAATTGTCTTAGATCATTGTATTACTGAGGAGCTAAGTCTATCAAAGTTGATCATCCTACAATGTTGCTGTTTCTGTGTACAACATTCCCCTGGTTCTATTCAATTCACAAAGCATCAGTTCATGTACTTACCAGGTTTTTCTGAAATCTGTCTCTTCATCATTTCTTATAGGACAATAGTATTCCATTACATTCATATACCACAATGTGTTCAGTCATTCCCCAACAGATGGGCATCCCCTCAACTTCCAATTCTTTGCTACCACAAAAAAAGCTGCTATAAATATTTTTGTACATGTGGGTCCTTTTCCCTTTTTTATGATCTCTTTGGGATATAGACCTAGTAGTGGTATTATTGGAACCAAGGGTATGCACAGTTTTATATCCCTTTGGGCATAGTTCCAAATTTGAGCTACCATTTCCTAATCTGTAATATGTGTATTACAGCATTCTGTAATTCTTCTTGGGGTTTTTGTGATGTGATTTATAAACTATAAAGCACTATATAAATGTGAGTTTACCTACCAAGCTAGAAGGACCTTGAATAGTGTTAAGGTCTATTAAGGAGTCCCCAAAATTTGTCTTTTTGAGTTGCCATATTTTTCAGAGACACTGGACCCAGAGCATGCAAGAAGCCCTGAATGTGTCAAGGACAAAGCCCACCCCACCTGATATAATTTGTTGTTTGTACCCTGAGCTGGATTCCCTGTGTGTCCTTAGAAGGCAAGACAGGTACCAGCCAATCTGTGCCAGGATGGGAAAAATGGCTTGTGCAGCTGGGTCCTTTGAAGATAAACACATCCTTTTATCTTCATAATCTAGTGGTCCCCAAGGGAAAAGAATTCGACTTTTGCCAAGATCATGCTCCTCCCTTTCAGGTGAGGTTACTGTACCTTTCCTCGCCCATGTCATGCCCCTTCTTGTTCTCTCCTCCTCTTTTTGTTGTGCTGTCATAAATATGCAAACTTCTGTAAGGACTACAAACTCTTTGGGTTCCACATGAATGTTCATTTCTCTTGTAATAAACCTGGTTTTCACTTAAGTCTAATGATGTTGTGATTGTCTGTTGACAGTAGAGACTGCACTTATAAGGACTAATCTAAATAAATTTGAAAAGACATCACAAAGTTGGCCACCAGCTAATGAGTTTTATTAGCATGTGAAAATAGAGACCTTCAATTCCAGACTCTGAGATAAACTGGCTTGACTGTGGGAAAGTACTTTAACTTTTTAGTGCCCAAGGTGACTCTCAGATTAGCACTACTGTTGCTGAAGTAATTGTATTGGGAATTAAAGTAATCCTCCATGGGAACTGGGTACACCCTTTAAATCACACATCTTAATAACAACATCAATGATTATAAATAATGTCGGTGACACTAAACTTTGGAAAAGTTATGGTCTACACTTTGATACAGAAAAAGGGGCATACATGGGAAAAACCATGACCCTTTAGGTATAAATGTGAGTTTATTATTAGATAATCAATCTCTAAAGTTGTAATGGTAATGGGGATTTGAAGATCTTCCCTGCCCCTTGTATTGGCAATCAAACAGGTACTTAGCACCTTGTTTCAAGTTCATGATTGCATCAAGTATTAAGATCCAGAACTTGTAAATCCTATAGTGGGAGGAAGTTGCTAATGTAACAGGAAGGGGTGGAACAGGGAGGAGCTAATACCATATATATATATATATATATATGGTATTATAACCATGGAAACTGAAAGCCAGCCTCAAGTCAAGATGAAGAGACCTCTCCTTGGGTATTTAATGCAAACTGAGAAGATCATGATTTTCTGTGGCCTAGGGATGGAGAACTGTGTACTCTGTATCCTGTACCTTTTCAGGATGATTGGAAACCAATCTCCAATTAAGAAGAAAGAAGACTTTTTGACTGAGAGATTAAGACAAAGTGACCTGGGGTGGAGAACTTTGACCTTTGTACTTTGTGTCCATTAAGGAGACAAGCCTTCTTAAGGATGATTGAATTAAGGACTTACTAAATGATTGAGTTACTAAATTAATGTACTTTGTTTAAAACTATGTGGCCACTTTGGTGAAAACTATGTGGCCATTTTAGTGATAAGTTGTTATGTCATAACATTGTAAATGCTGTATTTTGATTTCTGTGAATGTTTTGCCTTAATTTACTGCTGAATAAATAGAGAGTTCACTATACTATATAATCAAAATCTTGAAGCTATTCACAGCAGGAGTCCTCTGGAAAGCTGCTTGTGCTTGGCTTTACAAAAGTCTCTTTCAACTCTAACATTCAGTGATCCTAAAACTAAATGATCTCTAAGGAACCTTCTAGTGTTACCATTCTATAATTCAATAATCTTTAAGATCTAATGATCTCTAATGATTCTACTTAGCTCTGAATCATGTTAAACAAAGAAATTCTAGGAGAGTTGGACCAGAACAATTCTTGAGACTCCTGTCTACCAGTAAAATTACATCTAGCAGTACTAGCAAACTCCATCTCCCCTTGCTCCTGGCCTTCAACATGTACATTTCCTGCCAAAAAAAAAAGGTGAAGAAGTCTCTAAATTACCTGTAAATTGCATCATGTTTTGGGAATGTGTAATCTAAGCATTTGAGGCAGAGAGATTGTCTAAAGGTCAGACAAATGGAAAAGGGGGTGGGGGAAATGGCAGTTAACAGACCTCAAAGTCATTTTCTTCTGTCTCCAAATCCTGGCTCTCAATGTTGGTGCTATAGTGACAGAAGGAGAGTTACTGATCAGTCCTTGCATGTAAATTGAATTTATGGACCTGTCTGTTCAACCAAAAATTAATGGGTTGAATTTAACAGAAGGTCTTTTCTCTCCCCTCCACTTACAGCTACTTTTTTTTTAGGAAAAAAATTTATTATTATCTATAGGCCAAAGGAGGATGTAAGTAAAATGAATGTGCAAGCCTGTAATGAATGTGAAAAGTCTGAGCTAGCATACATTTAATTAAAACAAGGTCATGAGCATGTCTTGGAATTTTTAAAGTCCTACTCTCAGTAAAGCAGGATTTACAAAGAAGGATCTTAATACAGTAGTAATCCTCATGGTAGTTCAAAGGCTATTCTCTAATATTATTAATATTTGTAACATGACAGATGCCATACTTTTGTTTCTACAATGGATGGATAATTTCTGCATAATTCCACCTCACTGGTGTCTTGTCAACATCCTAATCTTTCCATTCATCCCAATAAATATGTGCTATTATTTTTTGTAATAATTTTTTTCCAGTCATAGCAGCTCATGAAAAGCCTACTCATATGTAGATGAGTTTTGCTTTACCTTGTTGGTGGCCACACCAATGAAATTACAGTTAGTTGGAACAATGGATAGAGTGCTAAACTTGGAGTCAGGAAGATTTGAGTTAAAATACTTCCTCAGGTACTTAGTAGTTGTGTTTCCCTGGGCAAGTTCATTAACCTCCGGCTCAGTTTCCTCCATTGTAAAATAGAAATAATAATAGTACCTATCTCCCAAGGTTGTCGTAGGATCAAATGAGATATTTGTTAAAGTGCTTAGCACAGTGCCTGACACATAGTAGGAACTATATAAATGTCTATTCCTTTCCCTTCCCCCTACCTAGTCAAATAATTTAAACCTATTTCAGCCTTGGTTTCCTCATTTGCAAAATGAGGATAATAGCACCTTACCTCATAAGGTTGTTGTGAGGATCAAATGAGATGACATATGAAAAGCGTTTTGCAGTCTTTAAATTGCTATATCAGTGCTACCTGGTATTGTCATTAGCTATAATTGAGAAAGGAAGGAAAGAAGCATTTATCAAGGACTTTTTATATCAATAATTTATTATTCTTTATTTGTTAATGTAGTATATAATTATATAATGTATTTCATATAACATACAATATATATTAATATATTATTGTCAAATTATTATTATCACTATTATAGCTAATATTTATGTAGTTCTTACCATGTGCCAGGTACTGTACTAAGCATTTTACAAATATTAGTTCATTTGCCCCTTACAACAACCCTAGCAGTAGGTGCTCTTATGAGCCCCATTTTATAGTTGAGGAAACTGAGGCCCAGGGTCACAGGTTAGCAAGTGTCTGAACATGAACTTGAGTCTTCTTGATTCCAGGGCCAGAACATGTTTACTTAGGTCTAAGGTGCAACTTGGGACTTCATATTGTTAAGCACCATCCCTGCTTTTTCACATACTACATTGTATTCTGAGGTAGTATAGTCCCAGTGCAGCAATTCTGCTTTTGGCCATAAGAGCACAGACCTGCTATTCCACGTCTATATTTATTGACCTCCTTCTTTTACATCTAAATATTTTCCAGATATTCTGATTTAATTGGGTTCCATATCAAGCTCTCTTTTTCTGTTAACTGATTTTTAATTTTTTTTATTTCTTCTTTTAAGCACAAAGACTATTTTATTCTTTTTTTTAGTTCCAAATTCCTTCCTTTCTTTACTCCCTCCCCTACCCAATAAGAAGGCAAGAAAAACATGACCTATTCCAAATATGTATAGTCATGCAAAAAAAAAATTCTGAATTAACTTTGTTCAAAAAAAAGGAAAAGAAAGAAAGAGGAATAAATATGTTTCAATCTGTACATCAAGTCTATCAATTCCCTATCTGGAGGTGGATAGTATGTTTCATCATGAGTCCTTTGGAAGGGGGGGGGGGTCATTGGGTTGATTGGAGTTACTAAGTCCTTAAGGTTAATTATCTTTTTTCCCCCTTAATAATATTTTATTTTTTTCCAATTATATGTAAAGATAGTTTTCAACATTCATTTCTGTAAAATTTTGAGTTCCAAATTTTTCTCCCTCCCTTCTCTCCTCCCTTCTTCCCCTCTTTCTTTCTTCCCTTCTTCTCCCCAAGACAGAAAGAAGTCTGATATATATATACACAATCATGTTAAACATTCCCACATTAATCATATTGTGAAGGAAGAATTAGAACAAAAGGAAAAAGTTACAAGAAAGAAAAAAACAAAAAAGGTGAAAATAGTATGCTTTGATTTCTATTCAGATTTCATAGTTCTTTCTCTGGATGTGCTTAGTATTTTCCATCACTAGTCTTTTGGAATTGTCTTGTATCACTGTATTGCTGAGAAGAGTTAAGTCTATCATAGTTAATTATAACACAATGTTGCTGTTGCTGTGTATAATGTTCTCCTGATTTTGTTTACTTCACTGAGCATTGGTTCATATAAGTCTTTCCAGGTTTTTTTGAAATCTGCTTGCTTGTTGTTTCTTATAGCACAGTAGTATTCCATTCCATTTATATACCACAACTTTTTTTTTGCCTTTTTTTGGGGGGGGGGAGGGCAGTTGGTGTTGAGTGACTTGCCCAAGGTCACAGGCTAGATTTTGTGTTAAGTGTCTGAGGCCGGATTTGAACTCAGGTCCTCCTGACTCCAGGGCTGGTGCTCTATTCACTGCACCACCTAGCCACCCCCTAGCCGTCTCCTATATACCACAACTTGTTCAGCTATTCTCTAATTGATGGGCTTCCCCTAAATTTCCAGTTCTTTACCACTAAAAAAAGAACTGCTATAAATATTTTTTGTACATGTGGGTTTAAAGATAATTATCTCTATAATATTGCTGTTACTGTGTAGATTGTTCTCTTGGTTCTGCTCCCTTCAACCTTGTATTAGTTTATACAAGTTTTTCCAAAACCATCCCCTTTATAATTTCTTTCTTTTTTTTTTCTTTTTGGAGGGCAATTGGGGTTAAGTGACTTGCCCAAGGTCACACAGCTAGTTTTTGTGTGTGTGTGTGTGTGTTGTGTCTGAGGCTGGATTTGAACTCAGGTCCTCCTGACTCCAGGGCTGGTGCTCTATTCACTGTACCACCTAGCCACCTCACCCCTTTATCATTTCTTATAGCACAATAGTATTCTATCACATTCATAATACCACAGCTTGTTCAGCCACTCCACAATTCGTGGATATTCCCTCAGTTTTCAATTTTTGCCACCGCAAAAAGTGCTGCTATAAACATTTTTGTACATATGCATTCTTTTTTTCTTTCTTTGATCTTCTGGGATATAGCCCTGGTAGCAGTATTGCTGGGTCAAATAGTATGTACAAGTTAATAGCCATTTGGGCATAGTTCCAAATTGCTTTCTAGAATGGTTGAACTAGTTCACAATTACCAACAGTGCATTAGTGTGTTTATATTCCCACCTTCCTTCCAGAATTTGTCATTTTCCTTTGTTGTCATTTTAGTCAATCTGATGGGTGTGAATTGCCACTTCAGAGTTATTGAATTTGACTATGTCTAATTATTAGTAATTTAAAGAATTTTTTTCACATGGCTATTAATAGCTTTGATTTCTTTCTCTGAAAACTGCCTATTCACATCCTTGGGTCACTTATCAATTGGGGAATGGCACTTATTCTTGTAAATGTCATTCAGGTAGAAATGAGACCTTTATCAGAGAAACTTGGTGCAAAGATTTTTCTCTTCAATTTCCTGCTTTTCTTCTAATTTTAGCCGCTTTGGTTTTATTAGTAAAAAACCTTTTTAATTTTATATAATCAAAATTAACCATTTTACCTCCTATTCACTTCTCTATCTCTTGTTTGGTCACGATTTTTTTCCCTATCTTTAGGCTTAACAGGTCATTTCTTCTCTGCTCTACTAATTTGCTTATGACATTACCATTTATTTCTAAATCTTGCACCCATTTTGACATATGTTGTGAGAAGTAGGTCTAGGTTTCTCCTAGACTACTTTCCAGTACTTCCCAACAATTTTTGTCACATATTCATTTGTTTCTTTATATTGTGTACCTAGCTTGGTTCTATTTGGGCCTTTCTGGCAGTCTGGTGAAATCTCTAGTCCCCTTCTCAGAATAATGTTTTATATGTATAAAATGAAATGCATAAGATTACAAAGAAACCATTATATTGAAATACAATTATCAAAATATATGTTTTTAAAAGATTCCAGACCCCAGGTTAAGAACTTTTGTCCTATATAATGTTTTGAAAGTAATCTTATACTTGTAACAGATGTTGTCCATAGTTGTTTCATTTCCCCATTTGGCAAGAAGATGTAGTGTTTGCTGGATGAGGAAACTGAGTCCTCCCCCACCCCCACAAAGTGAATTGCCTAATATTTTTTGTCCTGAGGAGAAGGATTAAAAGGGGGAGAGGGGAGATACTTTGGAGAAGCGCTGCTAAAAAGATTTGCTTTGGTGAAAAATTCATCTTCAATATTATTAAATAGATAAACAATGAAAGTAGAAATCATTATCTTTAGAGGATTACAATTAAAATTTAACTGGACTATGAGCTGAAATACTACAAGCTCTTCCAGGGAAGAGATTAAAGACTTTTGCTAACCAATGAAGAATAGACCTAGAATAACAGAATAACTAGGATTGTGTAGTTTGTCCTTGTAAAGCCATGCATGAGCAGCTTTCCAGAGGACTGCTCCTGTGAACAGCTTTCAAAGTTCTGATTACATAGTATAGTGAGCTCTCTATTCAATAACAAATCAGAGCAAAACATTTATAGAAAATCAAAATACAGCATTCACCATGTCACAACTCAACAACTCATCACTAAAATGGCCACATAGTTTTCACCAAAGTGGTTACATAGTTTTAAACAAAGTACATTCGTTTAGTCAATCACAAAATCCTTAATTCAATCACAAAGTACAAAAGTCAAAGTTCTCCACCCCTAGGTCACAGTAAATCATAATCTTCTCAGTCAGTACACAGTATCCAAGTAAAGTCTTCTTTCAGCTTGACTCAAGGCTGACTCTCAGCTTCCATGGATCCTCTTCCATGGTCCCAGCTCCAAACTGTCACCTGGGTTCAAAGGCAGGCAGCTCCCAGTTCCTTGTCCAGCTCCTTGTCCAGTTCTTCATCCAGTTTCCATTCCATATTGAAGTTCACAGTGTCCAGTCCACCTCAAGTCCTTCACAGTTCCTGTTTCTGGGAAGACAAAGCTTGACAGAGCCACAATAGTATACATACACATTTCGGCACCATCATCAATTCATTATCTGCCTAGGAAATCAACTCAGACCCACCCACAAGGTCTGAGAACTCAACACAAATCATCAACATAGAAATCAGCACAGACCCACAAACAAGGTCCAAGAGGTCAGCACAAATAATCAGTAAAGTCCCAGTACATCCAAAACCCTCCTCCAGGACTTCTGTAAACATACAACCAGAAAATCTTCTTTCAGGGCTCCTGTACAAAGTATCACAAATATCAACACAGACAGAGCAGACAAACAGTGCTGGGATACCACAAGTTTTCTTTTTCTTGACTCTGCCACCAGAATAGTCCTCTTCTCAGTTCTGCTGTCTCTAGCCTGTGCCTCTCCTTATATATGGGCATTATCTCCTCCCCTTCCTGTTGCAGGAGTTCATGAGTTCTAGGGTTAACAAGTTGTGGGGTTCACATGTTCTGTTTCTTAACAGACTTGATCCAAGACTCAAAAGAAACTTGAACTGAAACAAGGTGTTAATTCTTTTTAAGCAATTGGGGTTAAGTAACTTGCTCAAGGTTACAAGGCCAGGTGTTTCTGGGTGGGTGCTAAGTGTCTGAGCCTGGATTGATCCCAGGTCATCCCAACTATGGGGCCAGTGCTCTTACTCACTGTGCTACCTGGCCGACCCTTACAAGGTGTTAATTCAATAGTTGAAACAAGGTGTGAACTACTTCTGTGCTTGCCATTACAGTCCTTTTTTATTTTTGCTTTTCAGAGGGCAATTAGGGTTAAGTGACTTGCCCAAGGTGACACGGCTAATTTTTGTGTTAAGTGTCTGAAGCCAGATTTGAACTCAGGTCCTCCTGACTCCAGGGCCAGTGCTCTATTCACTGCTCCACCTAGCCGCTACAATCCTTCTCAAAGAAGACTGTGACATCAGGGAGATGAAGACATGCCTTGGAATTGACTTTGATTTGAGTGAGAGAGGGCTATTCAAAGTCACCAGACTCCCTTTCTCCTCCAGAGCCATCAGGGTCCAATGGCTTGATAATGATCAGGACAACTGGAGAAGGTCCAGGATGCAGTGGGAGACTTTGTCTCCATTAAACTAAGGTCTTTGCAGGTTCTCACTTTGAGTGAGGCAATCCCCATTCAGTGAATAGGCCTCTTTAAGAAGAGAGTCAAGGAATGGTCCTTTTAATTAAAAAAAAAAAATTCAAACTGGGAGGGGAAGACCTTCAGCATAACTGGCCTAAAGAGAAACAATTACTATTTACATTTACTCTGAGCCCTCTGTCTCCAAAAAACAACCATTAAGTGGTGCTTGGGCATGGACCTATTTTGGTCCAAATAGTGAGATTTGGAGTGAGTGGGGTTTAAGGGTTGGTCTTTGAGAAAGAAATCTAGCCAGTAAACTACAAGTTAACCAGGTAGCTTTCTGTCATCAAAATTTATGTTCCTATGACCAGAACTCCTTCAGGGAAGAGGGAAAACCCTAAAAGACAGAGTTTGGGGTAATTAATAATCAATTTATTAATTAGGCTAGCCAGCAATCAATAAATTGATGGTCAGTGGTTTCTCTTGTAACCAAAGATTCCAAAGGAGACTCTGAGCCTTAAATACCTCTGAAAGGAAATTTTCCTGACAAGTGAAAATCAACCTTGATTGGTAGACATTTAATGACGAGGTGGGCTAAAAGTCTTCAGCTTTCCTGCTGAGAACATGGCTTGTCTTGAGATTTAGCAATCTCCAACAATCTGGGCAGGAGGAAGCCATCTCCATCCAACCTCCCTGGACAGTTTTCTCCTCCATGAGCTGGGTCACCTTAAACTCTAAAGAGGGAGATCAAGGACAGTGGTTCCCTCCCCCTGGAAAAGGGCTCGCCCAGAGTAGATTTTTTTTTATACTCTAAACAGAAATTAGGTCTCCTAGTTTGGCCCAGAATTGAAGAGAATGTTCCTTGAGTTCTAGGAGTAATCTCTTCAATCAGTCACATCCTTCAGAGGACTGACCCAACCAGTTGGGATTCTAAACAGAAACTAGAAGGAGAAAATCCTTGATTGCAAATTAATAATTATGAATATACTAGTATAATAATAATTCTTTCTGGTGACTAGATGGCACATTGGATAGAATGACAGGTCTAGAGTCAGGAAGACTTCTTTTCCTGAGTTCAAATACCAACTCAAACACTTACTTGTTATTTGACCCTGGGCAAGTCACTTAACCCTGTTTGCCTCAGTTTCCTCATATGTAAAATGAGATAGAGAAGGAAATGGCAAACTACTCTGTGTGTGAGGAGGATTTTGTTATCCTTTAGAGTTAGTTTCTCAGGATCCATGGCCATGGGAATGTCTAGTTTCCAGGTGGTTGATAACTCCCTGAATAGCCCCAAGAATTCTCGATAGTAGTTCCCAGAATCATAGTGACAGACTCCTTCTGAGGCTGCACCACTTTGAGATAAGCAGTGACAGAACGTAATATTTACTACATGATACTGCTAAAGTTAACTTGTGAGCTTAATGCTGGCAAGATGCCTTCTTTGTTGCCCTATAAAGCAGGTGGACAGTGGACAGTGAGTGGGGAAAAACCATGGGGAAGCCATAGGGGAATCTGTGTGTGCCTCAACTGGCCCCCATTGAGCCTTGAGGGGATTTAGAGAAGTGTATAAGCTGTGCCTGGCTTGACTGACCCCAGATTTAGGGGTAGTTCCCCTCCCTTTTTCCTGGCCCTGGCAAGGAATGCTGTAGGAGCTGGTTCTCCAAGCAACCCCCTGAGAAGACTAGACTAAAATAAAGCTGATAATTAACCCCTTAGAAGCTGTCTGCCTATCTGACCAGATCAAGAGTGAACCTGTTAGAGGCTGGAGACCAAGAACTCCAATGCCTCCTGTGTTTTATCTGTGAAACATACTCCCAATATCTTTGTCAAGAAAACCCAAATAAGATCATGAAGAGTTGGATGCCACTGAAAAGCAACTGAACAACAACAGTGAGGCATTCATGAAGCATACACATAACAAAGGTAACTTACAACTCCCAATTCTGTAGGCCCTAGAAGTTCTTTCTCTTTTTATGGGGTTCTTAGGCAGTTCCCTTGGATACAGTGCCTCTACTAAACTAGTTGCTCGGCTAGGTTCCCAGGGTCCAGTCTGCTCTTCTCTATAGTATAACTCTTTTCTCTGCTGCCAGGGGTCAGGATTCTTGAGGCTGCTTCTAACAGGGTTGAGGGAGTTCAGGGAGTCCTGGAACCCCAATAACCAGAGTCCCTGGAAAGCAGTCTGGAATGAATTCATGGACTCAAGCATTCTTTAAGTAAAGGTGGCAAAGATTTATTATCACACTTTACAGTGGGCAAGAATTCTTAGGGAACCTGCAACCTTAGAGGAGAACAGTTAAAAGTTTATATAGGATAACTATAGTAAAACCTGTGCCAAATATGCTAACTAGGTGAGTCAGGGCAGGATTAGGGAGGAATTATGGAGTGGTCAGTTCTTAAAGGAACATGCACTTTTAATATCTACTATGCAGGCATATTACCCAGAATTCACTGGGAAATAGCCCCAGGGGGCACTGCTTGGTGGTGTGGTTTTAGACCTGAAATGTCACTAAGTCAGTTAGTGGTCAGGGCTGGCCAAGCTGCTACCCATCAATGTCATGTTTGACAAGATGGATGTTGGGAGTGTACATATATCCCAAGCCTAAGGCATATCTATAATGAGGAATTCAGGATGTATATCTGGAGCTAGGGAGTTACTTATAGATAATCTAGTGAAGGATTCATAGGTACAGCTTGTTATTGTACCAAGGGGAGATAAACATTTGTCTGGGGCTTGATCACAAATGATTGCTAGGCAGAGTACTGGCACAGGGAGAAGTGGGCAGAGACAATGCTCTGAGGCTAGGGAGATTTGAGGCTAGGGAGAAATGTGATTTTATAAACTGGGGTTCAAGTACAGGCACCCAAGCACCCCAGCACTTCCTCCCTTGGGTAACTGACTCTGTCTCTGTCTCTGACCCTTATCTGTCTTTAGTATGTCTAAGCTCCTTTACAGAATTCAATGTTTGCTACTGGTTGAATGTCTCCATTTAAAAGCTACATGGCTGATGTTGGAGAAGGGAAGAAATTCACACTTTTCCCCCATAGGATCTCTTCCACAAGCATCTTAAATCTTATAATCTCACCCACTCTTGAACTACCAGATGGGGCACTTCTCTGCTGCTGCTGCTAGAGACACTACAGCCTATGAGAGGTATCTTCCACAGAGGACCCCACACCCTTGACTAACTCCCACTCTAGAACTACTGAAATTCATCCAGAGTTTATCTTTTTGAGTGGGGAGGGGTATGGCTAGTTTGCCCAGTTAATAGCTTGGTTCCTTCTAGACTCAACCTGATAAGGCTTTTGTACCTTAAAAAAATAGGGTGGTTAATCCTTGTTAACATATTAAAACTTTATCTTATGTGATTAAATCAACTGAAGGGAAAGGACTGGAAAGAATCACACCTCTCTTCCCCTTACAGGTAACATTGGTTATTTGACAGTAAGATAAAAGGTGTGAATTGCAGAAATAGTTAAAGAAACTTAAATATAGGTTTCTAATACATATTGTTTTTTCATTACTTATGTTGCTTTCCTTTCCTAAAATCCTCTTTTGATACCATCATAACTTAGAGGTGCACATGGATTCCTCAAATTTGTACCAGCAAAGTTGTCTCAGCTCCTATCACACTTTGAGTGAAATGAATAGTGTCTGTTTCCTAAAGACCAGCCTATCTTAACCACAGAGGTCCATTCACCAGATGATAAATTTTTCTGGCTATGTTTATAAAGATATATAGGCTATTGAGGCATAATGGGATTGAGATCTTCATCACAGGTGATGGAGGACTTACAGCTATGAAATCATAGATAACTTGAAGTATCATCATTTGTCATTGTTCTAAGCATGTGCCTAAATTTTCTATGTTGATCGAAAGAGACCTCTCTGTCCCTTAATTTAATCAAGGACTTTCTCAATGAAGCACCAAATTGCCGGAAGATTGCCAGAATACCATTATTAGTAAAGGCAGCAAACATTTTTTATTATTACATATTATATATTTGTATTATGTATTATTATTTACAAAATTCAGCTGGGAAGGAAGGTGGGGGGAGAGGGGAGAACTACAAGCAAAATAGGAAGTATGGGCCTTACCTTGAAGGAATATGTTAAAGCACCTGAGACAAATAAGGACCTTAGACATCACCTGTTGCATCAAATAAAAATAGGGCGGGAAGGGCACCACTAAACGGGTACGGAGGGATCCCTACAGGCAGCTTGTTCACTTAGAAGACCACATATTAACATTATCTATGTTCTATTATATTTTCCTTATTTTGCTAAGTATCCCCCAATTACATTTGTATCTGGGTCAGTTGCGCTCAGAAGTGCCAAAGTCGAATGTCTGACAGCCCTAGAACCCCTTCATTTCACAGAGAATTCCGTGTATTCGGTGATCCAAGGTTGACGAAGCACTTTCTCCATCCCTAGGAAGGGGAGACACCACAGAGGGAGGCCCATTGCTTCCACTCTTTACAACCTTACAACAACGTCCAGTTCAGTTTCTTAAACAATTATTTTTCTGGTCTTCGTATCTAGGAATGTTAGTGTTCTTTGTAGTTAAGTTCAGAATAGAAAGGAAAACGTTAAGAAGTTAGGGGGCTACCCCAGTACAGTTTAGGTATTTAGCCTTCCCCACGCCCCTTCCCTCACCCCCTCTGCAGTCTCCTCATTAGAATGTAATGACCATGTGCGGCCTTTCTCAGTATTACCCGCCATTAAGTCTCCTCCCGCCCCCCAGTCCAGCCCCCCTCCCTTTGCCATTCAAATACCGCGCCCCGGCCCCGCCCCGGGGGAGGAGCCGCGTGGCTCCTCCCAATCCCGGAAGCCGCTCTCGGGCAGCTGCTCGCTGGGACTGGGCGGTCTGAATCTCGGCGCGGAGAACGTCACGGCGGCCGCCTGGGCGGAAGCTCTGTCCCCGCATCCTCTCCTGCCCCGGGTGCGGGAAGCGCCCTCCCCGCGGCCGCTATGTCCCCTGTGCCCCAGAGCGGGCCATGCTGAGGCTCTGGGCCGCCGTCTCCAGAGTTGTCTCGGGTGCCTTCAGCCGCTGTGGCGCGCGTAGTCTGAGCGCCGGCATGTTCTACGCCGTGAGGAGGGGCCGCAAGACCGGCGTGTTCCCCACCTGGTGAGTGGGAGGGTGCCCTCCTGGTAGTGAGTGTGCCCACCTGGTGGGTGGGTGAGTGTGTCCTCCAGCCTCCCGGTCTGTTGGCTTCCTCCTTCCACCTCTCCCCCATGCTCAAAGTCCATTGCAATCAGACACACCTTTGCGCATCTCTGTGCCGGCGCACAGGATGTTGGTACCACTTTCTGACTTCCCCAGGGGTCCGAGGGTGCCCGCTTGAGCCTTCTGACCCCAGGGTCCTGACCTCCAGCAAGGTCCGTCCCTTGGGGAGATGTTGAGATGACAGTCTGTGATCTACTGCACTTTGTGACTGACCAGGGAATTACTCAGAGAAAACCCTGTCATTGTGCCGGCCCTGTGTTCTGTCAATTAATTCCCCTCCTTACCAAACAAACCCTGAAGAAGATCTTGGTCTTTTGGCCCCCAAAGTGGGGGATAGCTTAGATGGCCCTGAAACCAGACATGGAAGAGGTGGAAGAGGTTTTAGAGGGCAACAGACTCCTGGAATAACAATTTAAAACTGGAAACAACTTTTAAAGTTCATCCACTTGGATCCTAACAATTTACAAATGAGAAAAGTGAAGAGATCTTGGGGACCAGCACTTAGGTCCCCAGCTTTCCAGGGCAGAATATTTTCCACTATAACCTGACACTCAGTTAATTTTTTTTTTTTGCCTCTACTGACTAAACTACCTACTGCAGGGCTCAGAGAGCCAATGAGATATTGCAGAATCAACATTAAACATGTGGTACCTGTTGTATGTTCAGAAAGAGCACTTGAGATAGATGTTTGGAGTGATACACTGTCTGGCCGATTTTCAGTCTCAAGCCTTAAGAGTGTTTACAATGTAGTAGAAGCTGGTAGAAATAATTTTTGCTCATCCTTTTTAGGAAAGGGTATAATAAACTGCTTCTAATAAGCTAGTCGTTAAGTTGAGGATCATTTTTGTTTTTATTTCTTCTTGTTGATTCATTTCAGGCCTATGTAACTCTTCTTGAGTCCATTTGAGCTTTTCTTGGCAAAGATATTAAAGTGGTTAGCCATTTCCTTCTCTAGCTCATTTTTGCAGATGAAGAACTGAGGCAAACTAGGTGGAATGACTTTTCAGGGGCACACAGTGTCTGAGGCCAAATTTGAACTCAGGTCTTCCTGACTCAAGGCCCGTACTCTATCTACTTCACTATCTAGTGCTCCTTTTTTATGTCTAAGATTGGACTAATCAATCTATAAAAAGATTTTGATGAGCAGTTGCTATGTGATCAGTATTATGCTAGGTGCTGTAAAAAAACACAGAATTTGTATTAGACATGGCAGCTACCCTCAAGAAGTTTATCATCTTATTTGGGAAACAGTAAAATTAACACACCAGAATAGCAGTAATTGAGAATCATCCTCTCTTGAAGAATGTAAAAAGGAGCCTCAGAAAGGTTGATAATATAACAGACTGATATTCTAAATGTAAGCATAGTGTTTTGTAAACCTTAAAACTCTACATAAATTAGAGCTGTTTATTATTATTGCTTACATATAATTAGAAGAAATCTGCTGGAAGTGACACTTTTGAAAGCATAAAAAATAATTTCTCAAGATACATGAAAAAGGCGAAGTTACTAAACAATTTTTTTAAAAAGATGGTTTTGCTATCAGAAATAAAGCAAAAACTCTACCAGTTCCTACTACTATTTCATTTTATGAAAATGAGTGACGTGAGCACGCATGCACAGAGAAGTTTACTTGAAAAGATGAGAAGGCAGAAGAATTTCACAAAATTCTTTACAGCTGACCACGTTTTAATTGACTTGATTGAAAGGTGCAGAAAATATAGTATCCCACAGTTTGATTATTTTTAAAACATTTGACTTAGTAGAGAAAGACAAACTTTAAAGGTATCTCCTTTGCATATTATGATCACATAAGATTCCTTGATAATTGTAATACAGAGAACTTTGTTTAAAGATCCTCTGGCTTATCAATATCAAACAAGGCATGAAAGATTATGTTCACTGCTGTCTGAAGGATGAGTTTAGAATTCAGATGAAAAGAACTTCCTTATAGCAGATGATAATAATAGGCAAGTTCTTTGGATCATAGATTTAGAGTTAGAAGAGGCCCCAGAGGTCTTCAAGTTCAAATCCCTCATCTTACAGGTGAAGAAACTAAAACTTAAGAGTGGTGAAGTGGTTGGTTGCACTGCAAGTGTTTGAGATGGGATTCAAACCCCAGCTCTTACTGACCAAATTATTCTAACAGTTCCTTTTTCTGGATGACTTTGTACTGATGGAAACAAGCCCCAGAACCTTCCAAAATTTCAATTATAAGACGTACGACTACTCAAGAATTCAACTTGCCTAGCAAGTAACACAGGAAAATCCAAATGTATGATGAATGTGTGTCAAATACATACAAGAACGTATTAAGACTGTGATATGCAGGTAGTATGTGTGTATGTATGCATGTGCGAAAATAGATATGCATTGTATATATGTGTGTATATCTTGAATGCAACTTTAGAGGGACGTTGGGCTGGGCCTGGATCATTTATGAAGAGTTTATGGGAGGATATGGTAAGAGCCACATAAGATGAGAAGTTTATAAATGGTTTGTGATGTGTGTACTTTTGAGACGTGTTCTCACATCAATCAGATCATGAAATCTTTCCAGCATTCAAGCCCAAATCCCATACATTAGAAAGCAACTGGATAGCACCCAACATAGTGCCTTGAACATAGTAGTTGGGAAAAAAGTTTGTTAAGTTAATGAATGAAAATCCAAACAAGTTTAGAATACTCTGTATTAGAACAGTGGTTTTAAACCTTTTCATGGATCCTTTTGGCATTCTGGTGAGACCTATGGAGTCCTCAGAAAAATGTTTCCAGATACATAAGTAAAATGCATAGGATTACAAATGAAACTGATTATATGGAAATACAGCTTTCAAAATACTTTAAAAACAAATAAAACAGGTTCACAGACCACAGATTAAAAATTCTTGGATTAGGAGGAAGCCATGTAGTCTCTTAATCTAGTTAGCATATAGAGTGGATAATAGAGCAGGTATGCTAGGTATATTGAGAATAAAGAATATACTATTTTAGGTATATATTTATACCTATTAGGTAGTTCAGAATAAAATATTTCATTTTAAAGCTAGGTTTGAAAAACCAAGCCAAACAGGTTCTTAACACTTTATTGAAAGGCAGGTAGCATCGTATGAGCACTTCTTATGAAGCACTTCTTTAAGTATTTAACAGCAGCTAGTTTGTACAATGGATAGTGTGTTGGATTTAGGGTATGGAAAACTTGAAGTTCAAATCCTGCCTCGGAAATGTATCAGCTTTGTGACCCTAGACAAGTCAGTTATCTCACTATATACTAATTTCCTCATCTGTAAAATGGGAATAATAATAGTACCTACCTCACAGGGTTATTGCAAATACAGTCCAAGTGAGATAACATATGTGCAAGGCTTTGCAAACTTTAAAGTGCTCTATCAGTTCTCTTATTGTTGTTATTGTACCCTTTATAAGTGATCTATGTCACTCTCTTTCAGGAGTGAATGTCAAGCTCAAGTGAACCGATTTCCTGGTGCCAGGTTCAAGAAGTTTGCTACCGAGGATGAGGCTTGGGCCTTTGTCCGAAATACTGCAAGCCCTGATTGTTCAACAGGTAAGGTACCTCATGCTTTAACCCTCCCACCCCTACAAAGCATTTTCACATTTATTATGTCTCATTGGATCCTGAAAATAATTCTATGAGGCAACTGGATAGTATTATTTCTTTTTCATGGGTAAGGATACTGAGAGTCAGAGGGATTAGTGATTTCTTCACCATCACAGCATCAGCAGTGAGAAATGGGGCTAAAGCATAGGTCCCTTTGTTATTTAAGCTTGCCAGGGTTTCTGCTAGATTCCAGTTCTAAAGAAATAAGTAGGGTTTCTTTAACTAAAGAGAAGTATGTATATGTATGTATGTATGTGTCTATGTATGTTTTCAACCATTCTTTGTCATTTCAGGTAAAAGTTAGGTTTGTCTGATGCCCTCTTCTTTCACCCCTTCCTCCACACCCTTCTCACAAACCCCAAGTATGAGAACAGCAAGTTTCACCCTCTCCTGCCTTTCTACACTAGAGTATTCCTGTTACCTTTGATTTTCTTTCCCCACTTAAGAACTTCAGAACCGAACCAGCCCAGGCCTAGGTCTTCTGTTTTTCTTATTTAGCTTCCTCAGTGCCCCTTAGAGACACTGAGGTTCTGAAGAGACATTTGTTGTTTCTCACTGTATTAGAATATTAGCACTGCATCATCATACAACTTCTTCCAATTGCTCTCTAGGTTTCTCTGGAGAGTCTAACCCCAATTGAGAATGAAAGAAAAAAAACTATTACAAACACGTAGTCAAGCAAAATAAATTTCTGCATTGGCCATGTCCAGAAAAAAAAATGTGTATCTTCTTCTGGACTCTGAATCCTTCGTCTTTCTATTAGGAGGTGGGTAGCATATTTCATCATTAGTCCACCAGAACCATGGTTAGTCATGACACCGATTCTTTCATAGTTGTTTGTCTTTACCATATTGTGGCATTATATAAATTGTTTCCCTGGTTCTGTTCATTTCATTCTGTATCAGTTCATACAAGCCTTCCCAGATTTCTATGAAACTATCCCCTTCATCATTTTTTAGAGCACATGTTAGATGCCATCTCCTTTATAAGGTCTTTCCTTATTTACTGAGTTGTTAGTGTATATTACCTCTAAAAATTGCTTTGTATTACTCTCTGTAATTGGTATTGTCTATGTTTATATTCTATCACTAACACCTTACTCAGTTCTTTGCACTTAGTAGACAGTTAATAAATATTTGTCAAACATACTGAATTCCTAATTGCTATTCTGTTTTTCAGGAATAAAAAGGAAAATAGGTAGTAAAGAATTTATATGTTACATGGAGTTCTATATATACTAGCAGTAAACATTTATTAAGTTCCTACTATGTAACAGTCACTGGGCTAAGTAAGCTAGGGATACAGAAAGAAACAATTGACAGTCACCCTCCTTAAGGAATTCACAATCTAATGGGGGAGACAACAAGCATATATGTACAAACAAGCTATATACAGGATAAATGGGAAATAATTAATAGAGGGAAGATACTAGAAGTAAGAGGGGTTGGGAAGGACTTCTGTAGAAGATAGGACTTTAGTTGGGACTCAGAAGAAGCAAAGGAAGCAGGTAGTCATGGAGGAGGAGGGAGAGCATCCTAGGCATGGGGGACAGCCAGAGAAAATGCCCAGGACTTAGAGATGGATTGTATTGTTTGTGGAACAGCGAGGAGGCTGGGTTACAGTGTATGTGATAGAGAGTAAAATGTGAGAAGACTGGGAAGATAGCAGAGAGCCTGGGTTATAAAGGGTTTTGAGTGCCAAACAGCATCTTGTATTTGATCCTGGATGTAATAGGGTGTCACTGGAGTTTATTGAGTAGGGGGATGACAGACCTCCATTTTAGGATGATCAGTTTGGTGACTGAATGGAGGATGAATTGGAGTGGGGAGATTTGAAGCAGGCTGACTCACCAGCAGGCTATTGCAGTAGTCCTGGCATGAGGTGATGAGAGACTGTATTAGAGTGGTGGCAGTGTCAGAGAAGAGAATGAGACATATTTCAGAGATGATGCAAAGGTGAATTGACAGACCTTGGCAACAGATTAGATTGAGATATAGTGAGGAGTTAAAGATAACTCCTAGGTGTCAAGCCTGAGGAATTGGGAGGATGGGGCTGCCTTGGACAATTATAAAGAAGTGAGAAGGGTCCATCCAGAGTTTGGAAAGCTGATGAATTCAATTTGGACGTGTTCAGTTTAAGATGTCTATTGGAATCCAGTTCAAGATGTCTAAAAAGCATTTGGGGATATGAAATTGGAGGTCACCAGAGAGTTGGGGCAAGATAGGTAGAGTTGAGAATCATCAGTTTAGAGATGGTAATTAAATCCATGGGAGATAATGAGATCACCAGGTGAAGTAGTATAGATGGAAAAGAGAAGAGGGCCTAGGACAGAACTCTTGAAGGACATTTAGGATTAGAGGATATGGTCTGGAGAAAAATGCAGAAAAAGGAGACAGAGAAGGAGCAGTCAGATAGGTAGGAAGAAAACCAGGAAAGAGTAGTGTACTGTAAACCTAGAGATAATAGAGTATCTAGAAGGAGAGAGTGATCAAGTGTCAGAGGCGACAGAGAGATCAAGGAGAATGAGGATTAAGAAAAGGCCATTTCTCTCTTGGCCCATTCGCTACCAGAATGAAGACCACTCTAAACAACCAGACCGTCCACATCCCAGAAAATGTTGACAGCTCTCTTAAGGGTTGGACAGTTATTGTGAAGGGGCCAAGAGGAATCCTCCATAGGGATTTCAACCATATCAATGTTGAGCTCAGTCTCCTTGGAAAGAAGAAAAAAAGGCTCTGGGTAGACAAGTGGTGGGGAAATCGAAAAGAACTTGCAACCGTGCACACAATTCGTAGCCATGTATAAAACATGATCAGAGGCGTTACCCTGGGTCTTCATTACAAGATGAGGTCTGTGTATGCTCACTTCCCCATCAGTATTTTTTTTTTTAAGCATTCGGGATTAAGTAATTTGCTCAAGGTTACACGGCCAGTTATTTCTGGGTGTGGTGCTGAGTGTCTGAGCCTGGGATTCGATCTCCAGGTCTTCCCAACACTGGAGCCAGTGCTCTTACTCGCTGAGCCACCTGGCTGCCCCCTCCCATCAGTATTGTTAATCAAGAGAATGATTCACTTGTTGAAATCAGAAATTTCTTGGGTGATGTTATGGGAATGTAAATTTTTAAAGATCTTCCCTACCCCTAGGTTAAGTGCACCTGGAGCTTGGGGTGGGAGGCTTGTTTTTCAGCAGATACTTTGTGATTGGCCAGTGGGTCAAGAGGGTTGTTACATTCTCTGAGCCAGGAGAAGGCTATATAAAACGTTGATGTGAGGCTTTGCTTTGGGGCTCACTTTGAGAAGTGTTGTATGATTTGACCAGGTGAGACTCTGGGCAGCCGTTGTTGAGAGCCCCTCTGGCTTTGAAAACCCAAATGTTGATGTTTCCCTCTCTGGTAACTGTGATTTGGTATGGATGTAATGGTTGGACAGTTTGGAGGCCTGTCTGTTTGATATGTTTTTCTGTTTTCTTGTAACTTCTGTCTGTATACTCTGAAGTTTGGGGTGCTAACCTTTTCCTCCTGAACTAGGTAAACGATATATGTTTCATTGATTAAAGTAAGCTTGTTAACCCATTTTGAGTTGCTTTCCTTTAGAAAAGCAGATCTAAGAACCTGTGTTGGCAGCCACCCTGGAGATGCTGGGGTGTTTGCCACTACAGGTGAAAAATATATCCGAAGAATGCGCATGAGACCAGGTATTGCTTGTGCTGTTTCTCAAGCCCCAAAAGATGAGTTAATTCTTGAAGGAAATGATATTGAACTTGTTTCAAACTCAGCTGCCCTGATCCAACAGGCCACCACAGTCAAAAACAAGGATATCAGAAAATTTTTGGATGGCATCTATGTTTCTGAGAAAGGCACAGTGCAACAAACTGATGAATAAGTTGGAAAAGATGCCAAAGGCCACGTCCTGAGGAGTCAATGCTTATTCAGTTGTCAAAATAAAAATACTCTTTGTCAAAAGAAAGAAAGAAAGAAAAGGCCATTTGATTTGTTAAGGGATCATTAGTAACTTTGGAGAGAGAAGTTTTGGTGAGAAGCCAGATGGTAAGGGGATGAGAAAAGAGTGAGTGGTGAAAAAAGTGGCAGCACTCATTGAAGACAGCCATTGAGGAGTTTAGCCCCCAAAAGCAGAAGAAATAAAGGGTGATAATTAGCTGGAATGGAAGGATCAAGCGAGGGTTTCTTGTGAATGGGGGAGACATGGGTGTTTGTAGGCTATGGGGAAGCAGCCAATAGACAGGGAGAAATTGAAAATAAGTGATTGACTTGTAGTTATAGAGGGGGTTATATATAGTCTTATATTATAGATATATTATATTATTATATATTGTATAATTATATAGGGTTTTATATGTGTGTGTGTGTGTGTGTGTGTGTGTGTGTGTGTGTATAGTCTGTTAGAGGAAATGAGATGGAATGGGATCACTTGTGCAGGTAGAGTGGTTGGTCAGGAGGAGGCCACTTCCTCGTGTGAAGGAGATAGTGGCAGAAGGCATCTGAGTGATAAGATGAGGAAGAGAGGAAAAGAGGGCACTCACAGCAAATGACTTCAATTTTTTATATAAAATATGAGGCAAACTTCTCAGATGAGAAGGTGGGGGGGACAAGGAGCTGTGGGAAATTTGAGGAGGAGTAGAAAGCTGTGGAGAGTGGGATAGTGAAATGGGAGGTATAGTCAGATAGGACTAGGATTAACCTTTTTAATCCTAGAGCATGTGTCGTCACTCAAATTTGTTTGTTTTCCATTCTGCAGAATTTCCTCATTTTGGTGAATTCTGCTCATAAAGTTTCATATTTGTTCTTTACATCCTTGAATCTTTTTAAATGTCATCAGTCAGTACACATTAAGCACCTACTATGTGCCAAGCACTGTACTAAACAAATATAATAGTCTGGTTTTCTTTTATGGAAATTAAATGAGATTAAGGAGGGCAGGGTTAGTGGGAAGAAAAGATGTAGAAATTGAATTGGAGTGAGGAGACTCAAAGTAGGATGAGGACTTATAAATTATCAAATTTTTCTTGAAGATTTTGCATTGGGGATTAGAATTTAGAATTACTTTATTATTGGGCTAATGTTTTTATTTGGGGAAAGGGAGTTACTATCTCTTCAGACCTTTTTCCTTTTCTAGACTTCTTTCCATTTTCTTCATGAACCATAATTAATTAAATAGATGCCCTTGAGAGGTCGCTATCTGGTTTTGAAATCTTAACAGAAAAACTTTATCCTTACCCAGATTTTGTTCCACAAGAATATGTGCTCCAAATCTTCTCCTGTACCCTCAGCCTAGAATGAAAAAACTGCAAGTAGAAATCATAGACTACAAAAATTTAAGATAATGAAGGCAGAACAATTTGTATGATTCTTTGTACAATTGGGTTCTTGAAGATAGTCCTTAAGTAAAGAAGGTGATACTGAGGACACCTTGAGGCCATGTTGTATAATAAAACAGAGTCTAGATTATTCCTGCCTCGCCCACCTTCCTACCCACCCCCCCCCAAAAAAAACCCTCCTTGAGGGCAGAGATTCATTTTTCTTCTTGTACATAGTGTTCACATAAAAGGCACTTAATAAATGCTTTCTGATTTGGAATTTCTGTGTTCAGATTATCTGTATGGCCTTAAGCAAGTCATTTAACCTCTTTAGACCTCTGCTTTCTAAACTGAAATGAGGATGTTGGACTACAGTTATTGCAGTAGAAGTAGAAATTTGGTGAAATCTTGTGTTTAATTTCTTGCTGCTCACCTATGCATGGACTTTTTCTTGTAGAGCAGAAAAAGAAAAGTGACACACAAGACCCTGAAGTGAAACCACGCAAGAGACCCTGTGAGTCATCAGATGAAGAGGAAGAGCCTTGTGCAAAGCTTACAAAACAAAATACAGACTCAGTACCTTTACTTAGCAAAGAAACATTTTCTTACATGGGTAAATGTAGAACTTGTTTTATATTATGTGAACATTTATATGTATATAACTTGTTTACTTTTGGGTGGCTAATTTAACTGAAAAACTTAGTAAAAACTTTTATAGAACTTCATACAAAAGTAAGTAGAAAACTGCTATATTCACTAGTTATGCAGATCCTATCGTATGGAAGTTTTGAAATTGTTTTTGTTTCGTTTCTAAATAATAGTTATTTTCTTTTCTGCTCTTTAAAAAAAAATCTATATTTTTATTTATATCTGCTATATATTTGTATAAAATGCTTGTTTTCAAGTATATCCTTTTCCCCTACCCTACTCAGTGAGCCATCAATTTATAGCAAAGAAGTTTTAAAAAGAGAAAAAAGAAAAACAGTCCAGCAAACAAATCAACATATCAGTCCAGGCTAATAGTTTATGTAGTCTTCCATACCCATACCTTCACCATTGTAAAGAAAGGAAGCCAAGCTTATTTACAAAGTGTTCAGCTCTCTGTTTACATTGTTGTCATTGGGTTTATTGCTTTCTCGATTTTTACATCAGTTCATATAAGTCTTCCTATGCTTCTTTGAATCACGAATCAATGAACATTTATTAAGAGCCTACTATATACCAGGTACTGCTGTACATGCTAGGCACACAAATACAATGAATGAAAAATCCTTGCTCAGCAGTTTACATTCCAATGAGGGAGCCAACAAGTACATAAATAAGTACAGATAGAATAAATACAAACTAGTTAACTACAAGGTCATTTGAGAAGAAGGACACTTCGCACTTGGGGGATAGGGAAAGGCATCATTTAGAAGGTGGTACTTGAGCTGCATCTTATGCCATAGTAATATTCTGTTCTATTCCTGTGCTACAGTTTATTTAGCCATTACCCAGTACATGGGCATGTACTTTGTTTCTCTGTTTTTACTACCACAAAAAGTGGTGCTATGAATATTTTGGTCTACAAGGAGCCTTTTTTCTGTGTTGACCTCATTGGGATATATACCGAGTAATGGAATTTGGGGGTCAAAGTATGTGAACAATTTAGTCACTTTTTTATTGTAATTCTAAATTGTTTTCAGGAAAAGTTGGACCTATTTGCAGGTTGACCAACAGTGTATTAGTGTGCTTATTTTCCCAGTCCCTCCAACACAGTATTTCCATCATTTGTCATCTTTGCCAATTTGCTGGGTATTATTTTGATTTACGTGTCTTAGCATTATTTTGATTTACATTTCTCCTATTAGTGACTTGGAGCAATCTTTTATGTGGTTATTAATAGTTTGCAATTTTTTTTAAAGCAATTGGGGTTAAGTAACTTGCTCAAGGTTACAGAGCCAGTTATTAATAGTTTGCAATTCTTTTGAGAATTTTCTGTTCATATGGTTGGCCACTTAACCATGAATGAATGGCTATTGCTTGGTCTTTATGTTCATATTAATACTGTATATATCTTGGCTGTCAGGCCCTTATAAAAGGTATTTGATGCAAAGAATTTTCCCCATTTGACCCCTTCCCTTTTTATTCTATAATGCATTGATTTTATTTATGCAAAAGCTTTTCAGTTTCAAATAATTGAAATTATGTATTTTGTTTTATGATAATGTCTGTCCCTTGTTCTGTAGGCAGCTAGATGTTGCAGTGGATAGATTGCTGGGCCTGTAGTCAGAAAGACCTGAGTTCAAACCTGACCTTAGATATTAACGAACTATGTGACCCTGGGCAAGTCAAATGATTTTTACTTGCCATCTCCCATGCCTAGAATTCTCATGTTTTCCTCATCCCTGCCTCCTGGCTTTCCTGAAGTCTCAGCTAAAGTCCCACCTTCTACAAGAACCTTTTCCCCCAGTTCTCCTTAATCTTAGTGCTTTCCCTCTGAGATTATGTCCAGTTTGCTCTGTATACACTTTGTCTGGACAGCTGTTTGCTTTTTGTCTCCTGCAGGGCTTTTTTGCCTTTCTTTGCATCTTCAGTGCTTAGCACAGTGCCTGACAGCATTAATAAATTATTGATGGCTATTAAAGAATGGATGGGCTTAACATGTTCTAGAATTTGTTCCTTTTCATCCTCTGCAACAGATGTTGGTGAATAAGCTTAAACTATTTGCATGATGGTGATGCTGATCATTCATGGTGATCTTTTCAATACAAAATGACTCAATAGGTCAGTAAATCAGTAAATGCTGTTTATTGTTGTCTCTTGATCACTGAAAAAAGACAAACTTTTACTTCTCCAAGTTTAACCCATGGGCCATCCTCCATTTAACTGGTTTTGTTTTCCTTAAGAATGTCGGGATAGTGAATAGATCACCAGCCCTGGAGTCAGGAGGACCTGAGTTCAAATCCGGCCTCAGACATTTGACACGAAAACTAGCCATATGACCTTGGGCAAGTCACTTAACTCCAATTGCCCTGCGAAAAAAAAAAGAAAATGTTTGGGGCGGCCAGGTGGCGCAGTGAGTAAGAACACCAGCCCCAGAGTTGGGATGACCTGGGATCAAACCCGGGCTCTGATACTTGGCACCACACCCAGAAATAACTGGCCGTGTAACCTTGAGCAAGTTACTTAACCCCAATTGCTTTAAAAGAAACCAAGAATGTCAGGATTAACACAATTCAGTACCTCCACTATAATGACCTCTTGTTGGTCACTAGACAAAAGATCTTACAGTGAGAAGGCCAACAGCTAAGTTAAAGTTTAGAGGGTCTGAAAAGCCGTGGGAGTCCTAACACCCATTCCTGCTATTCTGCCACCATCACTGCACAAACAGAAGAAGCCATGTAGGACTGGGGACCGTTTTGTATTTTCCTTTGGCACCATGGTAACTCATAAAACAAAGTATCCAAAGGATTCATTCCCCAAGTGGCCAGCCTGCTAGTAAGATTTACAAGTTTACATTACCTTTGCCTCTTGGTACTTAGCTTTGCTGGTCCTAAGAAAGCAAACATTTCAGACTAAAAACTTGTTATCAGGACTATGTCAGAGCTTTTCTAGCATGGCAGATTTTGCCAGCTTGTGCACGTTTCTGGCTTAGATAGCTCTTAGGAACTTAATAGCAACTCCATGCTGTGATAAGGTTATCAGAGTTGGATTTTGCATATACCCAGTACTCAAATCTCTGAATGAGAGATGAGGACTGGACTTATGAATTTGAGTGTCATCCTCAGAAAAGGCAGTGAGCAAATGAAATCTTAAAGTATAGGAAAAGAGAAGCAGAAGGCTGAGAATGGAGCTTTGGAGAAGGCAGAAAAGAAAGAACAGGCAAGTAAGATAGCAAGGGATTGATCAAAGAGGTGAGAGAACTAGAAAAGGGTGATGTCTTAACTGGCAGCTAAAGAAGGAATGCAGAAGTCACAAGAATGCTCAGCACTATGGTTCTGTTTACGCCAGATTTCTGGCTGTTTTTAGTCATTTGGGTTTTATAGTGTGAATGAATGAAGCATTTATTAAGCATTTACTATGTGCAGAACGCTGCATGAAGCATTAGGGATACAAATAGAAAAGCAAGCAGCCGCTGCTCCCGAAGAGCTTGGGTTCTTCGGGAGGAGACAACACATAGGGAAGGTTTTAGCTGTTTGTTGGATGGAAGGGTCCTGGGGTCGTTAAGGTGTAGTGGCATGCTCATAGTTCTTTAATGTCCCTTCCACTGACAAATCATGTCATTTCTGATTGAATTATTTGACAGTACCAAGGGCTTTAGTGACAAGAACTTTGCTTTCTGGGACTTCAGAAGCTATGACTGAAGCACTTTTCAGGGGTGCTTGTCATGCTATATCTCCACAGAGCTTGTTCCCTAGGATGATGGGTGAGGGCCCTGGGCTAGAAGCAGTGCTGTTCCTAAGATTCTTGAGTTTAGGGTACTGGGGTCTGAGGGAAGATGGTGGTCAAAATGGAAGTGGTGGTTTGACTTGCTTATCACATGCTGCCTCCTGCCTCTCCCTCAGGATGTCTTGATGTTTTACCTCAGCTGGCTGGCCTGCCCTGTGGCTGGCAGTTGGTGGGGATGGCCCTTTCTCCATAGTAATTGTTTCCCCAGGTGATGGTTGTGAGGGCTTCAAAAAGTTAAATTTACTTTTTTTTTTTGCCTCTTTTTTTTTGGAGGGCAATTGCAGTTAAGTGACTTGCCCAAGGTCACATGGCTAGTTTTGTGTTGTGTCTTTAGGCCAGATTTGAACTCAGATCCTCCTGTCTCCAGGACCGGTGCTCTATTCACTGTGCCACCTAGCCTCCCCTTAAATTTACTTTTGACAGAATTTTTTAATGGTGTCTCCATTGCTTCCAACAACCATCTGGACAGGTTTCACATTTTAACAGCTGTCCACTTTGGAAGTATAACAAAAGATTTTCTTGTTCCCTGCCTTATTTAGGCATACGTACTCTTGTCCACTTTCTGACTGAAGATTCTGGGATAAGGACCAAGGATTCGATTTTTGTCAGAACAGATACTCCCTCCACTGACATATTGCATCCATTCTCTGATTTAGTAAATGGATTTCAAGGGTTACTTTGGGCAAGAGGTTCATTGCCCTGTGACCCATCTAGTCATGAAACTTTACAATCTTACCCAGGCTGATCATCAGATAACCATCATACTTCCTTTCCATCCTTTTTGAATGTGTACGGAAATCCTTTCCAATTTAGTAGGACCTACAAGAGCTTATATAGATTTTGATAACCTAAGTCATCCTCATTCTACTGTGAGTCATCAGAGGAACACTTCACTGAAGAATTGGTGGCATAGATGCTTAACAATCTTTTTGAGGTCGATTTAACATTAGGCAGGAGGCCTGATCTGCTGGAATTTTGATCATTATTGTACTCAGGCTGTGGGCATCATTTTGGTGCAGAGATGCTTCATGTGTAAAAAGAATCATGGCTTATGGTACACAAAGAGACAGTTTTGCTGTTCTCTGATGATCTTTCCTTCTAATTTAGAACCCAGACAGATGGTGCTTGATCACTCATGTGTGACCCAATTGCACAAAGTAGTTTCATTACCCATTGATTTGCACATGAATGCTGGATTCCAAGGAAAAGGTGGAACCTAAAAGTAAAACCCCAGAAGGAAAAATGAGGTTATTCTCCTTGGCCTTAAGTTGAATTCAACCATCATAAAAATTCCTCATTAGATATGATAGTAAACTTATGAAAAGTAATTGGTGTTATTAGTAATTTCCCTTGTGTAACACTGATCAAATTTTTTGTTTCACAGGAGATGCAGCTGTGGTTTACACAGATGGCTGCTGCTCCAGTAACGGGAGGAGGAAAGCTCGAGCAGGCATTGGTGTTTATTGGGGGCCAAGCCATCCCCTGTAAGTAACATGTGACTATTTTAAACCTTATTCAAAGCTTCTGAGATTCACATTTAACCCAGTTGCTTTCACATATTTTAAAACTTATCAGGATTTGTAGGAGAATCTGCTATAATTTTTTTGAGAAGCACAACTTTGCTATGGTAAGAGCACTGAACTGGGTGTCTGGAGAGATCTTAGCTCAGATCCCACCTTCAGCACTTAGTTGTTGTGGAACCCAGGGCAAATATGTCCCATAATTTCTACTGGCCTAGGTTATTAGGAAGATCAGATGGGATACAAGGGCTGCAACCTTGAAGGACTATATAAATATCACAGAATAACAGAATTTGAGAGCTGGAATAGATCTTAGCAGTCATCTAGTTCAACCTATACACAAAAAAGAATCCCCATTATAACTTACTTGACAAGTGGTCATCCACCATCTGCTTGAAGATCTCTAAGAAGGGGGAAATTTCCACCTCTGGAGGCATCCCATTCCACCTGGGGCAGCTCTAATTTTTAGGAAGTCTTCCCTGACATCAAGTCGAAATTGATTTCTTCAGCTTCTGCCCACTGCTCTTGGTTCTGCTTTCTGGGGCCAGTCAGAACAAGTCCAATCCCTACCCCATAAGACAGATCTTCTGATACTTGGAAACAACTGTCATGTCCCTCTGAGCCTTGTTTTCTCCAGTTAAATACGCACAATTCTTTCAAATGATTCTCATGTAACATAAATCAAGGCCCTTCACCGTCCTGGTAGCCATCGTCTGTATATGCTCCAGCTTATCATTATCCTTAAATCTTGGCACTCAGGACTGAACATAGCAATGAACACAGCTCCAGATAAGATCTGATGAAGGCAGAGTACAGTGGCCTTATCACCTCCTTACTCCTTCTCGGTGCAACCCAAGACGACATTAGCTTTTCTGGCTGCCACAGACCATTACTGACTTATTGAGCTTTCAGGCCACTAAACTCCCTGGTCTTTTTCAGAACTGCGCACTAACCGTGCCTCCCCCATCTTTCACTTGTAAAGTTGATTTTTTTTTTTTTGTAAGCAGGTGTAACACCACATTTCTCCCTATTGAATTTCACCTTGTTAGATTTAGCCTAATACTCTGTAAAAGATCCAGTTTTGTGTTTTCTACAGATTTTATAAGCAAGCCATCTGCCTTTATGCCAGGCAGAGATAAACCAGCACAAGGCCAAGCAGAGACCCCTGAAGGACCCAACTGGAAACTTATCAGAACTGACATGGACTGTTAATAACTTCTCTTTGAAACTGGCCATATAGCTAGTGGTGAATCCATCTAATTGCATTGTCATCTTCACCTTTTCCACAAGAAGAACAGTATCAGATATTTATCAGCTTCATTAAAATCTAGATACACCATATCCACAATATTTTTCTCATTTACTATATTAGAGATCTTCTCTTTTCTGTATCTCAGATATCACTGATAATGGTTCTGAAGTCACAGCTCCTATTTCTTTCAGTACCCAAGGAAGCAGTTCATCCGAGCCAGGTGACTTTAACTCATCAAGGTCAGTTAGATCCTTTCTGACAATGGCCTCACTTCCTGGGTATCAGCTCTCCATCAGTCTTTTGGGGAGGGGGGCATTTCTAGTACAAAGAGCTTTCTTTTTGTTAGAGAAAACAAAAAATTAGAATTGAGCACCTCTGTCTTCCCCTATTGGCACTTATGATAGTCCCTACTGCCCCAAGCAAAGGTAAATCCCTCTTTAGTCTTCCTCTTTCTCCCAATATAGCTAAAAGATCATCTATTGTTTAAAAGGCCTAGAAATGTTAGAAACAAAGCTTTGGTCTAGTTCAGCATTATTTAGATTTACCCTTCATAAAGGCTTTAGGTATATGATTGAGACTTTTACTTTTCTTTTTCCAAATCTCTCATAGCAAGTCTCTGTTTCTTTTCAAAATATTTTGTGCCAAAATTAGTAATCTAAAAATTACTTTTATTTTTACTTTCAAATTCTCTCTTTTCTCACCCACTGAGAAGGTAAAGAAAACTAAGCCCATTACAGATATGTATTCAAGCAAAACAAATTTCCTTATTAGCCACGTCCAAAAAGAAAGAAAAGAAAATATACTCTTTCAGCACTCCTTCAGCTCTTTATCTGAGGGTGGATAGCATGTTTCATCATGAGTCCTTTGGATATGTGATTGCTTCCATCGTGTTCATCAGAGTTCCTAAGCCTTTCAAAGTTGTTTATCTTTACAATATTGTTCTTATTGTATAAGATGTTCTCTTGGTTCTACTCACCACTTTACATCAGTTCATACAAGTCTTCCCAGGTTTTTCTGAAACATCTTTCATTAAGGCTGAGGTTTGGGGGGTTCACAGATAGATTTCTGAGGGTACATACATTAATTTAGATAGGGGAAAATTATGTCTTCGTTTATATTAACTTCTAACTGACATTTATTATTTCTTTCAATTATGAATTTAAAAAATAGTATTTTTCTGAGAAAGGTTTGTTGACTTTACCACACTACCAAATAAGTCTGTGACACAAAAAATTAAGAACCCTTACCCAATAGAATGATCACTGGATATGAAGTTAGAGTACTAGTCTTGTAGCTCTGGCAGTAACTTTTAACCATCCTTGGTATATTGAATTGCTCTTAAGAATCTTTTGGTGCAAGTATATGTGAAATCATAGTAATATCATAAAATTGAGTCACACAAACCCATATCTGAAAGCATAGGGTATGTTTAATGTAAAATATTTAATATGATGTTAGTAAATACATATGATTTTGGATGTGATCTATAAATTAATTGGCCTCCCTATAAATTAATAGGGAGCTCTTGCTAAGGAATCTTCTCTACCTGTCAGCACTTCCTCAATGTTAAGTGACTTGCCCAGGATCAAAGGTCTTCCTGACTCCAAGGCCAGCTCTTTAGCATGCTGCTTTTCAAATGTATATGTCTGCAATCTTGTTTCACACATATGTGTATGTATATTTAAACATGCTAGATTTTTATCTAGAATAATTTGTTAAATTATAAATCTTTCTCTTTTCATTCTCCCCACCTCCCCTTTCCTCTCCTTCTTTCTTTCCTTTTCTTTCTTCCTTTTCTTTCTCCACTCTCACAGAAATGTGGGTGATAGACTTCCTGGGCGACAGACAAACCAAAGAGCAGAAATACATGTAAGTTAGGAAGTACCAAAATTTTGTATGCTTTTAAAATAATAATTATTAAAAATTAGTAGATCTCTGCTTAATAGTATAATTTTTCTTTGACTAATTATGAAATGAAATCTAGTGTTGTATTACCTGGAATATCTAAAATATTCTGGGTATAGAAAAACCTTAGTCAAAAAACATTTTATTAAATATTTATTACTATGTGTTAGGCACTGTTCTCTGCTAAGCACTTGTGATATGAAAAAAGGCACTAACAGAACAGTCCCTGCCTTTTAATAGTTCACATTCTAATGGGAGAGAAAACATGTAAGTAACATGTACATAGTAGATATATTCCAGAATAAATGAAACATGATCTCAGAATAGAAGGTGTATTAGCTGGGGCAGATCAGGAAAGATCTACTGCATAGGGTAGGCTTTGAGCTAAATTTGTAGGAAGCCAGGAAAACAGTCAAGAGGTAGGAAGGAAGAGCATTCCAGGCACAGAAGGTAGCCCGTATAAAAGTAAGGGGTGCTATATGTGAGGAGCCCTAAGTAGGCTAGCTCATATAGCTGACTTACAGAGTTCGTAGAGGACAGTGAAACAAAAAGACTGGAAAGATATGAAGGAGCCCGGTTGTAAGGGGCTTTAAATGCCAAATAGAGGACTTTATATTTCGTTCTTGGGGTAATGGTAAGCAACTAGAATTTACTGAGTAGACGGGTAATGTAGTCAGGCCTGTGCTTTAAGAAAACCACTTTGGCAGCAGGAGAGTGGATAGATTACAGAAAGGAGAGATTTAAGGCAGGAGATGTTAGGAGATTGTTGCAGTAAGCAAGAGGTAATGAGGGTGCTAGCTGTGGAAGCTGAGAGAAGGGGATTAATGACAACAAGATTTGGCCATGGATTGGATATGCATGGTGAGAATGAAAAGTGGAAGATGACACTGAGGTTGTGAGGTTCTGAGCCTGGGTGGCCCAGTGGCCTGGGAGGATGATGGTGTTCTTGATAATAATAGTTCAGATAAGGGGAGTAAAATGATTGTCTTGCTATGGTGGGAGCTCATTTGAGATAACTGAATTTGGAGTAGACCCAGTCAGCTCAGTTGTGATTTCCTCCAGCTCTATACAACAGTGCGTAAATAGGAGTGATGGAGATGGATCATTGGAGTAATCCAGGGTTGGGGCTTGACAAGGTGTGATCAGCAATAGGATAAAGGAGCAAGGGACAGAAGAGTACAGGATCAATTTAGAGGTTAATTGGTTTGCAAAGCAGTTGAGCTAAGGAAGGGAGGAGATTGTAACCAGTGCATGGGTAAGGGCCCAAAAAGAGTTGTGGAAAGAATGGAGGTGTCAGGGAGGCCAAAGAACAGGATTAGGTGTTTTAGGCAGGAAAAGGTGGAATACTTTAAGATTAGTTTAGGGTACAGTAACAAATTTTGGAAAAGGAATTTTTATAAAAATGTTGTAAACTTTTTTCATCTAACTTTCCACTTAGATTGGTGGCCGTGTATCAGATAAGGAATATAATGACTATGAGTCACTTAAACCTTTCCATTTCCTCACTTGTAAAATAAGGAGGTTGGGTTAGATTAGGGTTTCTTAACATCTTTATTTCAATGTAACTGATTTCCTTTGTTACCTTGTGTATTTTATTGTATGCATTAAATGACATTTTCTGAGAACAACTTTACCATTCTGCCAATAGGCTTCACCAGACTGCTAGAGGGGGTATATGACACAAAGATCAAGAACCCCTGGATTAGATACAGACTAAAGTGTCTTCTAGATCTAGGAGACATCAGTTCTGTGAATCTAGTGCAATATTAGAGCAAATGGATAAACTTAATAGTCATTATAAATATGAAGTTGTAAGTTAACCACTTTTCTGTTTTATAACTGTCAAAATATCTCTTCAAGGCTGCCTGCAAAGCAATCGAACAAGCCAAGAATCAGAACATCAGTAAACTGGTTCTCTACACAGATAGTATGTTTACTATAAATGGTAAGTTATTGTTTTGTTTCTTATAGTGGCTCATATATATAGAAAGACTAAGACGATGCTTACCTGGAAGAGAGAGTTTCAGATGATGGTTGGCTACCTACTGTACTTCCAAGGGGTCAGGTTCAGCTCAAAATGGCAGACAGGGTATAAGGGTTGGTCTAGAGCAAGAATTCTTGACCAGCAGCATGTGAACTTTAAAAAATATATTTTAATATGATTGGTTTCCTTTGTAATTCTTTTCATTTTATTATGTGCATTTGGAAACATTCTGAGAAAGGGGTCCACAGACTTCACCAGACTGCTAAAGATGTCCATTATGCAAAAAAAGGTTAAGAATCTTTTCCTGGTCAAGAGGTTTCTTGTGAGTTAAATCCACCTTTTGAACAGTTGGATCATCCAAAGATCCTTCATATTGAACAGAATGAACCCCACCTCTCAAGTGTTCTGGGGAATTCCTTTGGATGTTCATCAGGACATTTTTTGCAAGGCTAGTCACAGTGTATGGGCAGTATGTCTAGAGTAAGGTATCTTCCAGAAAAGTTTACTTTAAGACAGCTAGATTGTCTCTCAGTAGAATCTAAAATTAATTTCTATTAGTTTTGGCAAATTAAAAGGAAGCACAAATGGTCCTTATGTAGCTATGTCTACAGAGTGCATAACTGAAAATTCCTGGAAGAGCTGATCATTCAAGAAAGTTGAGGGTAAAATGCAATGAACTTGGTTGTGAAATGGTGTAATGACTAGTTACATTTTAACTACGTAGGTATAACAAGTTGGGTTAAAGATTGGAAGAAAAATGGCTGGAAAACAAGCACAGGAAAAGATGTCATTAACAAAGAAGACTTTGTTAAGCTTGATACACTTATTCAAGACATAGACATTAAATGGGTGAGTAGTTTCTTTTTTTTTTTCTTTGAAAAGTGGTATAAAAATTTATTGTTTTTACTATTATCATGTCACTCCTCAGGCTTATGTGTCTGTTGAGGAACTTGATGAATCAAACAATAAGTATATATATTTATCCAGAGTCTACTCTCCACAAGGCAATTCTCAAATAAGAAAAAGAATAGGATAAAACACTGAATTTTGTCCAGTACTGTACGTAGGGAACATCTTATCCAAATTTTAACATGGATTCAGAGCCTTAGAATACTCACTTTGTGAATTTTGGTAAATAGATCAGATCATCGTGAAGAAAAAAATCTTGCTTTTGGATTCTCCATAGGTGCAAATGGAGCAAAGAAGAAAATTTGCAACTTACTTATAAGTAGATTCCTGTTATACGCATAAGTTCTCTTATTTTCTCACTTTACTTATTTCAACTATTTAATGTTTCACACACACACATACACATATACACACACAGACAAAATGTAGTTATTTTTCTTTTGACATTGTGTTCAGCTTACTGACATATTTATAGTCTTTCTAAATAATTTAATCATCTGAAAAATTAAAAGAGTAGTTTGAAAAAGACTGATATCACAGTTTTTGTGGAAAAGACATTTCTTTTATCTCTTTGTGTGCTGTTTACTTGCTTGCACTTGAAATCAGCCAGAATAATTGAGACAATTTTCATATAGACCTAATTTTAGTGTTAATTCATACTATTTTTTAAGGTTCTTTTCATTAGTAGAAGTCATGTTATTGACCAAAGACTAAGTAACTTATTTAAACTTCTCTTTTAACAGATTCATGTTCCTGGTCATTCAGGGTTTGCAGGCAATGAAGAAGCTGATAGATTAGCAAGAGAAGGAGCTAAAAAATCTCAAGAATCGACATAGCATAATTTTTATAATCTAATTAAAGAGCAAACCAAGTGTTTTTTGGTCATTATTTGTGTGAAAATTTGCATATAAGACATGAACTATTGCAGGTAGACTTGAGAACATTCTTGTTTGATCAGGAAGACTGTATAGTTTTCTGTTGAAGTAAGGTTCAGTATGTTAAACTACCCTTTTCTGTACCCTGACCAACATATCTATTTATTTTGGGGAATTGTTGGGATTTCAGCATAAAGTAGATATAACTGACTATTACTCAACATTGTTCTCATTTTTTTTTTGCATTGAAGTTTGATTCTGAAATTGAGGAGTTAGTGGTTTGTTTAGAAATTCAGAAAGTGCTAGGTAAAATGATGATGATGATGATGGTAATAATTGTCTTCTGATTGATGCCAGGTGAGAAGAGTAAATGTACTCTCAGGCCACTAGAATACTAAAATTACTGTTTTTATATAGGGAAGTAGCATTAGGAGTAATATTTTTAAAAGTTAAATTAACTTCCTAGGTTTCTTTCAGTTTTTTTTAAAAAGGTTGCAGCTAGAATAGAATTGAACATGATACTAGACTTCAAATGATTCATAATTTCGTCAGTGTGAGCACTCCTTCCAGATAAGATGGCAAACTCTGCCTGCCTTGGATTCTTCATTAGGGTTTTTGTTTTCTTTTGTTGTGACAGAAAAATTCATCAGCAGGTGTCCAGCCTCTTGATGTTAACCTTCTCTGAACTTAGCTTGGCTGGTCTGTGAATGACACATGTACATGACTAAAGGCAAAGCCTTTCCAGCTTGGTAGGACCTATCAGATCATAGACTGGTGGAATTATTTTCAGCAGCCTAGAACAGTTTCTGTGACATTGTATAGGCGTTGTAGACTCTAGTGGAAGATATGTGTTGTCATGCAGGCATTAATAAACCCTTAGAAACAAATTTGCACGAATAAAACTTTGTTTGACCATTCATGTGAAAATGCTGCACAGACTATCCAGAAACACGTGGTCCTCTCCCTATGATTTGGTCTTTAGCTACATTTTAGTTCTTAGAAAGAAATATAATAAAACCAGAGGGACCCATTAAGGCCTTTATAATGACATGCTATTCACGATATATACTTTTGTTGCCATAGAAAGTAAAATAAAACACCAACATTTTAAACTTGATTTAAGGCAGTTTCTCTTCTGAAGCCTTTCTAGCAGACTAGGATTTATCAGATATTCTCAATACTAGTAGCTTAAAAAATCTAACCCTTTCAGATATTCCTTTTTATGCCTGCTTCTCAGGAGCAGGTCTTTTCCTACTCCTAACCTTCCCAGGAACACTGGGTAATTGCCAGAATAGAGAATGTTGCCCATTCTTTATTGGGTAAAGCCTGTATGTAAAAGGCAGAGAACCAGCCTACCTTTAGCTTGAACAGCACACTGGTAATATGGCACCAGCCCAGTCTGGATCTCGCTTCTGTCTAGGCTTGGCTCTGCCATTGCCTTAGTGTGTGACTTTGGGCTCGACCTGGCTCCTTGGGGGTCTCAGTTTACTTAGTAAGTAAGGATTTAGACTAAACTCCCAATATTATAAAAACTGCCAATTATATAGCACTTGAAAGTTTCTTGAGTGCTTTTATTTATGTATTTATTGCTTTTTGGAGGGGCAATTGGGGTTAAGTGACTTGTCCAAGGTCACATAGCTAGTAAGTATTAAGTGTCTGAGGTCGGATTTGAACTCAGGTCCTCCTGACTGCAAGGCCAGTGCTCTATTCACTGCACCACCTAGCCACCCCTAGAGTGCCTTTATACCCATCATCTTACTTGAGATAGAAAATACTATGCTACAAGGAAGTTGTCAGGAAAAGCCTATCTCTTTCCCCTTGACCTTCATTTTCCAGTCAACAAATTTGGTGAATTAATAATCAAAGTTTGGCAAATGGATGTAATTAATATCAAATGTTGACTTCGCAAATGTTTGCTCTTGTAATCTATATATGGTTGGGTGCTACTTTTCACATAGGAAGATGATACAGACTCCAAACATGGCTTGTGCTTTGAGCAGTTTTTTGTTTGTTTTTTTAATCCAACTGTACTTTCTTGTTCAAATGGCATATGAGGAAATCATGCTTTGCTAGAATGGGTTACCTGGGGGCGGCCAGGTAGCACAGCGAGTAAGAGCACCGGCTCCAGTGTTGGAGATCGAATCCCGGGCTCCGACACTTAGCACCCTCCCAGAAACACCTGGCCGTGTAACCTTGAGCAAGTTACTTAACCCCAATTGCTTAGGGGCGGCCAGGTGGCTCAGCGAGTAAGAGCACCGGCTCCAGTGTTGGGACGACCTGGAGATCAAATCTGGGCTCAGACACTCAGCACCACACCCAGAAATAACTGGCCGTGTAACCTTGAGTAAGTTACTTAACCTGATTGCTTAAAAAAAAAAAAAAAGAATGGGTTACCTGGTCTACTTAAACACTTACTGTGGATTGGTAGTATTAATCTGCATAATTCTATCAAAACTCAATACCTAATTTTTAAGAGCATAATAAATAGATATCCCTCATTCACCTTGGTGACAGTTTTCCTTTTGAAGTTATTTAAACAGTGGCAGCTTAATTTTTTTGCTAAAACCTAAAATGAAAAAAAAATTGAAATTGCAGAGTCATGGTCTTTGGGCTTGTGATATTTAGTATGGACTATATGCTAGTATTTATGATTTTAGTTCGATAAACATTAAATGTCCTAGTTTTAATTTTTACAAGCCCAGATGATGGTAAGTGAAAGACCCTGAAAATTTTGGTGTTTTAAACAACCAACAGTTATAAGTAGAAGAAATGCCTCTAATAGAGAGCAGTAAAGGTTTTTAATAATGGCATTTCTGTATGTGTACTTTATGCTACACAGTGTTAGAGGCAGCATGGCACAGTAGATAGTGTGCCGAACCTGGCATCAGAAAGCCCTCAGTTCAAATGTTGCCTCATACACTTATAATTTATAATTGTGTGATTTTGAGCAAATCACTTATTTCTCTGAGTCTCCCTTTATTTGTAAAGGGTTGTTATGAAGGTCAAATAAGGCATATGTATGCATATATGGGTGTATATGTGTGTATGTATGTAAAGTGCTTTGTAAACCTTAAAGGACTAAATGTAAGTCATTGTCATTAGACAGATTCCTGATAAATTTTTTATAATTTGTGCTAGGCGAGGTCAATTTTAACATAATTTGATTGTGAATTTTGTATGTACTGGGAATGACAATTCTTTATAGGGACAATGTAGCTACTTTCTTCTCTTTCCAGTGTTTCAGGAAACAACCACCTCGTTCTTTGAATAACTTTGCCCAAAGGGTAGTCTGGAGGATGGTAGGACATTTGGATAGAGTGAAGTAAACTCATGAAAGGGAGCTGAGGAAGAAAAAATTGTTAACAATGAATTCATTATGAGCCTACATGAAACTGGAGAAACCTAGGTAAGAAGTAAGGAGAGGATCTTCCTCTAGTTCTGTAGGAGCCCTCTTATGAAAGAGATCTGAGGTTGTGAAACTGACCCTTTCTCTGAAGTCTTCATAAAATGGACTGTCCTCCAAACCCTCTTGCATTGTGAAGAGAGTCTAGAGTGAATGTTCATCCCAGAGGGACTGTGTCACAGAGCTGGTCCCCTAGGAAAGAGAATGTCATTTGTTAAAAGGAAAATTGGAAAGCAATGAAAAAGCGAACGGAGTCCTTGGATGAACCAGCACCACCTTCTAGAGGCTGATAAGAACTTCAGGAAGCAGAGCTGTGGAGGCCTGGAATCAGGAGTAGCAACTAGTGATGCTTATCTACTGAGAGCTAAGAGCAGCAATTTTTAACCTGGAAATGGAACTTTAAAAATAAGTTTTATAGCTATTTTAATAAAATTGTCTTTTTAAAAATATAGTGTATTTCATTTAATGCATTTTGGAACATTCTAAGAAGGGATCTATAGGTTTCACTAGACTTCAAGAAGGGGGTTCGTGACAAAAGATTAAGAGCCTCAGACCTAAAGGCAGAAGCTTCCAGAAGTGGCATCCAGAGGAGCCACAGAGGGGAATACTGAGGTTCCACTGGCCCAGTTCCACTCAGAACAGTGCTATGCTGAATGACCAAAACCAGGGAAAGGGTGTGCTGGCTGCCAGTGCCTGAAGCCACGCTCATAGAAACTCAAAAATGATTAGAATAATGAAATGAGAGAATTAAAATTAACTAGGGTTGCCAACCAGTTGGTGTGAATTAGCTTTTTTTCTTTTTTTTTTTTTATCATGGAAACCAGTTATCTCTTACTGACATACTTGTTTTTTTTTTTAAGCAGTTGGGGTTAAGTAACTCGCTCAAGGTTACACGGCCAGTTATTTCTGGGTGTGGTGCTAAGTATCTGAGCCCGGATTCAATCCCCAGGTCATCCTGACACTGGAGCCGGTATGCTTACTCGCTGAGCCACCTGGACACCCCCTGACATATTTGTTAAAATCGCTTCTTACGGTTTTTATTTTGGTAAGCCTAGCTAGAAAGGGCCTAAGTTGGCATCTAATACAATTCGGTCATTTAACATGAGGAAATTGAGGCTTACACAATTTGTGATGTCGGGTATTACACAGGTAGTAATCGTGTAACCACAAATAGAGTCTAAATTCTGATTTGGGATTAAGTGTTCAGGCCACTAAACTACACTGCTTGACCCGTTAGACAAGTATTTGACCCTTCTAGTGTTCTGTTACCTCATCTGTCAAATGGAGATAATGCTTGGCTAATATTTCACACTACTTTTCTGAGGAAAGTACTTTCTAAACTGTAAAATACCATAAAACTGAGTGATTATTAATATTTAAAAAACAAGTCCTCTTTAATATACACATACACACAATTCCCTGGAGGGGGAACTGCCTAATTTGTAAGGAAATTCAGGATTCTGGAATGCCATTGGGGGAGGGAGTGTTTCCAGCTCCAACATTCTACTAGCTGTTATCTGGACCAAACTGAACTAAGTAAGACTCCTTGGAAAGAGCAGCTTCAGTTGAATTATGAGTGCCAAAGGCAGATTGCAAGATACTCGGAGAGTGTGAGATGAAGAAACAGGAGTCAAAACAGAAGACAACTTTTTTTTTTTTTAAAGAATTTATGAAAGCAAGGAGAGATATAGGATAATAGTTTGAAGGTATGGTAGCATCAAGTGAAGGTTTTTTTTAAAAATGGGTTACTTTGGCATGTTAGTAATCAGAAAGAAACCAATGGATAAAGAGATTTCTGGCTGAGAGGTGGCAGGTTAGGGACCCAGAGGATCCTAAATCTCCCACAAATACCCCAGGAGAGATTTAAAAATAAAATGCACTAGAAAGAACAATGATAAAACTAGAGAAAGACTTATAAGCACCTCTATCCAGGACTGCACAAGAAAGAAGACTGCTAAGATGATGAGAAAAAAATTTTAATCTACAAACATTGAAAATCGTAATGCAGATAACAGGAAGCCAATCAAAGCCTCATAGCGAGGTGAATTTAATGTCCATTTAACAGTGAATTAAATAACCACATCAAAACATTTTGCATAACAGCATTTTTATGTTAGCAACCAAGATTATGGGAGTAAGGTTTGTTCCTTTCTGGGGGTATTATCCAACAAAATGTAAATTCCAAGTAAAATTGGGGAAAAAAACGAGACTTTTCTGGAATAAAATTATAAAAGTTATGACATCCAGAAAGTGTCATAAAATCTATACATCTGAAAAATTAAAATGCATTCAAAAGGGAACTTGAGTAATAATCATCTCACATTAAAAAAAAGAGTGGGAAGGTGAAAATCTCTAGACTTAAAGAAAATATTAAACAAGACTAAAAAAACCTTAATAGGTTTTTAAGTACTGTACTTTAAAAAATGAATAATCATAAACCTATTTAAAATTAAACAACTGAATCATAAAAGTATGAGAAAAGTGAATGAGGAAGAATTCAGTCTAGCCAGCATCAACAAAATCTCACCCATATTACCAACTCAAACTTAAAGCCATCACTAACAATCCCAAACATAAAAGAGGATTAAAATGACCTTTCAAAAATAAAAGAATAAATTTCAATAATATAGAAATAACAGCAAAAAGAAAAGTAATCACTCAAAAATGAATTACCATAGACAGGGCACCCACATAGAAGGAAGAGCTAGGGATTGTGTGGTCTTTACAAGTCAAGGCATAGATTGCTGCAGCCCAGAGGTTTACAGGATCTCTTCCAACCAAAGATCACAATTCTGGGCTCCTGATGGTACCAGACTGACAAGTGACAGGTGTCCTAATGGGTACCCAATCACTTCTTTCCCTGATACACCTCATTTTATACCCCAAGGGCTTATATCTATTAGGTGTAGGGGTATGTGTATGTGTGTGTATAAAACCAGCTTCATAGAGCCTTTCACACAAAGACTATTAAAGTATCTTTGTATGGAAATAGGATCTTGAAAGATTGTCAATAGACAATTTAACTGTCATTCTGGAGAAACTTAACCTGACATGGTAGAAGAGAGACTGAAGGGGTTACAGAAAGAAAAAAGATGAAGAGGACTTCTTTCCTGAGAAAACTATCTTCCCTTGCAAAGAAACCTTTCAAAGAAAATTCTTGCCAAACTGGTGGTGCAGAGTGGCTAGGTGGCACAGTGAATAGAGCACCGGCCCTGGAGTCAGAAGGACCTGGGTTTGGATCCGACCTCAGACACTTAACACAAAAAATAGCCATGTGACCTTGGGCAAGTCACAACCCCAATTGCCCTCCAAAAAGCAAAAAAAAAAACATAAACAAAAACAAACTGGTTGGTGCAACTGTGTTTGCAGAACTGAGAAGTCAACAGTTGAAGTAGCAACTAAAAGTAACTTTGAGTGTAATTGTTCTTACATTTGGTGCATTGTAAATAATTATTTGCATCATGTTTTATTGTTTGTGACACTATTAATAAATAGAGCCTTTAACTTGATGTTTATTCAAACCTAGGCAGTTTGGGGGTTTGACATAGAGAGACATGAGTAAAAGCTTATGGGAAGAAGTTTCTTCAATTATTAAATAATATTTAATAAACTGAAGTGGTTTTCTCAGTGGATAAATGATCAAAGGATATGGACTAAGAATTCTTAAAAGAATTGCAAACTATAAAAGAGTCCTCCAAAGAATCTGCCAAGTCACTAATGATAAGGTAAATGCAAACTAAAACTACCTTCAAGTTCCATCTTACACCCTACAAACTGGCAAAGATAACAGGAGATGGAAATAAGACTGGAGGGGTTGTGGAAAGATTGGCACACTAGCATACTGCTGGGGGAGCTGGGAATCAGTTCAGCTATGTTGTAAAGCAATTATACAAATAGTCTAAAATGTCTGTGCCTTTTGACCCAGAGGTTCCACTACTAGGCAGACCCCAAGGAAACCATTAATAAAAGGGAAATCATCACATACACCAATATATTTTCAGAAGCACTTTTTGTGATTGCAAAGAATTAAAAATAAAGCCAATGCCCATTAATTAGGGAATGGCTAAAGAAACTGTAGTCCATGAATTTAATGGGATAGTACCAGTGTTGGAAAAAATGATGAATACAAAGAAGTGTGGAAAGATGCACTGATGCAGAGTGCAATAAACTATACTTCCACTGAAAATATAAATATGTAGCCATACACAATGACTTCAAGTATGGAAACAGAATGACAACAATCAAAAGTGATTATTGTAAAATTACAAAAACAAAACAAAACAAAACATGCTTCCAGAGAAAAACCAAACTGCTTCTACTCTACCCCTCTGCAAAGGTGAGAGGTCGATGAGTGTGGTACATTGCATATATTTTTGATGTCTTAATCAATTTTGCTAATTTTTTTTTCTCTTCAGAGAAAATGAATTTTAAAAAGGCAAGAGGTGATGAAGATTTGAACTAGGTTAGTGGCTATGAGAATGGAGAGGAAGGGATGTATACAAGAGATTGTGGAGAGAAACAACATTTAGCAACTGTTTGGATATATGAGGTGAGTGAGAGTTATGAGGTTAGGATGATACTATTCTTAGGAATCTGGATGACCCAAAGGATGCTGTGTCCCCTCCCTTCCCCTTCCCCTGTCAGTAATAAAGAAATTCAAAAGATAGGTATGTTTGCTGGAGAAGATGACAAGTTCTACTTGGGTATGCTGAGTTTGAAATAGCTAGAGTTCATCCAACTGAAAACATCCATCAGGCTGTTTGTGATCTGGACCTATAGCTGAGAAGAGAAACAAGGGAAGTGTATTTAGATTTGGCAGTCATCTGCATAGAGATGGTAAGTGAATCACGGAAGGTGATAAGGCTACCATGTGGGAGATCAAAGAGAGAAAAGAAGGCCCCAGGACCAAGGCTTGGGGGCACCCACTATTAATGACATGGCATGGATGAAAAATCAACAAAGGAGACTGAGCAGTCAGGAGAACCAGGAGAAAAAGAACCCAGAGAAGAGAAAGTAGTCATCTTAGAAAGGAAACAAAAATAAGAATGAGGACTGGAAAGAAAATATTAGATTTGGCAATTGAGAGATTGTTGGTAACTTCAAAGTGAGTGATTTCGGTTGGATGAAGAGGTCACATGCTGGATTTCAAAGGTCTACTAAGAGAATTGGGGGCAAGTTGTACACTCCCTTATCTCAGGAGTGGGTGGTGCTAGGAGCTAAATGAAAATGGTTTCCAAGAAATACAATACAGAGTCAGGGGGTGGAGTCAAGATGGCAGAGTAGAAACAGGACTTCCGCAGGGGTACTGTTTCCACCTACTCTAATTCATGTAAAAACTTTAAGGAGCTACAGAACCCACAAAATGACACAGAGAAGCTAACATCCCTCTGAGGACAGCCTGGCAGGCTGGCAGGAAGAGGCCAGTGCAGTGTGTTGGGAGCTGAGCCCAGCCCTGCATGAGGCAGAGGTTTTAGCCTCAGGGAAGCCACAGCCAGCCACCAGCTGGAGGGACTTCAGATCACCAGCATCTGTGGCGGTTTCCAGAATTATCAACCCATAGATGCTAAGGACAAAGTGAGAAATCAGTGCAGTGTGGACTTTGGGATCCTGGAGTTTGGGAGAGCAGTCCAGACTTTACCCCCCAGAGGGAGAAGCGGCTGAGGCATGGTGGCCACCATTCCATGGCTGCTTCAGAGCACCTGGCCTGCAGATTGTAGGGGGCCAAGTAACCAGTCTGAGGGGTAATTTCTCTTACTTTAACCTGCTTGGATCTGGATCACTGTCTGGGGTGGAGGTTCTGGAGTGTGTGACCAGTGTGCCAGAGCTTGTGGAGGCTTCAGAGAGGGCACCCAACAAATAGCTCCAGCAGCTGAGAAAACCCCAGCAATCTGGGACAAAGCTCCCCTTTCTGGTAGCAGAGTTCTACTGTGGCAAAAAGCTCAAAAGTCAAGTAATTGAGTGGCAACATGAGCAAGCAAAGGAAGCAAGGAAAGCACAGTGGTCCAACTCTGGATTCCTTTTTTGGGGACAAAAAGGATCGGGGCATGGAACAGGAGGAAGACAGCAAAGTTAGAACTCCTGCACCACAAGCTTCCAAGAAAAGAATAAGCTGCTTACAGGCCATGGAGGAGCTCAAGAAGGATTGTGAAAACCAAATAAGAGAAGTGAAGGAAAAATTGGGAAGAGAAATGAGAATGAAGCAAGAAAATAATGAAAAGAGAGTCAACAACCTGACTGCAGAAAATAACACCTTAAAAAATAGACTAACTTAAATGGATCCAAACAAATGAAAATATAGAAGGCAATGTGAAATATCTCATTGGAAAAACCACTGACCTGGAAAATAGATCCAGGATAATTTAAAAATTATTGGATTACCTGAAAACTATGATCAAAAAAAGAACCTAGAAATCATCCTCCAAGAAATTCTCAAGGAAAATTGCCCTGATGTTTTAGAACCAGAGGGCAAAATAGAGGTTGAAAGAATCCACCAATCACCTCCTGAAAAAGATCCCAAAAAGAAAACTAGGAATGTTATAGCCAGGTTCCGGAGTTCCCAGATCAAGGAGAAAATATTACAAGCAGGCAGGAAGAAACAATTTGAATATTGTGGAAACACAATCAGGATAACCCAGGATCTGGCAGCTTCTACACTGAGGGATTGAAGGGCTTGGAATATGATATTCTGGAGGGCAAAGGAGCTGGGATTAAAACCAAGAATCACCTACCCAGCAAAACTGAGTATCATGTTTCAGGGGAAAATATGGTCATTCATTGAAATAGAGGACTTTTCAATCAAGGACATTCTTGATGAAAAAACCATAGTTGAATAGAAAATTTGACATTTAGATACAAGAAGCAAGAGAAGCATGAGAAGGTAAACAGGGAAAAGAAATCATAAGGAACTTATCAAAGTTGAACTATTAACATTCCTACATGGAAAAACAATAATTGTAACTGATGAAACTTTTTTCAGCATGAGAATAGTTGAAGGGAATAGAAATATATATATATATATGTATATATATATATATATATATACATATATATGTCTATATAGGAGGTTATATGATGTATGAATACATATGTGAATGTGTGTATATATGTGTACAGGTATACATAAACAGAGGGTGCAGAACCAGTTGAATACAAAAGGGATGATACTGAAAAGGTGAAATTAAGAGGTGAGAGAGGAATATAATGAGAGGAGATGGGGAGAAACAAAATGGGGTAAATTATCTCAGATAGAAGAGGCAAGGGAAAACAGTTACAACGGAAGGGAAGAACGGGAAGGCAAAAGGGAATGAGTCAACCTTATTCTCAATGAATTTGGCTTAGGGAGGGAATGACATACACACTAAATAGGGCATCTCACCCTACAGGAGAGTAGGGGGGGAAGGAATGAGAGAGGGGGGATGATGGAAGGGAGGGCAGGCTGGGGGGAGGGAAGTTGGAAGCATCCACTTTTGAAAAGGGACGGGATCAAAGTAGAGAATAGAACAAGTGTGGGAGGATGGGATAGAGGGAAATATAGTCAGTCTTTCACAATATATCCACAATGGAAATGTTTTGCATAGCTACACATGTACAACTTATATTGTATTGCTTATCTTCCCAGTAAGGGTAGGTGACATGGGAGGTAGGGAAAGAATCTGGAATTCAAAGGTTTAAAATCAAATGTTTAATATATATATATATATATATATATATACATATATATTATTATTATTTTACATGTAACTGGTAAATAAGATATACAGGCACTGGGGCATAGAGATCCACCATGCCCAACTGGAAAGTTGGAAGGGGGATGGGGAAAGATACAGGAGAGAGCAGAGGGGAGAGGATATTCAGTGAGATCACTGTTTTGGGGTGGTGGGTAGGGGAAAAACGGGGAGAAAATTTGTAACTCAATCTTGTGGAAATTAATGATTTAACTAAAAAATTAAAAAAATAAACTACAAAAAAAAGAAATACAATACAAAGGTTAGACAAAGAAGAGGTCCTTCTTACCAAGGTCATCCCTTCCATATACATCCTTGATCCCCATCACTCTTCATTTTTTAGTAGATTGCTTTCACTATTATCACCTCTTTTCAATCTCTAGTCTCTCCCAGTGAACTAGTACTGTCCTTGCTGTTTACAAACACATTAAAGTCTCCCCATCCTTAGAAAAACCTCACTTGATAAGATCCTACCAACTCTACTGAATATTGTCTTACATTTCTCTTCTGTTTTTTAGCCATACTACTTGAAAAATTTATCTACATAATATGCTTCCATTTTCTTACCTCTCATTCTGTTCATTTACCTCAGCAATTTGTTCTCTGACCTATTCATCCACTCGAAACCACTCACTTTAAAGTTATACTCTCTTAGTCAACAAATCTTAGGTGTTTATGTTTGCCTGTGTATATATGTGTCCCCTTCAATTAGTTTCTATATCCAGATTAGCACTTGCTTTCTCTCTCTCCCTCTCTCTCCTCCCCCCATATGTGTTGATAGATAGACAGATAGGTAGTGTGTGTATATGCATATGGTTAGCTAGCTGCTTTGCATGTAGTTAGTACTCAATTTTGCCTTATTTTATACTAGCTAGTGATTTATGTATCCATCTGTCCAGAAAAAGACACTCTGAGTCTAAGGATTATCTGTACACATAGGACAAAAGCCTAGCATGGAGTTAGAATAAAATAGTAGAACACAGGGGCAGCTAAGTGGCGCAGTGACTAGAGCACCAGCCCTGGAGTCAGGAGGACCTAAGGTCAAATGCGGCCTCCGACACTTAACACTCACTAGCTATGTGACCTTGGGCAAGTCACTTAACTCCAAATGCCCTGCCCTTTCCCCTCCAAAAAGACAAAAAAAAAAGGCAATAGAACACAGAATCAAAGGCCTATTGGAAAGTGCAGAAAATGACATTTGAAAGAAAGATAACAGAGGATAACAGAGTAGAAACACTGGGAAGAAGACAGAGAGGAATTCAGGATTTAACGTGATTGTGGCCATGAGCACCCAAACTAGGGTCTTTTTCCTTGGAGCTAGTGAGGGAGAACTAATAAACTTTCTTGTATCAGACCAATAGAATAATAATAATAGCTAACTATTTATATAACACCTACTTTGTGCTGGGCACTGTGCTAAGTGCTTTACGAATATCTCATTTGATCCTCACAATAACCCTGGGAGGTATGTGCCATAATTATCCTCATTTTACAGATGAGACTGAGACAAATAAAGGTTAAGTGACTTTCCCAGGGTTACAGTTACAAGTTAAAGTTAAATCTGATCTCAGACACTTAGCAACTCTAGGTTGGGCATTCTATCCACTGCACCACCTACCTGACTTTTAGTGGATGGGTACGAGGGAGTAATTAGCTTAACTTGCAGATTCCAGAGCCCAACTGAAACTGCAGGAAACAAGAGTGTTGTGTATGAGGAATAGTCAAGTAGGCCTGTGTATACAGAATAATCTGTAAAAACATTGGGAATATAGGAAGGGACAAGGTTATGCAGAACTTTATTTATTTATTTAGCTTTTTTGGAGGGCAATTGAGGTTAAGCAACTTGCCCAAGGCCACGCAGCTAGCTTTTGTGTTAAGTATCTGAGGTCGGATTTGAACTCAGGTCCTCCTGACTCCAGGGCCGGTACACTATTCACTGTGCCACCTACCCACCCCTATGCAGAACTTTAAATGAGATTTTCTATTTGATCCTGGAAGGTAATCGGGAACCACTGAAGTTTACTAGGGTGGGGTGGGGATGGGGGGTTGACATAATCTGATCTGTTTGTTAGCTCAGTGGAAGATGGATTAGAGTTGGGAGAAACCTGAGGAAGGAGGCCATGTAGAAGGCTACTGAAATAGCCTGGGAGAAAGGTGATGAAGACCTGGAGTAGTAGGATGCCCATATGAATGGAGGATGAGATATATAGAATAGATGCTATGATGATAGAAATGGCAAGATCTGACAACAGAATGGATATGTGGCATGAGACTAAGGAGTTGAGGATGACTCTGAGATTATCAGCCTGGGTGACTGGGAGGATGGTAATGCCCTAGACAGCAATGGGACAGTTCAAACCAGAAGATTTTGTGTGGGGAAGGTATTTTCTGTTATAGCCATGATGGATTTGCAATATACCACTGGGACACCCAGTTCATGAGGTCTAGAAGACATTGGTGATTTGGTACTGGAGTTTAGAAGAGAGATTAGAGCTGGATAAATAGATCTGAGCTGTATAGAGGGGATAATTGAACTGATGCAATCTGATGGAATTATCAAAATAGTACATAGACAGTAAGGAAGAAGGCAGGACTTGGCTTTGGGGGATGCATAGTTTGTGGGTATGATCAGGTGATTAAAAAGAATTGATCAGGGGTGGCTAGGTGGCACAGTAAGAGCCCCGGCCCCGGAGTCGGGAGGACCTGAATCAGTTCTGGCTTCAGATACTTAACACCCACACAAAAAAACTGGCAGTGTAACCTTGGGCAAGTTACTTAACCCCAATTGCTTTTTTTTTTTTAAAGCAGGTGTTTCTGGGTGGGTGCTAAGTGTCTGAGCCCAGATTCGATTCCAGGTTATCCCGACTCTGGGGCCAGTGCTCTTACTCACTGAGCTACCTGGCCGCCCCACCCCAACTGCTTTTAAAAAAATAAAATAAAAAGAGTTGATCAGACAGATAGGAGGAAAACTGTAAGAGAACAGTATTCTTAGAGTAGATAGCCAGGAGCAGATGGTGATCAATAGTATCAAAAGCTATAGAGATGCCAAGAAAGATGAGATTGGGCAGTAGAGTTGGAAAGCAGTTTAAAAGATCATAAATAACCTTGGAAAGCACCGTTTCACTTGGAACATATCAGAAGCCAGATTTCAGAAAGTTTAAAAATTAGAAGAGAGGAAATGGAAGCACCTAGTTTATAAACAGTTTTCTGAAGAATTTAACAAGAAGAGAAATGTCCAACAGCAACTATTGGATTTGGTCAGATCAAGGATCAAGCTAAGGTTTTTAAGGACAGGGAAGATACAAGCAAGCTTCTAGGCAAAAGGGAAGGAGTCAGATAGGGAGAATTGAAGATTAGATAGTGGGGGGCAATCTGCTAGAGAAGATTAGAGGGATGAAGCAAGTCACTTAACTTCCCAATGACCCAGGCAACTCTCAAAGACTATAAATTACAAATGAATTGCTGATCTGTATCACTATGAGGTGTTTCTATAACAAGAGTTTTCTTGTACCTATGAAATCTCAGGTACAGAGCAGACTCAACAAAAGAACCAAACTGTTTAGTTTTTGCTTAAAAGTTTGGAGAGAATCAAACTCAATAGCAGCATTTTCTGTCATTTAAAATAAAAGAAATATTTTAGGATATGCCTTTATGTGGCTATTTAATATGATATTGGAGAAGTAAGAATTGCTTTTACAAAGGACAAAAGAAATTACTATACAGAAGCTATGTGAAAAATATTGCAGTGGTTATAACTCAAAATAACCAGAAAGTAAATACAAAAATCTGAAAAAGAATAGGAGTATCATTTATATTTCCAGAATTTATGAGCCCTAAGAGGTACTAGAATGCTTTTTTTTTTTCAAGGCATCTACTTTTTTGAGGAGAGAGTGCCATAATCTTATAAATGAATCTGGTTGTATCTCTCCTCTGCTCAAAAATCATCAGTAGTTTCCTCTTATCCACTGGATAAGCTTCAGACTTCTTTGATTGGCATTGAAGAACCTCTGCTTTATGGTACTGCCCTGTCTTTCTAGCCTAATCTAGCATTTAACTAGACTTTCCTTCTGTCATTCAGTTGTGGTATTTTTATGGACCATACTGTCCATAGCATGGTTTTTTTTTTGTTTTGTTTTGGTTTTTTCTTTTTGAAGGGGGGAAGGCAGGGCAATTGGGGTTAAGTGACTTGCCCAAAGTCACACGGCTAGTAAGTGATAAGTATCTGAGGTCATATTTGAACTCAGGTCCTCCTGACTCCAGGGCCAGTGCTCTATTCACTGTGCCACCTAGTCGCCCTCATAGCATTTTCTTGACAAATATACTGGAGTGGTTTTCCATTTCTTTCTCTAGTGGATTTAGACAAAGAATAAATGACTTACCCAGGGTCACACAGCCAGTAAGTGTCTGAGGCCAGATTTGAAATCAGCTCTTATTGACTTCAGACCCAGCTCTCTATCCACTGAGATACCTAGTTGTCTTTAACTGGACAGACAACATTCTTAAGGTCCATCCAAATTGGACTACACTCTATATCTCTCTCTACATATTCCTTGTCTTTGTTCATATTGTTCCCTAAGTCTGGAATCTTATTTCCTAATGTTTAATTAATTTATTTTTATTAAATTAATTTATTTTTAGTTTTCAATATTCACTTCCATAATTTTTAAACTTTCTCCCCCTCCCTCCACTTCTCCCTCCTAAAGACAGCATGCAATCTGATATAGGCTCTCATATTATATACATTCCTATTTTCACATTAGTTGTGTTGTATAGATGAATTATAATGAATAGGAGAAACCATGAGAAAGAACCTCCCCCCCCCCACACACACACACACTAATGTTTAATGTATAGGCATTCTTTAAAGTCCAACTCAAAAAAAAAAAAAGACAGTGATCACCTAGGCATAATCATTTTTCCCTTTAGAGAACAAAATACTTTTATACAATAACATACCAGGAAGGGACATCAGAGGTTACCTAGTCTAACCCCTTTCATTTTTGCTTTATACCTCTCTTAATACATTTATCCTAAAATATAGAATTCAATTCAACTCAATATTTTTAAGCACCTACTATTTTGAAAGACAGATGGGTGGCATAGTAGATAGAGCACTGGGCTTGAAATCAGAAAGACTCATTTTCATGAGTTCATATCTAACCTCACATGTACTAGCTGTGTGACCCTGGGCAAGTCACTTAATCCTGTTTGCCTCTGTTTCCTCATGTGTAAAATAAACTGGAAAAGGAAATAAACCCCTACAATTTCTTTGCCAAGAAAATGGGGTTGAGGCAGCTAGGTGGCACAGTGAATAGAGCACTGGCTCTGTAGTCAGGAGGACCTGAGTTCAAATCTGGCCTCAGACACTTAACACAAAACTAGCTGTGTGACCTTGGTCAAGTAACTTAACCCCAATTACCCTCCCCCCTCCAAAAAGCAAAAAAACCCAACAACAACAAAAAAGAAAATGGGGTCACAGACATGACTGAAAATAACTGAAAAACAGCAACAAAAGTATAGTTTGAGATCTGGAACTAGGCCACTTTACACTTTTAAAAAATTTTGTTTTGGAGATTGTTGATTTTTTTGTTCCTCCACATGAATTTTGTCATCTTTCTTGCTCTATAAAACAATCCTTTGTTAGTTTGATTGGCATGATACTTAATAAGTAATTTAAGTCATATTAACATTTCTATTATATTCCTAAAATGTACTCACAAGCAATTAATACTTTTCTCCAACTGTTTACATCTGTCTTTATTTTTATAAAAAGTCTTTTTATTTATATTCATAAAGTCCCTATGTGTGTCCTGGTAAGTAGACTGACAGTATTTCATACACTAGTTATTTCAAATGGAATTTATCTTTCTATCTCTTCCTGCTGGGTCTGGTTGGTAATCTATAGGAGTGCTAATGTTTTACATGGGCTCATTTTATATCTTGCAACTTTGCTGACGTTGTTGCTTCAGTTAATTTTGCAGTTGACTCTTTAGATAAATGATCATATATCATCTGAAAAAAGTATTTCTTTTGGTTCCTTCTTTGCCAGTTTTTAGTACCTGCAGTTTCTCTCTCTGATAAGCTCCTCCCAGAACCTCCAATCTAAGGAGGAGACCCAGGCCAATCATTTCTTTTTTTTTTCTTTTTGGAGGGCAATTGGGGCTAAGTGACTTGCCCAAGGTCACATGGCTAAGTTTTTTGTGTTAAGTGTCTGAGGTCGGATTTGAACTCAGGTCCTTCTGACTCCAGGGCCAGTGCCCTATTCACTGCGCCACCTAGCCACCCCTAGACCAATCATTTCTTCATTGCTCCCAAGGCTGCACTGCTAACTCATCTCCACCTTCCTTCCTCCTTGAAGGCAGGGATTATCTTCCTTTCTGCCCACATTTATATCCCCAGTGCTTAGCTCAGGGCCTAGCCCATAGCAAAGGCTTACTAAATGTTTGTTGACTTACTCAGCTTCTTTTTTTATCCTATGACTATAGTTAGCATTTCTACAATTGTTACAAATAAAAATGGTGTTAATGGACATATTTGTTTTAGCCCTATAATAATCTAACCTCTAGCCTTTCTCAGATAGAAAGATAGAGAGACAGATAGGTTGTTCTTCATGCTCAAAGAGAACCAAAATGACATCATTATGTCAAAGTACAATGTGTCTAACTATGACTGATCAGACCACGATGAGCTTGAAAGGCTCTACCACAGGTTGGGCACAGATAGTCCACGTGAATATTTGGAGTGGAGAGGTCTCAATTTGTGCATCTAACGTTTCTTTTGAGCTATCACAATTCTGCTTTGCTCATGGAGTGTAGCACCTTTTTGATGTGGGCACATTGTACTAGGTAGCCCTGTGCAGTGTCTCCCATATCTCACAACTGATTCCAAAATTCTTCAGAGAAACCTTGAGAATGTCTTTGCATCCTTTCTTCTGATCTCCATGTGAGTGTTTGCCTTGTGTGAGTTCTCCATGAAATAGCCTTTTAGGCAAACATGCATTTGGCATTCAAACAACATGACTAGCCCAACAGAGTTGTCCTCGAGATAGGACCTCAGTGTCTGGTACCTTACTTTGCCACACAATCTTCAGAGTCTTCCTAAAACAATTCAATGGAAGCAATTCAGTTTCCTAGCATGGTGCTAGTACACTGGCCAGGTTTCATAGGCTTTGACTCTGTAGACCTTCAGGCTGGTAGAAAGCCTAATATCTTTTCTCTTCCATACTTTGCTTTACAGCCTCCCAAACACTAAGTTAGCTCTGGCAATGCATTTGTCAACCTCATCATCTATGTGTACATCCCTGGAAAGTATACTGCCAAAATAAGTGAACTTGTCTACAGCATTTAAAATTTCTCCATGCGTTCTAACTGATGGTTCCACATATGGATGGTGTGGTGATGGCTGATGAAAAACCTCTTTTTTTTCTTCTTCTTCTTCTTCTTCTTTTTTTTTTTAAGCAATCGGGGTTAAGTAACTTGCTCAAGGTTACACGGCCAGTTATTTCTGGGTGTGGTGCTGAGTATCTGAGCCCAGATTTGATCCAGGTCATCCCGATGCTGGAGCCGGTGCTCTTACTTGCTGAGCCACCTGGCTGCCCCTTAAACCTCTTTTTTCTTGGTCCTAGTTATCAGGTCAAAATTAGCACGAGTGGCAAAGAATTGATCCATACTCTGTTGCATCTCAGCCTCAGAAGCTGCATCGAGTGCACAGTCACCTGTGAACAAACTGTCATGCACCAGCTCACCCTCCACTTTAGTCTTGGCTTATAGCATTTTCAAGTTAAATAATTTACCATTAGTGCAGTAGCTGACCTTGATATGATTTTCACCCTTGTTGAAGGCATCCAATAACACTGCTGGAAAAATCATGCTAAAATGCATGGGAGCAAGCACACAGCTTCACTCCACTGGTGATTGGGAAAATACAAGAGCATCGTCCGTCATTCAAAACCTGAGCAAGCACACTATCATGAAGCTAGTGTGCAATGCTGATGAACTTCTCCAGGCAATAACATTTTGCCATGATCTTCCACAAGTTTTCACAACTGTATCAAAGGCCTTTGTCAGACTGACGATCATTGTATACAGACCTCTTCTGTTTCTGACATTTCCTCTGCAGTTGTTAGGCAGCAAACACCTAGCTGTTCCTCAGCCCCTTCTGAAAGCACACTGGCTCTCGGGTAAGTAGTCATCTTCCAGGTGAAGATCAGCATATTAAGGAGGACTCTGGCAAGAATCTTTCCAACAATGACTAAGACAGAGACCTTCTCATGATTGTCACAGAATGACCTATTTCCTTTTCCTTTATAGAGACGGACAATGAAGGTTTCCTTGATAACCTCCTCTTGCCATATAATTTGGAAGATTTCAGTTAGTTTTTGTTTGAGCAGTGGACCCCTTGCCTTCTAAATCCCTGCTGGAAGAGAACCAGCACCAGGGGCTTTACCTCAGGAGGGGAGCCAAATTCTGGTTCAAAACCTTTTGAGCTGGAAATTCAGCTCAAGAGGCCTTGACTTCAACCTGAGGTAAACGGTCAATGGCTTCAGCATTGGTTGATGATGGTCTATTAAGAGCGCTATACAGGAGGTCAGCCCATCCCTCCAGGATCATGTCCTTCTCACTATTCAATGTGGTTCCATCAGTACTGAGTAGTTCAGATACAGAATAGGTCTTTGGCCCATAGATAGCCTTCAGGGCACCATAAAAATGCTTTGGGTTGTTATTATTAGTGTAAAACTGAATTTCATCTGCCTTCTTACTGAGCCAGGAATCCTGCATCTCTCTAAGCTTCCATTATGTTTTGTATCTCTTGTTTCATTTTGCCAAGATATTTTTGTAACCCATATGGCTAGGTCATTCTTTTCTCTGAAGTTCTCCTTGAGGTTGCTATGGAATTAACTGTCTTCTTCTGGATGTACTTGTCTCTTGTGCTCTTTTTAATCCATTGTATTTCTTCATTATAAGCAACATTTTCTTTTGTTTACTTATATCTCAGCCTCAGTTTCTGACTTTCACAAAATAGTTTGAATGTAAGTTTTTTCTTTTAAGATACATTTTTAATTTTTATTTATTTATTTGCTTTTTGGAGGGGGGAAGGTAGGGCAATTGGGGTGAAGTGACTTGTCCAAGGTCACACATCTAGTTAAGTGTCTGAGGCAGGTGCCTCAGGTCCTCCTGACTCCAGGGCTGGTGCTCTAATTACTTCGCCACCTAGCCACCCCTTGAAAGTAAGTTTTGGCCCTGGTCCCTTCTCTGTCTCCTGCTTGAACAATCCTGAAATCCTGAACCTGGAATTGGTTCTGTATCATTCTGTGACAGGCTCCAACCCAATGTTGTCTATCATACCTATTACAGGTGCCTTGACACACATTCTCAGGTACAGGTATACCTTGAAGATATTGACGTTTTGGTTTCAGATCACTGCAATAAAGTAAATATTGCAATAAAGCAATTTTTTTGGTTTCTCAATGCGTATAAAAGTTATGTTTACACTATATTGTAGTCTATTAGATGTACAATAATATTATATCTTTTAAAAGTATATACCTTAATTAAGAATCTTTTATTGCTAAAAAATGCTAACCATCACCTAAGCCTTCAGAGAGTCAATCTTTTGCTGGTGGAGAGTCTTGTATCAATGTTGATGGCTACTGACTGATCAGGGTGGTGGGTGCTGAAGGTTGGGATTGTCTTAAAAAAAGACAACAATGAAGTTTGCAGCATTGATTGACTTCCTTTCACTTGAACACTTACACGCCATAGTAGGCTTATTAATTGGCCTAATTTCATTATCACTGTGTCACAGGGAATAGGGAGATCCAAAGGGAAGGAGAGACTGTGATGGCTGGTCAGTGAAATAGTCAGAACACATACAACATTTATCAATTAAGTTCCCTATCTTATATGGGTACAGTTCATGACACCCCAAAATAATTACAATAGTAACATCAAAGATCACTGATAACAGATAACCATAATAGATATAATAATAATGAAAAAGTTTGAAATATGGCAAGAACAATCAAAATGTGACATAGAGACATGCAGTTGGAATAATGGAACCAATAGGCTTGCTTGATGCAGGGTTGCCAAAAACCTTCAATTTCTTAAAAATGCAATATCTGTGAAGTGTAATCAAGTGAAGCCTAACAAAAGGAGGCATGCCTGTCCTTTTTTGCCTAGGTACTACCTTGGCCATTTGTAATGCAAATGTAAATTTTAAAGATCTTCCCTGCCCCTAGGCTAAAGTGCACCAGAAGCCTGGGGAGGGAGGCTTGTTTTTCAGTAGATACTTTTTGATTGGCCAGTGGGTCAATAAGGTTGTTACATTCTCTGAGCCAGGAGAAGGCTATATAAGCCCTGATGTGTAGCTTTGTTTTGGGACTCACTTTGAGAAGTGTTCTGTGATTTGATCTGAATTCTGGGAGGCCGTTGTTGAGAGTCCCCCGGCTTTGAAAAACCCAGAATGTGGAAACCCAGATGTTGACTGGGTATGGATGTAATGGTTGGACAGTTTGGAAATCTGTCTACTTGATGTTTCTGTCTTGATAATTATGCCTGTATACTTTGAGGTTCAGGGTGCTGACCTTTTCTCCTGAACAAGGTAAACGATATATGTCTGACTGATTAAAGTAAGCTTGTTAACCCATTTTGAGTTGCTTTCCTTTAACAAAGCAGATCCAAGAACCTGTGGTAGCAGCAAACCCTGAGGACGTGCTTGGGGTGCTTGCTGCTACACCATTTATGATAGCTGTATATGATAATGAGGAGGAAGCCATAACATTAACCAACTGACACAGAAAAGAGGCAGAAAGGAAAGCAGGTCACAAGAGAGCTAGAACCATTTAACTAGTGACCCAACTAACTTACAGGGAAAATGAGAAAAGTGGTTATGCATGTAGTCAGAGGACAATGCTAATGTTTACCTCTGTAATGTATACCTTGCATTTAACTACATATCTTTATTGATGCATATATTTTTAAAGTTTTATTTATTTTTTACATTCATTTTTAAAAATTTTGACTTCTAAATTCTCTCCCTCCAATCCCTCCTTTTCCCATTGAGAGGGCAAGAAATATGCTATATTTATGTACATGTTAAATACTATGTGTTTTAGAGTTATGATTATACTTTTTTACTTTGCTGTTTATTATGATGTATATGATAATATTAGGCATATAGCAAAACAACAGCCTTCTGTTAGGTATGTCTTGTTTTATTGTTTATATGTATAGCAATAAACATGAACTTTTCCATAGATAAAGTAATGCTTATAATGAATGCTTATTAGTTTTTATGTAGGCCTATTGATATTATTATTACTACTTTGGCTTTTTTTGCCATTATTTTTATATGTTGGTATATTATGGTGATACTTCTGTAATCATGGTATGCATATATAATAAGTGCTGCATGTCATTTAGAAACCTGGTCCCTGAAGCAGCCTTTGAAACATACTAAGTTGTCTATTGCATAAAATGCTAGTAAGGATATGTATAAATAATTCCATTGGATTATAAGTTTGGGGGCAGCTAGGTGGTGCAGTGGATAGGGTGCTGAGCCTGGAGTCAGGAAGATTCTTCTTCATGAGTTCAAATATGGCCTCAGACACTAGCTGTGTGACCCTGGGCAAGTCACTTAATCCTGTTTGCCTCAGTTTCTCATCTATAAAATGAGCTGAAGAGACTTCAGGAAAGTGAATCACTGGCAGCTGTGGTGGTTTACAGACTTCTCAACCCATAACCACCAAAGAGAAAGTCAAAGATCAGTAGGGAACCCTTTTGGAACTGGGTAAAATAAGAGCAGTCTGGCCCCTTCCCCCCCCCAGGGCAAGAGCTGTTGCCTTGGACTGTCTCCTGAGCTTCTGGACTACAGATCATAGGGGGACCAAGGGACCATTCAGAGGGTAATAGCTCTTGCTTGTATATGGGTTACAGTCTTGAGTGGTGGTTCTGGGATGAGGAATGTCAGTGTGCCAGAGCATGTGGTGGCTGTAGAGAGGGCACCCACCTCATAGCTCTGACAGCTCTGACAACAACTTTGAAAGCCCCAGCAATTTGGGACACAGCTGTCTTTACTCTAGAAGCATAGTTCTACCATGGCAAAGAGCTCAAAAATCAAGTAATTGATTAGCAAGATGAGCAAACAGAGGAAGTACAATCAGACCACAGAAACTTTTTTTGGGGGGGACAAAAAGGATCAAAACATGGAACCAGAAGAAGACAACAAAGTCAAAACTCCTGCATCAAAAACTTCCAAGAAAAATATGAATTGGTCACGGGCCATGGAGAGCTCAAGAAGGATTTTGAAAATCAAGTAAGAGAAGTACAGGGAAAATTGGGAAGAGAAATGAGAATGATGCAAGAAAATCATGAAAAGAGAGTCAATAGCCTGACTGAAAAAAATAACACCTTAAAAATAGACTAAATCAAATGGCAAAAGAGGCCCCAAAAGTCAATGAGGAGAATGCCTTAAAAAGCCAAATTGCCCAGATAGAAAAGGAATTTTTAAAACTTACAGAAGAGAATAATTCCTTCAACATTAGATTACAGCAGATGATGATCAAATGATTAGAGCTAATGACTTTATGAGAAGTTAAGATACTATAAAACAGATTCCAAACAAATGTAAAAATAGAAGGCAATGTGAAATATCTCATTGGAAAGACCACTGACCTGGAAAATAGATCCAAAAGAGATAATTTAAAAATTATTGGGCTACTTGAAAGTCATGATCAAAAAAAGAGCCTAGAAATCATCATTTAGGGGTGGCCAAGTAGCACAGAGAGTAAGAGTACCGGCTCCAGTGTCAGGATGACCTGGATCAAATCTGGGCTCAGATAGATACTCAGCACCACACCCAGAAATAATTGGCTGTGTAACCTTGAGCAAGTTACTTAACCCTGATTGCTTTAAAAAAAAAAAAAAAGAAAATAAAGAAATCATCATTCAAGAAATTATCAAGGAAAATTCCCCTGATATTCTAGAACCAGAGGGAAAAATAGAAATTGAAAGAATTCATCAATAACCTCTTGAAAAAGATCCCCAAAACAAAACTCCTAGGAATATTATAGCCAAATTCCAGAGTTTCCAGGTCAAGGAGAAAATACTGCAAGCAGTCAGGAAGAAACAATTTGAGTAAGAAAAACCCAAATGGTCTCACAAAGAGTTGGGCATGACTGAAACGACTGAGCAACCACAAAATTATTTTAATGTTTATTGAATACACCTCACTGATTTTATAAGAGACAGAAAACATTTATTTATGATTTCAGGTAGGACTGTAACCTGGACTTACCGTAACTCATTACTCAGAGCCCTTACCTTGAAAACTTGGGGAGCCAGTTATCTTCCTGCCTCTGGACTAGGCAGACCACAGAGTCAACAAGGTTCTTGTGGTTTAGTTCTTGACCTTGAACCAATTTGCTAGAAGTCAGAAGAAAGCTGATGAAGGAATAGCAATCATGTTGGAAAGGCTGGGGGTCTGGTGAAAATCTTAGCTGGGACTTCATCTGAGATCAGTTAAGTAGGTTGCTAAGTAGTATCGAATGACCATAGCCTAAGCTTCAAGGAGAATTTACTGAGTATGAGGCATGGAGGACAAACCACTGAAGAAAGGCACAGATCAGAGAAATTACAAGCAAGTGGGGTGAGGTGGTGACCAAGTACAAGCCAGGAGAAGCAAAGAAGTGACAAGGAGACCTTGGACTTGATGAAGAACATAAACCTAATTAACCCCTTTCCCTCCCACTCCCTTTCATGCTTCCAGTAAAGAAGACAATCTTTTACTTACTGCCTTCTTCCCTTCTGATTCAAAGGAGAAAAGGATGGGGTGGGGGGAAGGGGAATATAATTTTTCTCTCTTGGGTTAATTATCCTCTAATTGCTTACTTTCAGTTTCTGGGCTCTTTAAACTATTATAAGATTTAATGGCATCAACCTTAACTGTTTGCTTATTGAATGAGTGGCTTGAAGGGAAGAGAGAACAGGCTAACTCCCTTAAAGGAGCAGAAGAAGACATTTTCCCCTCAATACAATCTAGGGTAAGGGTGGAGCCAATTAGAAAGGGAAGGGAAGTTAGTCCGTGGGAAAGGATATTTAGCTGATTTTATTTTGGGTAGATTCAGGGCCCATTTCTACAATAGTGGTCATTTATTAAGAATATTCTAGAGCATATCAGCTAGATTGCCTTTTGAATCCAGAAAAAGGATGAATTAATAAGGCAATAAGCCAGTAGTAGAGAGGAGGAAGGAAGGAAACAACAAACATGTATTAAGTGCCTACTGTGTTCAGGGCACTACTGTGTGCTAAGTGATTTTAATTATCTTGTTTGATCCTCACAACATCTGTTGGCGGAAGGTGCTATTCCTATTTTCCACTTGAGAAAACAGGCAGGGTCACACAACTAGTAAATGTCTAAGGCCAAATTTGAACTTAGGCCTTCCTAAAAAATGGGGTCATGAAGAATAGGGCAGGATTGAAACAACACAGTTAGGTGGCACAGTGGATAGAGTGCCTGGATTCAGAAAGGCATCTTAGTTCAAATTTGACCTCAGATACATCCTAGCTGTGTGACTCTGGGTGAATCATTTAACCCTGTTTGCCTCAGTTTTCTCATCTGTAAAATGAGCTGGTGAAGGAATAGCAATCATGTTGGAAAGGTTGGGGGTCTAGTGAAAATCTTAGCTGGGACTTCTTCTGAGATCAGTTAAGTAGGGAGCTAAGTAGTATAGAATGACCATAGCCTAAGCTTCAAGGAGAATTTACTGAGTATGAGGCATGGAGGACGAACTACTGAAGAAAGGCACAGATCAGAGAAATCACAAGCAAGTGGGGTGAGGTGGTGACCAAGTACAAGCAAACCACTCCAGTATCTTTGCCAAGAAAACCCTAAATAGGACCACAAATTGTTGAACACAACTGACAACAAACGTCAAGAGCTTTTATCCACTGAGCCTTCTTAGCTGCCTCTCTGTAGCAGCAAGCACCCCAAGCGTCCTCAGGGTGGCTGCCCATACAGGTTCTTAGATCTGCTTTGTTAAAGGAAAGCAACTCAAAATGGGTTAACAAGCTTACTTTAATCAGTCAGACATATATCGTTTACCTTGTTCAGGGGAAAAGGTCAGCACACCGAACTTCAAAGTACACAGACAGAATTATCTAGACAGATTTCAAACTGTCCAACCATTACATCCATACCCAGTCAACATCTGGGTTTTTCAAAGGGGGGGGGGGCGCTCAGGACAATGGCTTCCCAGAATCCATATCAAATCACAGAACACTTCTCAAAGTGAGCCCCCAAAACAAAGCCTCACATCAGGGCTTATATAGCCTTCTCCTGGCTCAGAGAATGTAACAACCTTATTGATCCACTGGCCAATCAAAAAGTATCTACTGAAAAACAAGCCTCCCACCCCAGGTTTCAGGTGCACTTTAGCCTAGGGGCAGGGAAGATCTTCCAAATTTGCATTCCCATTACACTCAATCTGTAAAAGTTTCCTCATCTGTAAAATGAGGATAATGATAGTGCCCACCTCACAGGATTGTTGTGAAGATCAAAGATAATATCTGTAAATAGAAGAAAGAGCTCAATGCCTGACACATAGTAGGCACTGAATAAATGCTTATTAAGTCTAAATCTAAAGTCTAAAGACAGAAGTGATTTGCCAGAGGTCACACAGCTAGAAAACATCTGAGGCTGGATTTATACTCGGTTATCCTAAACTCCAGAAAGGACGGGTGTTGATGTGGTAGTCTCTGCCCTGAATCACACACTTATACCCCACAAGAGCTATAATTCACTTTGGAAATAAAGATGCTTTCCAATGACTGACAAAGACTTTCTCAAAGATTGATGAAAAATTTCATTCACAGTCACAACTTGGTAAGGTTCTGTGATAGTAATGGCATTTAAAGATTCCCCCTGTATTGGCTTGGTTTTCAAATTGATTGTGTTAAAACCCAGAGTTTGTTAATCCCACCTGTGGGATGGGCTTGTTGATGTGAAAAGAAAGTCCTGAACTGGGAGGAGCTGGTGAGGTAGATTTGGAGAGACACTAGAGAGAGGCGGAAGATCTTTTTAGAAGCAGCACCTCGTGGAGAGAGAGAGACTAAGAGAATTGCTGGTGGCCGCTTTGAATTGCCCTGGACTTTTGAGACCTGCCCCCTGAGCTGCCAAGGACTGAGGAGACATGGCTGTTTTGCTGGTACTTTGTCTGTCTGTTTTGATGTTGTTTTGCCAGATTTGTCCACTGGTGAAAGACTGTCCTGTTGAAGAAGTCCTGGAACCTGGCTGTTCGCTAAGAAGCCCTGAGACTGTCCTGCAGACAGAGAGTGAATACTGTCCACTGGTGAGGGACAGTACTGTTGTTGCAGGGGTCTGGAGACTGTCCTGCAGACAGAGTGAATACTGTCCACTGGTGAAGGACAGTGCTGTTGTTGCAGGGGTCTGGGAGCCTTTCTGTTGGTTCAGAAGCCCTGAAGAAGGATTTTCTTGTTGTATGTTTACAGAAATCCTGGGAGAGGGCTTTGCTAATGTGTTCAGGGGTTCTAGGACTGTTCTACAGACAGAGGATAAATTCATGAAGGGACTGGCAATGTATCTTATGGCCTTGCTAAGCCTTGTCTCCCCAGGAACTAAGATTGCTGAGAACTTGCCTCGTGTCAAGATGAAGAAAAGAGCTCCATTTGGGTATTAAGTGCTGTGTTTAAACTTGATGTAACTCTGGGGTAGATTCAATTGTGATCCAGGGGTGGGGAACTTTTGACCTTATGTTTGGAAACTAATCTCCATTTGAGAAGAGGGGCTTTGTGGTGGACTTAATTAAGGTATAGCCTAGGGGTGGAGAAGTATTTAGAACAGGGACTTTGTAATTGATTGAATGATTGGAAGGTCCTGGGGTGGGGTAGTCCTTGGAGATTATTTAATCACACTTAGTAAATGCTGTATTTTGAATGATGTCATGTTTTGATCTTCTCTGTTCTTGGTTTGTCACTGAATAAAATGGAGAGCACCTATGCTGGTATTTTGAACCTGGGAAGTTGCCTTTCCTTGGCATTACATTACAGGTTCCTATCAACCTTCACCTCTAACAATCCTTTTGCAGTCCTACCAGTATCAAGCTAAATTCGTCAGTGAGTTCTCAGTGCGTCCACATTGATCCCTGAGTGCTCCCATCCTAGATTCTGAGTGTAGCGAAACAGCTTGAACTGAGCCTTAAAGGAAGATGAGAATTCTGAGAGGGAGACATGAACAGATAACTCACCACCAACTTAGATTTTTGTTTTTAAAGGCACATACAGAGGGAAGCAAAGGCAGGTAACAGAGGATAAATATAAAAGTGTGGCACAGTATTGGAAAAATAGCGTCAGAAGTGCTAAAACTCAAAAATGAACAAAGCCTGGAAGGAAAGCTGAGGACAGCAAAAAAGATAATGGATTTTTAAAAACTGTATTAGAAGATCAAAGAAGTGATAGGACTGGTGCTTGGAATGTTTGGTTGGAATAATGATAACAGAAACAGAAGAAGGCAGAGATACTCCATTTTTATTTTACTTTTTTCAGTAAATTTTCTTTCTTTTTTTGAATTTGAAAAACCTCAATAAACATGAACTTTTCCACATACAAAGAATGGAACATGAGGATTGTATATGAAATTCATGAATCTTATTTTCCAAAAGGATGCACTAAATTTAATATGATGGTACCAATAGTATCCTTATGAACTTCTCTCTCCCCCCTTCTTTTTTTTACATCACTTAATATTTTCTCTCCCCTTCCTATCCCCCCCTTCCCCTCCACTCCATTTTAACAAATAAGTATCATCTAAGAAAACAAATCCACACATTAATCATATTTGGAAATATATGCTTAATTCTGTACCTCTAGTCCCTCACTTCTCTGACAAGAAGTAGAAAACAAAATCATGATTTTGCTTCTCTTTTCTCAGTAAAAAAAAAAAAATGACCTTTGTGTGGAAGAAAACTCAGTACCCTGCCAGTTTGGCACAAGCCTCTCAGAAACAAATTTATTAATTAAATTCTGAACAGTATAGCTTGGAGAAAAAGAAATCCAAAAAGGGCAGAATTTCCCCCTGCCTTTGAAAATCTCTAACATAAACCACTTTCTGATCACAATTTTAAAGAGTTCAAAAACAAAGACATTTCCCTTTGGGGAGTTATCATGTCAGTATTTGCATGCTTCCTTATGTTCATCATTTCTTTCAGCAAAGTAATATTCCATTACCTTCATGTACCACCACAATTTGTTTAGCCATTCCCCAATCAATGGGCATTCACTATGTTACATCCAGTTCTTTACAACCACCAAAGGTAATGCTATAAATATTTTAGTGTATATGAACCCTTTCTTTTTCATCAGTGACCTTGGAGTATACACATAACATTGGGTGGACGAGTTTGGACATTTTAGTCACTTTCTTTGCATAACTCCAAATCAGTTTCCAAAATCATTGTGCCAATCTATAGCCCCAATAACTATCCATCTTTCCACAACTTCTCCAATATTGACTATATCCTTTAGCATCTTTGTGAATTTATTGCGTGTATCATGAAGAACCTGGGAAGTTTTTTGGGTTTGGGTTTTTTTTTTTTTTGCATATGTCATATTAGAGATTCAGAGCATCCTTTCATATAGTGACTAATAGTCGGCAGTTTTTCTTTTGAGAGCTGTATGTTAGTATTCTTTGATCACCTATTAAAGGATGACTTGATTTTATACATTAGTTTCTTAAAAACAAACTCTTATCAAAGATATTTGATATAAAGCTTTTTTCCCCAGTTGACCACATTCATTCTTATCTTAGCTGCATTAATTTTATCTCTCCAAACTTTAAAATTCATAGTCAAAATAATTTTTATATTTTATAATCACTTTTGTCTCTAATTTGGCTAAGAATGCACCCTCTGCCATAGTTGTGAAAGGTTTCCAAACTGTTTCTTTACTTATTTTTGGTATGACCTTAATATTTAGGACATATATCCATTTTGAATTTATTATGTCATATGATATAAAATGTTGGTCTAAACCTAATTTCTGACAGACAGCTTTCCAGTTTTCCCAGGAGTTCTTGTCTAGCCTTATTTTTAAAGGCAGGATTTCACATTCAAATGACCAGGTGGGCTATAGCAGTCACATAAGGAAATGTCCAGTAAAATACATCTAAAACATTTGTGCATATGAATGTTGATAAATGAACAAGATGCCTAAATAAATGGTAAGAGACTAGAACTTTTTTGCTGGCCAGAATGATAAACAAAGAAAAGGGACTTTGCTCTTCCCAGGTTTACATAATAAAGGCTGGAATGTAGAGCCAGGTGCCTGTAGTCTTTCCAATTGGACACAGCCCTTTTGTTTTTGCTCCTGAATTTATCTGAGTAGCAGCCAGCACGAGGCCTTGAAGTTTGCTTGTGTTGAAGCCCAGAAATGGTTTGTGGAGATAAGAGATTGACCGTCATGGATCTGTCAGGAGTTAAAATGAATTTTCCATGTCCAGATCAGATAACTGACCCTAACCTCAGCAAGGGACCTCAACTACCAAAAGAGAAGTCAAAAAGACTAGATTTTAACATGGGACTTTCTGCTGTTTTTTTTTTTTTCTGGGCCTAGTTTGCTGTGGTAGCTTGGAAACCTGGAGTTTGAACTAAAAGGGCTTTATCTCCCTTTCCAGGAATAAACTAACTGCTATTCTCCAATTAGTAAAATAGATAATTGTGTACCATGTCTAGCACACAGGTCTTTTTTCTCCTAGTCTACTGCTATTTCTACAACAAAAGAGTGAGGTGGTGATATTGAATTGATCACTCTGGACTATTTGGGGGATTTATCTATTTTTAAAGTGTTGCATATGTGCAAGAGATATTTAAATTAGCATGATTAGAAAACATCATTTTAAATAGTTTACTTTCATTAAAGATTTATTACCTCAAAATCTGTTCTTGTGACTCTCCATTCAGGATCTGCTTTTTCTTCATGCATGTGTTTCTTACTGCTATAACTAAGAAAAGTTAGCATGAAATAATGTATCTGGCTCTTGCATTACACTATTTATTGTTCATGAGTTATATTGCAATTTTTTTATACATCCTTTTTCTCCCCCTTTTATGAAAAAGTAGTTGGAGTGTATTAATGGACTGCCATCTCCAGCTTCCTGGCTTTGACAGCTTAAATTTGGACAATAATTCTTGTTCAAAGATATTTGCAAAATCACACATTACTCATGCCATTGAATGTATCTTTTTAGACTGTTATGATAAGGTCATCTTGGTGTCCTTGGTAGAATTCCTGGTATCTCGGTCCTGGAGAACCCTCTATTACTTCTTTAGTTTAATAGAACACATATTTACTCTTAAAATTCATTTATAGATTGAGCCTTTCATCCCTGGCAACTTCTTATCCTTAACTCTCATGAAATGCTCCTAAGAGTACTTGTCCATCACGTACCCCCAATATACCTTCTAGCTATTGCTATATTTTCTATTATTTATACCTCATTCTACCCCCCACTGTCTACATTATCCAGACAGCTCTTTAGCTTCTTCATTTTAGAATACATTAGCTCAGTTTTAGCCTAGAGGGGAAAAAGTTTTGCACAGAAAATTCCACATGGAATTGATTTTGTTCCAACATTTCATGAACTGGATTGATTTCCAGCAGTGAAGGAACTGGAAGGGATGGAGGCCTAGAGACGCAAGTGGGAATATCCAGTTTAAAACAATTTTACTGATCTCTTTTCTTCTCTTTATTATTTTTACAGACAGTTGCAAAATGCCAGAACTTTGTTATTTAACATTCCACACAGTACTGTTATGTTTCCAAGTAAATTCAGAAGGGTTAAGAGACAAGTAAAGGTAATAAAACAAATTAAAGACAAGTTTTAAAGTCTTCCCAATGTTAAAATGTTCCTGAATTAAAAAAAAAAACAATTGCTTTACTATTCATATACTTTTGTTGCTTCTAGGAAGCTGGGTGATCTGGGAGAAAGTACTATTATCCTTAGAAATGTTTTACAGAATTACAAAATCTTTCTGCATTTTATTCAAACTTAGAGGTCTTGTCCCAGTTCCCACTGATACTAACAAGTCAGGTTCACAGACCACAGAGAGATATCTCTTTCTCATGGTTCTTAGGCCTACCTCTGAGGGGCTGGGATGTCTTTCTAATGCTAAGTGGCCCAAGGCTCTATTCTGTTTCCCTACTATCAATCACCAGTTTCAGTTAGTATTTTCTTTATTGACTGTTTCAATGATTAGCACCCCTACGTATATCAGTTTGACCAGTTAACCTCACTTAGCTTTTTACATAACGATAGTTACTAAGATGATATAGCAAGAAAAGAAGCTACCCTCTCCCCACCCCACCCCCAACTGAGGCCACAATCTTAGTCCCTAAGGACACTGGGATCTCACATCTCAGTTCCTAAGGAGAGTAGGCTCAAAATGCATGAGGTGCGCCACAGCTCACAGACAGTGTCCCTTTCATGTTTGCAGAACATGACATCTCAACTGCTGATAAGTCTCCTTGAGGCTGCCCTCTTAATCCAGGCTCAGTTGTTTGCCAATTCTTTCTGGCTTTTCCAACCTCTTAAGATCTCATAAGGTACTATACCATAGGAAAGAAAAAACAAACAGCATATGACCATCCTAGGTTTGACTAGAAAGCCATGTATTCCCTAATGGTCCCATTTTGAGGAGCAGTGTCTCCCCTCATGGAGGGCAAGTTTCTCCATTGGGGCCTTTGGTATATCTAGCTCAGCAGTCAAGAAAAAGGCTTTTCCGCTACTATGTAGTAATCACATGGGGAACAGTCAAAGAATATCAATGTATGCTCTGAAATGGAAAGCTATGTTCCTTTATTCCACTTCACAAACTTCCAGATAAAGGCTCACAGAAAGTCCACATGGATCCTACACAGGTTCCCAGGACTAAGCCCTCACTCACTGGGCAGCACCCCCACCTTATCTCCCAACATTAGAGTTAAAAAAAAGAGACCTCAGAGTCATCTAGTTTAACCCATAGACTCATCCCCATTCTCTCATAACTCCACACAATAACATATCTGACAAGTTGTCACTTAGCTTTTGTTTTAAGACTTCCCTTAAGGGAGGACCCATTACCTACTGAGGCAGCCCATCACACTTATGGAGAGTTCTAATTGTAAAAAAAGTTTTTCCTGACATCAAGCTTAAATTTGCTTCTTTGTGACTTATACCCTTTGTGCCTAGTTCTGCCTTCTATGGCCAAATAGAACAAATCTAATCCTTCTTCTATATGATAGTGCATCATATATTTGGAGACAGCTGTCATATTCCTTTATCTCATGTTCTTCATACTAAACATCCCTTCCTTTCATTTTATAAAACTTCCTTTCTTTGATTCTTCTATATGTGTAGTGGCTAGGTTCCTTCCTTCCTTCCTTCCTTCCTTCCTTCCTTCCTTCCTT
>NW_027187298.1:69473-101289 GCF_028583685.1 Petaurus breviceps papuanus | reverse complement strand
CCCCTCTCTCCCTCTCCCCCTCTCCCCTCTCTCTCTCTCTCTAAATAGTGACTGTTTCTCTTTTGGCCAGCAACTCTGAGGGCCTTCCCTTTCCAGTTTAATTTTTTTTTTTTTAATTAAAGGGGCCATCTCTTGACTCACTTCTTAAAGAGGTCTATTCACAGAATGGGCATTATTTCACTCAAAGTGAGAACCTGAAAACACCTTAGCCTAAAAGGGCCAGGATCTCTCACTGCATTCTGAGTCATCTCCAGTCATCCTGATGAATATCAGGCCACTGAACAAGATGGCTCTGGAGGACAAAGTGAGGCTGGTGATATTGCACAGTCATCCATCACTTAAATCCAAATCAGCTGCAAGTCACGTCATCATTCCCTGATGTCATGGCCCTCTTCAGGAATGAAGGACAAATACAACAACCTCCTGTACCCTGAATGTTCTTCCTCCTTACCTCATATCTTCCTTTACTTCCTTCAAGACTCAGTTCAAATCTCATCTTCCGAAGGAAACCCTTTCCTACCTTCCTTATGGCTAGTGCCTTCCCTCTGGGATTAATTTCTATATTGTTTATATACATTATGTATGTACCTAGTTACTGTGGCCAGTGCAGTTGGTGGGCTAATGAGTGGTGAGAATAATGAGACGGGGGTGTAATCAATAGTCTGTTTATTACAGGACCATTTCATACAGAGCCAAAGATGCAAGGAGCTCACAGAGTTTTTATGCCTCCCAAGAGAATGTAGACAATCCAAAAGAAAGCAGACAATGTAGAAAGATCCTCCTCCAAAAGAATGCAGACAGTGTAGAAGGAGCTTCCCTTAATCCTGTTCACTATTTACCCTTGCTCAAAGTTTGTTATTTATTAGGGTATTATTCTAGGACCATATCTGGAGGCATAAACAAAAAATTACATGCCCTCTTACTTATCTGCCCTGTAACCTTTGCAGGTAACTGTATAGGACGGGGAAATATACCTCAAGGGACCCCAAAACGTCCTCCATAATACATCCTTCTGCTTGTCTGCCCTGTAACCTTTAAGGTAATAATATAGGGGAGGGGAACATTTCATTAGCAAAGCCGAGAGACTTCTGAAAGTTCTCTAACACCTAGTTATCTATATGTTGCCTTCTCCATTAGAATGTAAGTTCCTTGAAGTCAGGGACTATTTTTGTCTTGATCTCTCCAGGACTCAGCACAATACTTAATAAATTGTATATGCCTAATAAGTGCCCTTTGATTGATTGATTGATATTTGTTACAAGGGGAAGGAGTTTATGATGGGAGGGAGTTGGAGGACACTCATAGTGATGGAAAAAAGAAAGAAGGAAAAGTGTCAATTTAACATTTAAAAAACACAGAGAAGAGAGAGAAAAAGTTCAGAAAGGGACACAGACAAGAAGGTAAGTTTTGTAATTGCAGTATAAAACTTAATATACATTAAAAAAATTATACGTAACAAAGTCATGTTTCCATGGACAGTCCTCTTTTCCATTCTTTATATATTTAGACATTTGTGGTTGTTGATATTTAGGTTTGTAATAAAAAAGAAAATTCAAGTAAAACAAAATGAAATTGAGAATATAATATGTAACATGTTCTGAGGGGTTTATCCTAACTCCTATGTGTTCTGATGAGTTAGGTCCCCCCCACCCCAGGTCATCAGTTACTGTATCTTCGAAGGGTTCTAAAGATACCCCTGAAAAGCTCAGGGGTATCTTTTCCAGTGCAAAAGTTCATGAGCTCCCACTGGGGCATTTCCCACCATTTAGAATCACTTAGTTGGGCAGGCTGAAATTGCTTTTAGAAAGGGGCATTTACTAAAGTAGCATAGTTGGTACAGATCACCCCCACTAAAAGCCTTTAACACACAAAGACCAAGGGAAATTGGGTTCAAGTTTAGAATGCACATTTGGCAAAATGATATTCAGTTCCTAGTTTGTTTGTTTTTTTTTTTTAAAGCAATTGGGGTTAAGTAACTTGCTCAAGGTTACACAGCCAGGTGTTTCTGGGTGGATGCTAAGTGTTTGAGCCTGGATTTGATCTCCAGGTCATCCTGACACTGGAGCTAGTGCTTTTACTTGCTGTGCTACCTGGCCACCCCTAGTTCCTAGTTTCTAAAAGTCCTTTTCTCCCCTTTGTGGGGTGGTCAAGAAGTTCCCCTTAAGCATGCAGTAAGTAGTTTCTTTGTTGGACTCTTTGTTTTGAATCTGCTTCCATTCTGTCCTTGGTTCCCAGTACCAACACTGCCACCAGCTACTGCTGTCTATGTCTGTCTCCTGCTGTCTCAGGGGATGATACCAGGGATGCTGATGGAAAGATGGGAAATCTAAAACCCTTTAAAACTTGAAAAATTCTCCAGCTGAGGGTGGAGGAGGGGAGAGACCAGAGCTAAAGCTGAAGTGTTCTGCCTTTCCCCCCCCCCCCCCCTCCTTTTCTGGGAATTTAGCTGGAATCCCCTTTTTCCTCATTTGCTACTTGCTAGAATTGGAATTTTTACCATATGCTCAAATAACTTGGGGTCTAAACTGGTCTATTTTATAGAAAACCCAGCAGGGATGACATAAGTTTCTTCAGTCAATCTGAATATTATTCCTGTCAATGTAACTCTAGTTTATGCAAGGACATTTTGAATATTTGCTGTGTATCTTCTGACCTCCACAATCTTTAAAATATCAGTAATAGTGGCTAAGCAAATACATCTACCCTTATTTCAGTACCAAAGAATGCATGTAAGTTTATCTAGTTCAGGTGATATGAATTCATCAAGGGTCAGATGAATGATTTCTTTGGGTATTTTGAATAATGAATGATTCCCTATTTTGTCCTGTCCTTTCTGCTGTTACTACTGAGTTGTTTCAGTTGTGTCCAGTGATTTGTGACTCCATTTGGGGTATTCTTGGTAAAGATACTGAAGTGGTTTGCCATTTCCTTCCCTAGCCATTTTACAGATGAGGAAACTGAGGCAAAGTGTTAAGTGACTTAAGTCACACAGTTAGTATCTTAGGCGAGATTTGAACCTTGGAAGATGAGTCTTCCTGGCTCCAGCTCCAGCAATCTACTTACTGTGACACTTTAGCTACTCTGTCCTTTCTGATCTAGACGTTTTTCTATTTTGTGGATAAAATAGTGAACAGCTCTGCCTTCTCTGTTATTCTCGTTTTATCTAACTCTAACAACCATCCTACCCTTTCTTTGAGCCTCCTCTTTTCCCCAGTACTGCTAACTTGTCCAACTGTCAAAACGAACTACTTCCTTTTCTGCTGTGCTTAGCTTTCCGTGTCATCCTTAGCTTATTATTTTGAGTTTGAGTGTTTCTGACACCATTCATATGGTTCTCTGCCACCCTTTTGTGGTCCAGATTAATCTTCTTTCCATTTCTTATGTACAGAATTCCATCTCCTGTCTCCATCCCTTTGCACAGGCTTCAACCTCACCCCTGCCTCTTAGAATCCCACCCTCTGGTAGTTCTCTCGTGAAACTACTTTTATTTACTTTGTTTATAATTGTATATTACATTTATTTTATTTATATTAATATATTCTTGTAAATAATTTACTATTTAATAAATTATTAATAGGAAATAATGAATAACCTTTTATAGCACCTACTATGTGCCAGGCACTGTGCTAAGTGCTTTTCAAATATTATCTCAATTGATCCTCACAACAACCTTAGGAGGCAGGTGCTATTATTACCTTCATTTTACAGATAAGGAAACTAAGCCAAACAGATGTTACCAAAGTTATACCTAGTAGTAAGTGTGAGGCTAGATTTCAACTCAGGTCTTTCTGACTCCAGATACTCTCCACTGTGCTACCAAACTGTCCTATATATACACATATACATACATATGTGTATAGCATGCATATATGTTATTCTATTTCCCCATAGGATATAAATTCCTTGCGGCAAAGACTATATCATTCTAGTGTTGGTATCCTCAACAATCCCTGGCACACAGTCAGCCCTTAATAAACGTTTGTGGATTTATTGATTCTTTGTTACCTGCCCCTCCCCCCACTTTCACCTTCTGTAGCTAAATTGTAGCACACTTTAAATGTCGGGCTAAGCTATTTGTGTTTTATCCTAGAGGCAGTAGCATAAAATACAAATTTCCTCCTCATCAGAATTGTTTCCCTTTGTGGAAAAAAACAATTATAGAAGATTAATATATTTTGTGGAGTGAATACTAAATGAATCTTGCCACAAAGCTTGCCTTCAACCCATAACCAGAGGTCTCGGTCTCTGTAAAATGAAGAATTTGGATTGAGTTATTGTATAGAGTGCCTAGTTAGTGCTTAATAAATGTCTTTAGACCCAGAGCATCGATCAGTTCATCCTGCAGACATTGGGAAGCAAGCCTTGGAAACTCTGCACCTCCCCCAGGAAGGTGTGGACTTGATCATTAACGTCCCTGGGGACATTTCTTTGACCCTGACAGTTACTTGTTGACCTATTCATATAATATTGAGCAAGAGTCTCAGCATCTCAAGGATTATTTGATTGGTTCAGGTTATTTTGGATCCACCTCTTTTGTACTAGGTGTTTCCAAGTCATCCTCAACACTCTCAAGAAGGCTCAGTCTGTCTTAAAGACTCTCCAGTAACCTAATTAAAATGTAAGCTGCTTGAGAACAGGGGCGGCCTTTAGCCTTCGTCCTCTTCCAATCCCAGGGCTCAGCAGGGTGCCTGGCATAGGTGCTTAATAATTGATTGTTAGATTTCTCTCTAGATTAACCTTACAATAAACCTTCAAGGTCCATTGGAACTCAAAGAATTTATCTACCACTCCAAGTGTAGCCCTTGACATTCAGAAGATAAAAACACAGATCTTGGATACCAACTATTTGAAAATGTGTTAGCTCCTACATTTTTGACTTTCCTTTAATGAACTGATGATATTCATTAGAAAAAGAATGTTACATAAATTCAAGCTCCTCTTATTATTAGCTGGATGAAAATCTGGTTGGAAAGGACTATTTTAAATCAAATGTTCAGTTGGTGCTCATTAAAAGATAAATAATAAATGCACGAGACAATACAACTGTCTCTATCCTCTGGTTCCAGAGTTCTCTCCATCCGTCACACGAGCCTCATTTGCAGTCATTAAGTCCATTAAGGCAGCCCGCGAAGTCAAGTAGCCAATTAACTAGGTCCAAGGAATTACCAGCTCCAGCTCACTCTTTTCCTCACGTTCTGGTTTCCACCCCAGATAATGGAGTTTTGGAGATTGGGGAGAGGAAGGGGTAAAGGGGGTGGGAAAAAGAGCTATGTACGTGCAGACAAGGATTAGGCTTGAAGTAAATCTGAGTCTAGATTTACTAGAATCTGGTGGCACAGAAGAATCATCGATAAAAGGCCATTTTCACTTTGTGTACTACGCCTTACGCGCTGGGCTTCCTAGAAGCAGGGCTTTCTCATCGCCGAGCCCAGCCGGCTTTACCGCGAGTAAAGCGCGGTGACGAGTTAACGCGCACTGGGGCAGACCGGCTCAGATAACCTAGGCTGGTGACCTCAGGCTGGTGGGTGGCGCCCTCGGCGCCCGAGTACAAGCGCCCAGAGCTTGTGGGTGGAGCCTGCTAAGTTTGAGCACCGGCTGAGGCCTCGGAGGATTTGCCCCAAGAAGCCAGAGGCGCTCCCGGCTGCAGAAATGGTGGAGGCCTGGTACATGGACGACTCTTCGGAGGATCAAAGGAAACCCCACAGATGCGAGCCCCAGAGCCCCGTCAGCCTGGAAGAGCTGCAGCAGCTCGGCGTCTTTTACTGGAAAGTAGGTTAGGGTGGGCAGGCGCGGGAGCGCTCCCGGGACTGGGGCGGGGGAGCCCGCCGCGCTCGGTGCCCCTCGTCCGCGGCATGCCCCGTAGGAGAGCGCACGGCACGTGGGCTGGGCGCGTTACCGGGGCCGCCGCTGCCCTCTGCCGCGGGGCGGTTGCCAGCGCTGGGTCCGCGGGCGGCGGGGGAGCCCCAGCGCGGGAGGGACGTTGATAGCCCGCAGGGGCGAACTTGACCTTGAGAGGCTGCGTTTTATCTGAGGGAGGGAGGACGGGAGGAGCCGCGGTGCGCCTGCGGGCTTTGTGCGGGGAGGCCTGGGGGTGGGGGGGGGGCCCTCCGAGCTCCGGGTTAGTTAGCAAAGCGGGGAGAGCCTTCTTGGTGGAGCTGAGGCATGGAGCTCGGGGCTTGAGGCCTGGGTTTAAATCGGGCCTCCGACACTTGTTGGCACAGTGACCCTGGGCCTTCGTTTACTGCCTCTAATCAGGGAGTTGGACCCAAACGGCTATGACTCACTCAGGGTGCCGGCCCAGAAGTCAGGAACACTCACCTTCCTGAGGTCAGACCTGGCCTCAGACTCTTACTAGCTGTGTGACCCAGGGCGAGTCACTTAACCTTGTTTTCCGCAGTTTCTTCATCTGTAAAGTGAACTGGAGAAGGAAATGGCAAACCACTCCAGGATCTTGGCCAAGAAAACCCCCACTAGGGCACACAGAGTTGAACACGACAGAACAACTCTGTTGGGAGAAGGAAATAGCAAACCATTCCAATCTTTGCCAAGAAAACCTAATGGACGAACCCTCCGCGTCACAGTGACATCATTGAATAGCTAAGAATGGAGATAATAAGTGCACCTACCTCACTAGGGGTGAAGATAGAATGAAATGACAGTGCTTTGCAAACATAAAGTTCTAAAAAATATTAACTATTATTTCAGGGGCTTTGAAAATCCTGGTGGTGCAGTTCAGGGAACCATATGTTCAGGTTGAGGGGTGCTCAGGACCCCAAAATACCAACACTTGGGGTTCTGCCCAATGAATTGGACTTGTCTTCTCTCAGCCAAAGTAAAGCAAAGTTTATTAAAGATTCGCCATTATGGGTAGACTCCTTAAGTATCTTATGAGCTTGTATTGACAAAGGGACCAGAATAATCTGACAGAGTGAGTCTGAGCCAGATTGAATTCTCACCTATCATGGAAACAAGATGGAGCTTATAGACAGAAAGATTGTGGGAGGCTTTAGGGGTGGTCTAGAGGAGGAGTTTGGGGATGTCTTGAGGAGGACTCGAAGGAGGATCTTGATGGAACTGAGGTCAGACTCCAGGAATGACACTAAGGGTGGGAAATAGTTGAAGGCTGCCTGGAGATGACCAACAGTGGAGGGCTAGGCTAGTTTAAGGGTATAAGGGTTTGGGTATAGTTATTTGATAGGATCTAGGGTGCAAAGTAGCTGGACAATGGAGGGCTAGGCTAGGTGAAGAGTAACAGTAATTATTAGTAATTTGGGCCTAGCTATAGTGAAGGCAAATGCCTCATCAAGTGGGCAGATTCAGTCAGAGTTCAAGGGGTTTCCCAGAGTCTGTACCCCATCGATGGAACTTATCTCTAACAATATGACTTGTGTGGGTGACCCTGTAAAATGAAATTCGGAGACAAATATGGTAGTGAAGCTTAGCACAGTGGCTAGCACATAGTAGGCACTTAATAAGTGTTGATTGATAAATTTTCTCCTTAGGCTCTTCTGGGGACTTCCAGTCTTGAGCTCCTAGCTCTTAAAATTGGGTGGGATCCCAGAGTCCTTAGGGAGAAAATTAGATCAGATAACTATCTTTGTATTTTAAACTCAACTGAATACTAAGCCCAGGGGTCTTAACCTTTTCTGTGTTGTAGACCCTTTGACGTCCAGTGAAGCTTATGGATAGACCCCTTCTCAGAATAATGCTTTAAAATGCATGAAATAAAGTATTTAAGATTATAAAGGAAATAAAATATAATGAAATCATAATCAAACTATTTTTTGAAAACAAGTTTGAGGATCCCAGGTTAGGAACCCCTGTCTATTCCAATTTCCAGCCATCCCTTTTCACCAGTGTGGAAATTGGGGCTCAGAGGGGTAATAAGATGCCCAAGGTCACATAGATAGCAGACCTGGGATTTGAAGCTAGGAGTTCAGGCTCCTAATTCCAAAGTTCTTTCCATCACCCCCAAGACACCCTTTAGTGTTGGACTCATCCTCCCTGAGAAGTAGCTTTCTTTAAGTGACTCCTACCTTTTCATAGGATCAGTAAATCTAGAGCTGGGAGGTACCTCAGGCCATCAAGCCCAACTCCCTCATTTTACAAATTATCAAGAGACTATTGTGTGGCAGCCACTGTGCTAAGTGTTTTATTTCCTTTGATCCTCACAACAACTCTGATGTAGGTGATATTTGGATTCCCATTTTACAGTTGAGTATGGCTTGTCCAAGTCAGTCAGGATTTGAATGCAAGTCTTCCCGACTCCAGTGCTCTATCCACTTGTGCCACCTAGCGGTCTAAATCAAGGAAACTGAGGCTCAGGGAAGTGATTTGTCAACACAAAGTCATACTGATAGTGAGCATGGGTCAGATGCTGGATTTAAATCCATGCTGTCTGACTCTAGAGTCAATGCTTTGAAAGCACAGGGAGGTGGCAGTAATAGGGAAATAAGTGCCCCCATCTTTGAGAAAATATGCTCTAAAATGGGCTCCATTTTGCAAAAATGAGAGGCCATTTGTGAGAGAGGGAACTGGATTTGGAACTAGATGTGGATGGAAATCCTGACTGCTATGATCTATCCTTGAGATATTGGGCAAGTCACTTTGATCTGTGGGTCCATCTCAGAAAACTCGGCATGATCCCTGGTTTCGTCTTCTCCCTGATGATGCCTCAGTTTGGGATTAGGGTTAATATTGTGTGTAGGGGATTCAATTGAACTCAGTTCAGAAAAATATTTGTGTTTGCCAAGCACGAGACCTGTCAGACTCTGAGGATGCAGACGAAAAAAAAAATGACAGACCTTTTTTCAAGGGCCTTACTGTCTCACCTGGGAACTAGGGAACTCAGACTAGGGAGGGTAAAACAGCAAAGGAAGGTCCATGCCAAGCAACTTGAGTTGGAGATGGGAGAGAGCACTGTTACTTGAGGGGAAGGCTTTTTGGAGGGGGTAGCATCTGAAATGGGCCTTGAGAGGAGGTAGGAATTTGAAGAGAAGTAGGTAAAGGAGGAGAATTGGAGGAGAGCCCATTCCAGATTTGGGGATTAGTAGAAGCAAAGGAATCAAGAAGACTGGGTACAGGCAGTAGAGCAGAAATCATATACTTTATGTGATTATACACGTACACTATGTTCCCTTCCCCTGGCCCCCAGCACCAGATTTGAAAGCCCTAAAAAATTTTCCTGTGCTGTGGGTATTTTAGAATGACTTGCTGTTCACTTGATACCTTCAATTTCAATCCTCTTGACAAAGGGGATTAGTAAACAGGAGGCTGTTGGAAATTGAAATTGAACACCAAGGTCCCCTCAGAGTTGCTGTCTGAAATTTAAGGAGGCTTACTTTTTTTTAAAGATAGTTTTTTTCCTATGTTGTTGTTCAGTCATTTTCAGTTGTGTGCAACTCTTAATAGCTCATTTGGGGTTTTCTTCCCAGGATACTGGAATGGTTTGCCATTTTCATATCCAGCTCCTTTTACAGAAGAGGAAACTAAGGCAAACAGGGTTAAGTGACTTGCTCAGGGCCACACAACTACTGTGTCCCAGGTCAGATTTGAACCCAGGAAGATGAGTTTTCCTGATTCCAGACTCAGCACTCTATCCACTGCACCACCTAGCTGACCCTAACATTTTTTTTTCTATGCACCCTCTCTTAAAAAAAAGTCTTATTTTTATGGATGACTTTTATTTTTTATTTCAAAATAACTTCTGAATATATCTTGCTCTGTCTCCTACAAGTGAGCCATCCCTTGCAATAAGAAAAAGCAGTTCAGCAAAAAATCCACACATCCAACCTCTCTGACAAATATATTCAATATCCCACACTCATAGTGTCCCACCTTTGCAATGAGGAGAGGGAGGTACATTTTCTCACCTTTTGTCTGGTGCCAAACTGAGTCATTATAATTATCCATCTGTACCTTTCTCTTTTATTCAACAAATATTTATTGAGAACTTCCAACAGCTGCATTGGGAAGTTGTAAAAAAACATCATTAACTGTTACTTTAATTCAACAATGTAACATCTATTAAGTGCTCTGTGCATTTATGAATGCTTAATTTATTAATGATTCATTAATAATGGTTTATGAATAATACATTCATAAATGTGCAGGGCATTCTGCTGGGTAATGGGGAGGCAACCTCTGCCTTCAAGGAACTTACATTCTACTGAATGTTTATAACATCAAATTATAAATAAATAAATACAAAGTCATTTTGAGAGAGAGAGAGAGAGAAGGTTGGCATCCTTGGTTTAAGGGGTAGTATCTGAACTGTATTTTGGAGGAGTACAGGCAGTACACCTGTGCAGAGATGAGGAAAGTGGAATGTCATGTGAGGAATAGCTATTGAGGAGTGAAACTTGGTAAGTAAGAATATGAGATGTCATGTAACTAAGTGCTAAAGTGAGGCCAGTAATACAGTTGTAGAAGCAGGGGAAAAGAACCTAGATTCCTGTTTCAGCTCTGCCATCAGCTAACTGTGTGACCTTGGGCAAATCACAACCTCTTAGGTAATATGGTGCTTCTTAAACTGTGGGTCACGACCCCATGGGTCACACTGAAGGGGTTGCAATTGGAAGAAGTTTAAGAAGCCCCGAATTAGCTACCTAAACTGGAAAATGAGGAAATTGGAGCCCTGGAATTCCTTAAAAATTCAGATTAAAGAGAGAGTAGAAAATTAGAGTAGTCAGAAAAAAAGTGGTGAAGGCTTAAGTTAAGCCTTGTAGGATGAATAGAATTTGGAGAGGCAGCATAAAGGCGATGGACTTTCCAGGTGATGGAACAACTCAAGCATAGGCCCTGAGCTCTCATGTAGCTATAGCCTGTGTGAAAAATCTAGGTGGATTAGAGTAGAGGGTGCATATTTTAGAAGTATTAGAGCAACACCAGATTTTGGAAGTTCCAATAAATGAGACTGAGTTCAGATTGAAGTAATAGGAAATAATGAACCTCTGAAAGGTTTTCTTTCTTCTGTAAATAACTTTTGCTTAGTACTTGCACTTTGCCTTTCAGAATGTTTGTTTGAATTTCTTAAACTTTTTGATTGTCAGTTTGCATGAACTAGTTGGTTAGAAGAGCATAATCTTAAGGATTTTTTTCTTAGTGAAGGGCAAGGCATTGCTCTAAGTATGCAATCGTTTAATTTCCACATTCCATATAGAATACTATTGTTTCTGTACCTTCTGTAGACATAATAGTAGCCTTAGCAAAGGTTTGTGTGCACTCAAGCATGTATTTTACATTTATTTAAATTTGTAAAAACCTTAAAGTGCTCTTTATAAAAGTGAGCTATTTAATCTTCTTTTCTTCTGGGCACCTCAAAGTACTGGGGCATTTATATGTCACTGTTTTCTAAACCTTTTGCAATAGTGAGATACTTTATCTAGGTTCTGTGTTGGAGTAAGGTGAAGGTAAAGAAAAAGATAAATTTGAATTAACTGTCCCATCTTATTTTTGCTCAGACCCTTTCCCTTGTAACTCCCTAATAGCTAGTTAAGTGCCCGGTATATAGTAGGTGCTTGATAAATGCTTGTAGAATGGATAAGTGAATGAATGAATGAGTGAGTGAGTAATGGACTTAAGTCCTATTTTGCAAATCATGAATCTGAGAAATTAATTTCATCTCTCCTGGCAGGCATAGAGCTAAAAATGTCAGCCAGAATTGGAACCCAATTCTCCCGGTCTGATGTTCTTTCCATTACATACTTGCTAGCATCTTATAACCAAGATAAAGGACTTTTTGATTTTGTATGTGAATATCTGTATAATTTTATCTGCCTTTCTCTATGGCTCAATGTAATGGTGGACTCCCTCTTATGTTTGTGTGTGTGTGTGTCTTTAAAAAATTTTTTCAACATTCATTTTTTTTTCATTTTTCAAACGCTTTATTAACTTCTGATTTACATCATTAATTTCCACCAGATTTTGAGTTACAAATTTTCTCCCCGTTTTTTCCCCTACCCACCACCCCAAAATAGCAGTCCGACAGGATATCCCCTCCTCCAATCTGCTCTCTCCCATATCTTCTCCCATGCCCCCTTCGACTTTTCCAGTAGGGCATGATGGATCTCTATGCCCCATTGCCTGTATATCTTATTTCCCAATTACATGTAAAATAGTATTATTCATAGTATACATACACACACACACACAATAAAAGGAGATAATTTCAGCAAAGAGGCAGGTGGGAGGAGGTGGTCAGGAAAGATGACTATCTCCCGGATATCTCATTGTATCAGTGCATATTTAGCATATTAGAATGAGCATTGGAGTTGGGAGACATGGATTTAATTCACGGCACTGACAACTTTTCAAAACACTAACATTGTATTTGTTTCTTCCTCTATAAAATGCAGATGATGATATTCTCTTACATCGCAGAGTTCTTGTGAGGAAAGCACTTTGTAAATCTTGAAGAGTAGTATAGCAGACATTTCACTAGATTTGGCCTCAAGAGAATTTAGCCTCGAATCTTATATTATTTCCCTATGTGAATTTGGCTTAGTTAATAAACTTCTCTGGGCTTCATTGTCCTCATGTGAAAAATGAGGAGGTTGGACTAGACCAACTTCACAGCCCCTTCTTGATCTAGATCAGTGGAGGGAATACTGACCCTCCCTTCTAGAAAGCCTATTATCTTGAAGTACTATGAGGTAAAAGTGGATTATATTGCCTGATTTATCAAGGTAGTTGTGTTCTGACTTGCATTTTTCTTTGATTTGTACCTGTTATGTTTTTCTCCTAGTACGTAGCATGGTGCCTTATATATAATGAGCATTCAGTTGAAGCAAACTGATGTTGCCATGGTGGTGTGATATTTTGGATGATTCTGCCCAGGAAAAGTCCAAAAAGGATTGTTGTTCCAATTATCTGGCTAACATGATCAAAAAACATCTCTGATAGAAATGAATTTAGAGTTTGACCTAATCAGGCTGGTGACTGGCTTGAGCTCTTGGGTTGCCTGAAGGTACTAAATCAATGCCAGATACACTAGGGAATGTTTTTCCTGTAGGTTCAACTTTTCTATTCACCTACGGTCTCAGGCATCTCAAGTACAGCCAAATGTGCTATTACAAAAACCCAAATTTGGACACCTGGCCAATCAATCATGTTGACAGGCCCTTCTCTGTACTATAATATTTGCATCTACTAGACCTCATCTAGAGTCACTGGGACTGATCCAGGAGTCGCGAACAAGGGACCGTTTTCTGCTAGCTGGTTGTCTGCTCCTCAAGAAGTCTTGCTGTCTGCATCAGAGGGGAGGCTGGTCACAAATGGGTTAATGGCACTAATGCTTGTTTTTATATTCTTCTAGCAAGACCTTCTTTCTTTGTGTTCTGCCTAGTGATGGGTCCTGGGGATTTATTCAAGTAACTGGTTTGTCAGTGGCTTCTGGCTATGATTTTGACTCATTGTGCATCATATGAATTATGTGCTCTGCCAAAAAGCTGAAGGAAGAAAGAAAACCAGTATTTATTGTCAGGCACGGTGCTAAGTACTTTATAAATAGTATCTCATTTGATTCTCACAACAACATTATTATTCTATTATTACCCTTATCTCATAGTTGAGTAAACTGAGAAGGTAAGTGATTTGCACAGAGTCACAACTAGTAAGTATGTGACATGGAATTTGAACTCAGGTCTTCATGGTACCAGGCCCAGCACTATCCACTCTGTCTCCCAGCAAGCCTGCTGCAATTCCTGTCAATTGCCCTCCTACCCTGAGTGGCAATACTATTAGATTTCACCTTAGACCTAATTTAGACAGAACAGTTTCCAGTGTTATATACCTTTTACCATCAGGAAAACTAAGCCATCTACTCTACAATCCACTGAGCAATTGGAAATAACTGTCCAGAACATGGCCTTCTATATACTAATTTCTATGCTATTTTTTTTTCTTGTACTCAGCATAGCAATTAGTTGATTGACTGTGTGAGAAATTTTGAGGCTGCCCAAGCTAACTGGCAAGTAGTTTCACTAGGTGTAATGGGAATGTAAATTTTAAAGATATTCCCTGCCCCTAGGCTAAAGTGCACCTGGAGCCTGGGGTGGGAGGCTTGTTTTTTCAGTAGATACTTTTTGATTGGCTAGTGAGTCAATAAGGTTGTTACATTCTCTGAGCCAGGAGAAGGCTATATAAGCCCTGATGTGTAGCTTTGTTTTGGGGCTCACTTTGAGAAGTGTTCTGTGATTTGATAGGGATTCTGGGAAGCCGTTGTCCAGAGCCCCCCCAGCTTTGAAAAACCCAGATGTTGAAACCTAGATGTTGATTTGGTATGGATGTAATAATGGTTGGACAGTTTGGAAGTCTACTTGATCTGTTTCTCTGACTTGATAATTCTGCCTTATATTCTGAAGTTCGGGGTGCTAACCTTTTTCCCTCGAACTAGGTGAACGATACATATCTGACTGATTAAAGTAAGCTTGTTAACCCATTTTGAGTTGCTTTCCTTTATCAAAGCAGATCCAAGAACCTGTGGTGGCAGCAACCCCGAGGACGCTTGGGGTGCTTGCTGCTACAGTAGGTACTATGGATGTTAACCAGAAAAGCATTTTCTAAGACCTTTCTGAATAAACAGCAGATTTTTGTAGTGTTATATCAATTTTGGCATTCCCTTTTATGTCCAATAACCTGACATAGAATTTTGTTCAGAAGGGACTCAGTAAATAAGTTTTGAATGATGTGTTAATATTTAAGTATGCTATTTTCTTAATCTTTTTAGCTGGATGCTGACAAGTATGAGGATGATCCAGAGCTAGACAAGATCCGAAAAGACAGAAACTACTGCTGGATGGACATAATAACCATTTGTAAAGACAAGCTGCCAAATTATGAAGAAAAGGTGAGGGAAATCCAAAATTGTTTGGAGGAGGGGAATCTGCTAGTGACTGGAGACTGTGTCCAGACTTCTTTTGAATGAGTAGGAATTTATCTTGTTAATTTTGAAACCTTACAATAACAGTAAAAAATAGAATAACCAAATAATGATCAAAACAAAAAAAAATCTAAATAAGGACATAGTAAACTTTTTGTAAACAAACTGATTTGGTCCTCTATTTCTACTTATCTTGATCTGGTCAAGTTCTGATATTTGTTACATACTGGGTGCTACAGTCATTTATTTATTTCTTTTGGTCTGACTTTTTTCTATTTCTTCTTTCATAGAGTAACTATGCAACTTGGTCTTTTAGTAGTGGAGGTCCATGATAGCACAGTGTGCCCCCAACTGCTTTTAATTCTTCCTCTTAAGACCATGTTGTTTCTGAACAAATTAATCAATATGATTCTTGACAGCCTGAATTACTAAAAATTACATTTTTGTTGGTATCATTTGTCCCGAGGACAAAAAGTTTGAGAAATGCTACTCCCAAAGTAATATTCTCCAAAACATATCCAATGTGGTTATTACAGTTTCTACTGGGAAACCTCCACTGAAGTTTGCCAAGACAGCACATTCTGCTTATGGACAACTGATTATGTAACTAAATTGATAATTAATTTATGAAATTATGAAATGGGCACGGGCATGCCTAATTCTTTGGGTAAACACTGGGAAAGACTGTCATTGGCAACAGGAAACAGAGCAGCAATCATAGGCACAGAGAGTGTGGGGGCAAACAGCATGAGGAAGAGGATGGAGAAGAAGAGAGGCAGAAAATATATCTCACATAACTGAATTAGAGTTAGGAGCGCTCTGTAGCATTGACCCTGTGGAGATGAGAGAGTGCTGGGGCTGGAGGTGGAGGACAGAGTTTGAGGGGTATAGGTTTTTTTTGGGGGGGGACAAACTAACTCTTATCTGTACTAGCTTGGGGTTAGTTCATTAACACCCAGTCACCTCAAAGTTGTCAGCAAAACTTTTAAGTTAACATGCCCATATCATCTTGAGTGCCATCTGGTATTCTACTGGTTTTCTGGAACATGTCTGAGATTTATGTGTCAAAGGACCAAAAGACTGACAGCAAAGCCTAGATGACTTCCCCTGCTTTAGCACATATTACCAGGATGTGAATTTTGGTTAATATATGACACAATTTGTAAATTATTCCCTGCATATGACTTCCAGGTTCCTCTTTGCAATTTTATTTCTTGCTATTTTTGCTTTATGGGGCAGCTAGGTGGCCCAGTGGATTGAGTGCCAGACCTGGAGTCAGGAAGACTTGAATTCAAATCTATTCTCAGATACTCACTAGCTATGTGGCCCTGGGCAAGTCACTTAACCCTGTTTACCTCAGTTTCTTCATCTGTGAAATGAGCTGGAGAAGGAAATGGCCAACCACTCCAATATCTTTGCCAAGAATACCCCAAATGGGGTCATGAAGAGTTGGACAGGCCCAAAATAACTGAACAATAATATTGTTTTTACTTAGAGACTTACTGTACTGATTAGAAGGGTGTGTGGGTGTAGTAGTCAGGGGAACCAGAACAAGATATTATTTTAACATAGTGACAGATGTAGTGGGGGAAAGTCCTGAAGTTGGTGTCAGAGGCCCCAGGTCCAAATTTGGTCTGATGTGACCCTTGTGACTATGGACAAGTCACATTCTTGACCTGCCTGGAACTCTGTTTTCTAATCTGTACAATGAAAGACTTGAAGTAAGTAATCTCTAAAGGTCCCTTCTAGCTCTTTGTGTGTGTGAGTCCATAAAATATTTAAGTCCTAGCTATATGATTTCATAGGACATCATCCTTACTCTCATGGAGATTGAATAGTCTCCCTAAGCAGACAAGATGTAAACATGTGAAACATTAAGTGATATTACAAAAGATAAATAACTATTACAATAATATAGGAAATTTCACAAGACAATACCTGTTCTGTTGCCAAATGGATGGGATAGTCTCTAGTGTAACTAGAGGTTGACCACCTTTCTGTGAAGAGGATCTATTCCATTTCTTATCTAAAATCTTGAATTAGATCTGGGGAGGGGTTTTGACCAGTGAGTCAGGGTGGGATTATGGAATCCCTTGTAAATTTAAGGGGAAAATAGCATTTCCAGAAACTTCCATGACTACTCTCCTTTCCTCCTCTTATTGCAACATTTTGAACTTGGAGGTGCAGGGAGACCACACCCCACAGTGGACCAGGAAGCTGGAGATCTGACTGAATGAAAGTCCCAAGGTAGCAACTAACTACCTGTGTGACTGGGGAAGCTCATTTAACCTCAGGCATTTTAAGTAGGGTGCCTAGGAAGAAGGGTATGGCTGTGGAAACTGGTATATAAGAGGTCATAGCAAGTGCTATAGGGATTAAGAGGAGAGAGAGATTGTAAACTGGATTGGTTTAGAAAGGCTTCATGAAAAAAAAGTAGGGACTTGAGCAGGTTCTTGAAGGGATGGGTAGGATTTGGATTGATGAGGGAGTGTGGGAATTTGTAATGCCATGCACGAGCAGCTTTCCAGAAGAATGCTGCCAGACCTGGGTTATCCTGATTGTGTTTCCACAATATTCAAATTGTTTCTTCTTGGCTGCTTGTAATATTCTTTCCTTGATCTGGGAATTTTGAAACCTGGCTATAATATTCCTAGGAGTTTTCTTTTTGGGATCTTTTTCAGGAGGTGATTGGTGTATTCTTTCAACCTCTGTTTTGCCCTCTGGTTCTAAAACATCAGGGCAGTTTTCCTTGAGAATTTCTTGGAGGATGATTTCTAGGTTCTTTCTTTGATCATGGCTTTCAGGTAGTCCAATAATTTTAAAATTATCTCTCCTGGATCTATTTTCTAGGTGGCTTTTCCCATGAGATATTTCACATTGCCTTCTATTCTTTCATTTGTTTCGATCTGTTTCACAGCATCTTGATTTCTCATAAAGTAACTAGCTTCCATTTGCTCCAATCTAATTCTGAAGGAATGATTCTCCTCAGTGAGCTTTTGAGATTCTTTTTCCATCTGGCAAATTTGGCTTTTTAAGGCATTCTTCTCATTGCCTTTTTGAGCTTCTTTTGCCATTTGAGTTAGTCTATTTTTTAAGGTATAATTTTCCTCAGTCAGGCTGTTGACTCCCATTTCATAAGTTTCTTGCATTATTCTCATTTCTCTTCCCAATTTTTTCTCCACTTCTCTTATCTGCTTCTGAAGGTCCTCTATGGACTGTAACCAGCTCGTATTTTCCTTTGAAACTTTTGGTGCAGGAGTTCTGACTTCACTGTCTTCCTCATGTTCCAAGCTTTGATCCTTTTTGTCCCCCAAATAGGAGTCTAATGTTGGATTCTTCTGTTTGCTTTGCTTCCTTTGCCTGGTCATGTTGCCACTCAGTTACTTGACTTTTGGGCTTTTTTGCCACAGTAGGGGAGCTTCATTCCAAATGCTGGAGTTTTCTCAGCTGCCAGAGGTATTAGTTGGGTGGCCTCTCTGAAGCTTCCACACACTCTGGCAAGTTGGTCACACAACCCAGGACTTCTACCCTAGACCACAATCCAGATCCAGGCAGGTTAAAGCAAGAGTGATTACCCGTCAGACTGGTTGCTTGGTTCCCCTACACTCTGCAGGCCAGGAGCTGAAGCTGCCACATGGCAGCGCCTGTGCCGCAGCCCTCAGCAACTTCTCACCCTGGGGGCAAAAGCCAACGCACTCCCAACTACTGGGTCCCAAAGTCCGAACTGCTCTGACCTCTCACTTTGTCTTTAGCATCTATGTGTTGATAATTCTGGAAACTGCCACAGCTGCTGGTGATCTGGAGTCCCTCCAGCCAGTGGTTAGTCAGGCCCGCCTTGGGGCTAAAACCTGCCAGCCTGCTGGGCTGTCCTCAGCGGGAAATGAGTTTCTCTGTGTCGTTTTGTGGGTTCTGTAGCTCTAAAGTTTGTTCAGAGTCTCCTTTTACATGAATTGGAGGTGGTGGGAGCTGGAGCCACGCAGAGGTCCTGTTTCTACCTATCCTTTGTTTTGTTAATAATTCACTCTCTAGTTATAATTATGAAAGGTATGCAGTTTTTTTCTTTCTTAAATAGTTTTTAATAAGGTCTTTTGTTTCTTTATCACTGTAGTTTCCCCTAATATCTCTTCCCCTCCTAAACAGTCATCTCATATAATAATGGTATTTTTTTAAATACCAAAAGAAAAGAAGGAGGAAAAAAATCATCATACTGGTAAAGTCTGAAAATATGTTTAGTGTGCAACAGTTGTAGACCACTGACATCTGCAAAGGGCTTGGGTGGGTGTCTTCCCATATCTCTTCTTTCCAGCCATGCTTCTTTATAGTTTTGAAACATTCACTTTTGATTTTGTGTGTGGGAGGGGTTGTTCTTTATGTTTACATAGTTGTTTTTGTTTGCATTGTTTACATAGTCATTGTATATAATGTTTTCTTGACTTTACTTACTTTGCTGTACATCAGTTCATGTAAATCTTTCTGTGTTTCTCTGTATTCTTCACATCCATCATTTCTTACATCTACTTTGTTTTCAAGTCTTTGTTACCACAAAAATTGTGGCTATGTATATGGTAGTATAGATGGGTACCATCTTATCACTGATGTCTTTGGGATGTAAGCCCACTAACAGTCTCTTAGTCAAAGGATTGTGGATATTTTAGTCTCTTTCTTTGTATAATTCCAAATTGCTTTCCAAAATGATTATACTAATTCATAGCTCCACCAATAATGTATCAGTGTGCTTATCTTCACATAACTCCTCCAACGTTGATTATTGCCATCTTTTGTAATTTTTGCTAATTTCCAGGGTGTAAGATAAAAATTCAGGTTTTTATTTGTATTTTTCTAATTATTAGTTATTTGGAGCATTCTTTCTTGTGGGTAATAATTTGTAACTCTTTTGAGAACTGTTTCTTCTTATCCTTTGACTACTTAACTAAATGGAGAATGACTTTTGGCTATATGTATACATAAATATATACACATATATACATGTATAATAAGTATATATTAACCATAGAGAAATCTGATGCAGGTTTTTTCCCATTTGTCTGCTTTCCTTCTTACTTTACGTGCATTAATTTTATCTGTATAGAACTTTTCAGTTTTATATATAAAAGTCATCTATTTTATCTTTTATAATTGCCTCTATCCTTTGTTTGGTTAAGAAAATATCTCCTAAGAGGATTCTTGGAAGATGATGGAGTAGGTCAGAAAATTCCAAGCTCTCAAACAAAATGTGGGTGGAGATAAATAAGAACAGGGGCATAACCCAGGGTCTTCCTGGGACAATTTGAGAAGATCAGAAGAAAAATCCCAGGATGAGGTTTGGTCTCTGTGAAGAGTGAACACCTCCAGGCTAAGTTCCATTTTAACAACAAGGGCAAGCCCTGGGGTTAGTTGGTTTGAGAGGCTGCCTGGGTCCTAGCCACCAGAATTTTTATCCTCGGGATAATGAGGGGATTTGGGGGGGCAGTGGCAGAAGGAACCAGCACACTCCCAGTGAGTATAGAAGCAGTGGGTTGGAAAGCCCCTGTCTGTGGGCACTTACAGGAGAGTGGAAGTTTGGCTTTGGTTCCAGGCTAGAGGGGAGAACTGGAGATCTGGGGCAAGAGGCACCATTTCCCATACCCCAGGGCTAAAGGTCATTACAAAAATTAAGTTATTACCACAAAAAATACACAGGCAAAAGGAGAAAGAATCCAACATAGAAAGCTCTTATGGGAATAGAAATGACCAGGCTTCATCTTCAGAGGAGGATATTGAAGTAAAGAACTCCCCAAAGAGTAATGCCAAATGGTCACCTGCCCAAAAAAGAATTCATAGAAGATCTTTAAAAAGACTTTAAAAATCAAATGACAGAGATGGAGGAAAAACTAAAAAAGAAAATAAGAATAATGCAAGAAAAACAAGAAGGGTATGAAAGGAAAGTGAACCAATTAGAAAAGGAGATCAAGAATCTCAAGGAAGAAAATGACACCTTGAAAATTAGAATTAGGCAAAGTGAAGCCAGCGAGATTTTTAAGAGATCAAGAAATAATTAAACAAAATATAAATAATGGAAAAATAGAAGAGAAAGTGAAACATCTTATAAGAAAAACAACAGATTTAGAGACTAGACCAAGAAGAAAAAAATATAAAAATAATTGGGCCAACTGAAAGTTATGATCAAAAAAAGAATCTTGATACAATAATATAAGAAATAATTAAAGAAAATTGTCCTGAAGCATTAGAACAAGAAGGGAAAGTAGAAATAGAAAAAAAAATTCATCATTCTTTACTTAAAAGAGATCCTATGAGGAAAATTCATAGAAATATCATAGTCAAATTCCAAAACCCCAGCTCAAGGATAAAATATTAAAAGCATCAAGATTAAAACAATTTAAATAAGATGGTGCCATAATTAGAATCACACAAGACCTAATAGTGTAGACATTAAAGGACTGCAGGTCTTGGAACACTATATATCGAAGAGCAAAAGAACTGAGGCTCCAGCCAAAAATATCATACGCTGCAAAATTAAGTATTATCCAGGATGAACAAAAGTGAAAAAAGTGGACATCTGATAAACTCTCAGACTTTCAAGACTTTGTGAAAAAATAAAATCCTGAACTTAATAGAAGATTCGACCGTCAAGAATCAAGAGAAATATAAGGCACATACCAAAGACAGATTACAAGGGATTCATAAGGACAGACTGTTTACTTTTTATATATGTAAAATGCAAAATGTATGTCTAAGATTCTTATTAGTAATTGGATAGCTCATAAGAAAGATTGGGGTAAACCTATGATATGAATTTTGAAAGTAAAACCATTTAGGAATAGCTAAAAAGAGTAATTATTTTATACAAATGTACAAGAGAAAGAATCGATACAGAGGAATCAGATGGGGAAGGAAGGCTGGTAGTTCTGGTAACCTGCTTTCATCGGGAATGGATTTAAGAGGGAACAATACATATATATTTAGAAGAGTATAAAAGTCTTCTAAATTCAGAAGAAATAAAATGGTAGGGGCATAGGGAGTGGGGAGAGGACAAGAGAAGAATCTTTAGAGGGGAAGGTGAGGGAACAGGTAAAAGGGGGCGTATAGAATTGCGTTTAGATTTATGAGAATGGGATGTAGGGGAGGGGTCCTTGGAGGGGAGTAGGCAAGTAATAGGAGAGCAAGGTAGTGGGTAGAAGTAAAGTAGAGGAGGCTGGAAGGATAGGAAACGAGAGATATGTACAAACATAAAAACAAAGATCAGGAATAGAGTATGTTTGGGAAAATATGTCTATGTATATGTGTATGTATATATCTATAGCTACAGAGAAACATATCTAAACTTTATTGTAGCCTTCTGGGGAAGTGGGAAGAGGGGAAAAAAGAACAAAGTAAAAAAGTGCATAGCAAAGAGCAAAATAAACTTACAAGGAAGCAAAGAAAAGGTGGATAATTCTCAACACAATGTGTGTTATTTATCATACAGGCTTTCTTGAAATGAAAATTTATAGTTATATATTTTGAATCCTTATGTTCTGTTATCCACACAATATGCTTTTTCTTCTTTATGTTTAAGTTTATGATTTTTTTTGTTTTCTTTGCTCTGTTCTGATTTCTGTTCTGGTCCTTGAGTGTAAAATTAAAAAAAAAAAATCTCCCATCCATAGCCATGAAGGGTATATGATCTGCTTCTCTTCTATTTTTTTTTATAAGTATAATCATTATTGTCCACATATCCATTTAGAGTGTATGGTAGAATATGATGTAAGGTGTTGGTCAAAGCCTTATTTGCCAGATTGTTTTCCAGTTTCCCCTGCTATTTATCAGATACGGAGTTCTTTCCTAAGTAATTTATGTTTTCTGATTTATCAAACACTGGGTTTTTGAGTTCCATTGTTTCTGATTCTCCCTTGTCTAGTCTGTTGCATTGATTTACCTCTGTTTTTAAACTAATACCAGGTGGTTTTGATGAGTACAGCTTTATAATATACCTTAAGGTCTGGAAGTCATTCCTTTTTCATTCCTTACTATTTTAATTATTTCCTTTGTTATTCTAGATCTTTTCTTTTTCCGGATGAATTTTGTTTTTATTTTACCAAGTATCCTCTTGGATATTTGGATAAATATATTTGGATATTTGGATAAAGTATCCTCTTGGATATTTAATTATTATAGTACTTAAAAGTGTAAATTAACTTTGGCAAGATTGTAATTTTTATTATTATTTATTTATTATTATATTGGCATATGCAACTATATAACTATGAGCACTGAATTTTCCTCCAGTTATTTAAAGTATTCTTTATTTCTTCAAGGAAGACTTTGTAATTGAATCTGTACAAGTCTTCAGTGTGCTTTGGTAGATTCATCCCAAGATGCTTCATGTACTTTGTAGGCATTTGGAATGAGATTTCCCTTTGTCTTATTGTTTCTTGGGTTTTATTGCATAGAAATGCATGTCATTTTTGAGGATTTATCTTGTAACCTGCAACTTTGCCAAAGTTATTATTTATCTCAGATTAGTATCTTTGCTGATTCCCTAGAATTTTCCACATAAACCATCCTATTGTCATCAAACAGGGATAGCTTTATCTCCTCTTTACCTTCAAATGAATTGCTGTTTTGTATAGCTCTATAGAATATCCTTGCTGGTTATTTGACTGCTGTTCTTTTCAGTTGTTTTTAGTCATCTCCAATTCTTTGTGACCTCATTTGGGGTTTTCTTGGCAAAGATACTGGAATGGTTTGTTTGCCATTTCCTTCTCTAGCTCATTTTACAGAGAGGAAACTGAGGCAAACAGGGTTAAGTAATTTGCCCAGGGCCACATAGCTAGTAAGTGTCGGAAGCACGATTTGAACGCAATAAGATGGGTCTTCCTGATTCCATGCCTGACAGTCTATTCACTATGCCACCTAGCTGCCCAAGTTTGTTTGATTAAGCTAGCACTAAATCTGTAAATGAATTTAGATAGAATCTTTATTATTCTTTTATTGAAGTAGTACATCCCAGCCATAAGCACTATATTATCTCTTCAGTTATTTAAGTCATTCTTTATTTCCTTGTCTAAGCACTTCACATTGTTACCTTATCTTATTATGTATGTGTAAAGCAGGGGTTCTTAACCTTTTTTGTGCCATGGACCCCTTTTGTAGAGTTGTGAAAACTATGAATCCCTTTTCAGAATAATGTTTTTAAGTGCACAAAATTAAATACATAGAATTACAAAGGACATCAGTTACATCAAAATAGTTGGGTTGTTTTTTTTTATGTTTTGGTTAAGAATCCCTGACTTAGAGAGAAGCTCAAGAAAATGTTCTGGATTTAAGAAAAAAATTAGAGCAACTTTTGAGTTTTTCCCTAGTCCTTCCTCTACTTGTCATATTGATGAAGTGTCCCTGAGGCAGAGAACCTAGAAAAGCACAATATTCATGGTGTATATGATTGAATTTCCGTTTCATTGCAGTTCTGCACTCCCTTGAGTAATCTGAAGGCTGTGGAGTCTGTGGGTGGGCCCCTATTAATTTGAATATTGGATTTTTAATACTTCATTAATAGTTCCGTCCTCCTTTAGATCAAGATGTTTTATGAAGAACATTTACACCTTGATGATGAAATTCGCTACATCCTGGATGGAAGCGGGTACTTTGATGTAAGAGATAAAGAAGACAAATGGATCCGGATTTTCATGGAGAAAGGAGACATGATAACACTTCCAGCTGGGATTTATCATCGCTTCACTCTGGATGAAACAGTAAAGAATTTGTAACTTCTTTGTTGTTGTTGTTTTTTTAGAGTATAAAGCACGCAAATTTTGATAATTTCTGACACAAACCCTCACAGAGTATTGTCTCTACCTGCCAGATGAAAATGCTAGTGTGTGAGTGTTGAGTGGCATTACTTATGGCCTATATATCTTTTTGCCAAGGAGACAGCCTAGCCTAAGTTAGTAATCTGGAACTTGGCTGTTTATTTTATGGTAGTTCATTTGTCTTCATATATTCAAATGTGTAGGGACAACTAGGTGGCACAGCGGATAGAGTGCTTGACCTCAGACACTTATTAGCTATGTGACTCTAGGCAAATCACTTAATCCTGTTTCCTCATCTATAAAATTTACTAGGAAAGGAAATGGAAAACTACTCTAGTATCTTTGCCAAGAAAACCCCAAAAAGGGTTCACAAAGAGTCAGACATGACTGAAGACAACTGAACAAAAATTCATAGTGTATGTAGCTCTCTGGGCAAAATATAGCTCCTCAGTGATATAATATGCAATAGATAACTTGACCTTGTGAGGCCAAGGGATAGTGGACAAACAGGAAATCATGAATTCAGATGGTCATAGATTTAGAGGTAGGAGGGTCCTTAGAGTCTATCAAGTAGAACACTTTCATTTTACCGATGAGGAAACTGAGGTCCAGAGAAATTAAGTAGCTTGCCTAGGGTCACACAACTAAGTTGTATGAGCTGGGATTTGAACCCATGCCTTCCTGACTCCAAATCTTTTGCTTTATCCATTGTACTGCTTCTTGAGGCAGTTCCTTCCCTACCCAGTATTTTCTCTGAGAAGTCCCAAGGGCACAGTACTGTGAGGCAATGACAGATAGATCCATAGAAATATTTTACACTTTAAAAAATTTTTAATTCAGTTTAACATAAGTTTATTGAATTGAATTGGGTCCAACCTGTGTTTATCAGTGTTACTTCAAAAATTTCCATTCCTCCTGCTCCCCATCATTTTCTACTTCTCTCCTTATCAGCAGGCTGAGAAAATGTATGGATCTGCCTACTGCCAAAACTCAGGGTTCCCCTGCAAACATACATTATTAGGGAAACTTTCAAAAGGGCAGTAGAAAGGAAGATCAAAATGTCAGTTTCTCATTTGGACGAATGCCTCCTTTTTTGGGGTTTGGCTTATTTTCATAATCTCTATAGTTAACGATACTTGGGAGTCAGAGGTAGGACAGAGGTATCCATAGTACAATGGAAAGATGACTGGCTTTGGAGTCAGAGAATCCTGGGTTTGAATCTTAAGTCTTTGGATAACTCCTTTTACCTTCTAGCCTCAGTTTCCCCATCTATTAAATGGGTGGGGAGGGGGATTTGGTTTAGAAGTAGATCTAAGGTCCCTGCTAGCTCCAGATCCATCCATGAGCCTCTGATTCTACATTTTAATGTCTCTAGGAAGCACTTAAGATTTAGGTACTTTTGTGTTCCTGCTGCTTAAAGCTAAACTTGGTTCTGAAACAGGTAAAAAAATTTGCAGAAAAGGAGTCTGAGAATTAACTTCTGGAGTGCTCATCTCTATTCCAACAACTCTGCTGACTTAGAGACCCTTTGGGAAACCCTTTTGGCAAGGATTAAAACACTAAGCAAGCCCATCTCAGTTTATTTCAAACACCAAATTCAGAGTTACTCTGCTTTAATAATTTGTTCTGTTTTTCCTAGAACTATGTTAAGGCGATGAGGCTGTTTGTTGGAGAACCGGTCTGGACAGCATACAATCGTCCGGCTGATCATTTTGAAGTTCGAGGACAGTATTTGCAGTTTCTAACCCAAAGAGCATAGTGGTGCTGCCTGGAGACTGACACACTACCTGGAAATGGGCCAAACATGATAATTAAGCAAATTGTTAATAGTTTCTCCTTTTCTTCCATGTCAAGGACTTGAGTTTGAGTTCTTTCCTTTTCAGGATTGTCTGATTTAAGAAAGGAAAAGTCATTAATTCAGCATGGAATGAACTGAGATTGTGGACAAATCTTTGCTTTAAAAACAAATAATTTTTTGTTTCTCTAAATATAAAGCAAGAACTCTGGTTTGGGTTACAATGGATTCAGATAGTAAAAAATATGTCCCTAACAGTAATAGAGTAAAATACTTTTTTTCTAGTATCCTTTAAAAATAGGATATTAATCCCATCCCCAGCACTGTGAAGGATAGATATTTATCAGGTAAGCATTAGAAATTGGTTTCATTAATTCCTTAATTAATTAGAAATCTCTTGATTCTAACTCTGAACCTTTTGGACGAAAGATACTAGGTGAATTCATTGTACCCCGGGTTATTAGTATTTCTATGACACCAGACTTGTCAGGTACATCTACTGTTTGCCTACATCCTGGAGAACCAGATCTTTCCAACATGGTAAGAAAATCTGCTTAGGCTTTCCAGTGGAACTTAATTGTTTTGTGATATGGTCATGCCTAATTTGTTAGTTCTATAGAAAAATCCTCATCAACTAGAAATCAACAGTTCTTTGAATAAGCACCTTATTTCCAAAACATTCAAAATATTTGGAAAACAGGGTGGCTAGGTGGCGCAGTGAATAGAGCACTGGCCCTGGAGTCAGGAGGACCTGAGTTCAAATTCGACCTCAGACATAACACAAAACTAGCTGTGTGACCTTGGGCAAATCACTTAACCTCAATTGCCCTACCTTCCCCCCTCCAAAAAAAGCAAAAAAAAAAAGATTTGGAAATCTTAATCTTCATCTTAAAATTTTCAGCAAGGCTCATACTGACCAGGTTACATTCCTCTTCTAGAAGATGAGAAAAAGTGGAAGATCAGGTTTAATGAATGTCTTTTAAATTCTGTTTGCTAAAGTGGGTTGCTAGCTGATCAAATGATTCTCTTACATCCCCAGTATCCTCACTTACCTAAATCATATTTTCTAACAGAAAATGCTTAACTGAACTTTTTAAAATTAGTCTTTTAAAATGTCTTTTGCAAAGCAAAACTTTGTAATTATTGTAGAAACTGAACATTAAAGGGAATAGAAATTCAAATATTCCTTTTATTGCCTTCCTAGTATCCTGGTGCTATACTCAGGGGCCCTGGTTTCCCATAAATTGTGCCTTCCCCAGGGATCTTAATGTCTTCCCTTTTGGAGCCATCAAGGTGTCTCTGCCTCCTTTGATAGTGCCTTTACAGACCAAGGAGAGCATTGAACTGCTTAGTTAAATTATTTTGGTCTCAATGAGGGGAGAGAGGATATAGGGAAGGAGGAAGAAAACTTGGAACTCAAAATTTGAAAAATTGAATGTTAAAAATTGTTTTTACATGTAATTAGAAGAAAATAAAATATTAAATAAAAAAGAATAAAAAATATTTTGGTTAAGTGTAGCTGTTTTGAGGGGTGGAGCTATAACATGTTGTCCATAGGCATCATGAGCTTGCTAACCTATCAAATTTGACAATTGCTCAACACTCTTAATTCCCTTTGTATTGAGGAGGCCTCTCCTGTTAAGCCTGTTATTTGGTTTTGTCCTCAAAGAGAACCAAAACGACATCACTGTGCTAAAGTCAAGTTCCAGTGTGTCCGACTGTGGCTGATCAGACCAATACGAGCTCGGAAGGCTCTGCCACAGGTTGGGCACAAATAGTCCATGTGAACATTTGGGGTGGATTCTCTAAATTGGTGCATCCTACATTTCCTTTGAGCTGTTTCAATTCTGCTTTGCTCATGGAGCACAGCACCTTCTCTGATGTGGGCATGACATGCCGAGCCATCCTGTGGCAGTGTCTCCTATGTCACACAATCCTGAAGGTCTTGAATGAGACCTTGAGAGTGTCCTTGTATCACCTCTTCTGACCACCATGTAAATGCTTTCCCTGTGTGAGTTCTCCATAAAACAGTCTTTTTGGCAAGCTTATGTTTTGCATTGAAACAATGTGGCCAGCCCATCAGAGTTGCACTCTCTGAAGCAGAGTTTGAATGCTTGGCAGTTTAGTTCAAGTAAGGACCTCAGTGTGTGGTGCCTTTTCCTGCCAGGTGATCTTCAGAATCTTCCTAAGACAATTCAAATGAAAGAGATTCAGTTTCCTGGCGTGGTACTGGTAGACTGTCCAGGTTTTGCAGGCATATGACAATGAGGTCAGCACCACAGCTCTGTAGACCTTCAGTTTGATAGTCAGTCTAATGCCTCTTCTCTCCCATACTGCCCTTTGGAGCCTCCCAGACACTGAGCTAGCTCTGGCAATGTGTGTATCAATCTCTTTATCAATGTGTATATCCCTGGATAGGACACTAGCAAGGTAAGTGAACTTATCCACAGCATTCAAAACTTCTCCATTGCTGTAACCAATGGTTTCATGTACAGATGGTGTGGTGGTGGCTGATGGAGCTCCTGTGTTTTCTTGGTGTTAAATGTTAGACCAAAATTATAGCACAAGCAACAGAACTGATCCATACTTTGTTGCATCTCAGCTTCAGAGGCTGCACTGAGTACACAATCATCTGCAAACAGAAAATCATGCACCAACACTCCCTCCACTTTGGTCTTGGCTTGTAGCCTTTTCAAGTTGAAGAATTTACCATCAGTGTGGTAGCTGACTGATGCCATGCTCATCCTCATTGAAAGCATTTGCCAACATGGCTGAAAACATGCTAAAAAGGATGGGAGCCAGCACACAGTCTTGTTTCACTCCATTGGTGACTGGGAAGGCACAAGAGAGTGTAGGGTGTGTTCAAGGGAGGGCTGCCAAGTCCTTCTCAGGGCTGCTTTCCACCTTTGGGGTCCTTCTGTTCCACCCAGCTCTCACCTGTGACTCTAAGAAGCTGTAGTGGCCACCCCCGGTATAAAAAAGGAAAAGCCTATTACTAATGACACTTCAAATAGTGAGGTCCTTTAGAGTTCACGTTTTGGACTCTGCTGAAAAATTGCATTTCAATAAGGGAAATTATGTTGTTGGTGTAACAAAACACTTAAAGAAACAGGATTTTGGAGTGAGAAAAAAACTGGTTAAAAAGATGATTACAGGGGTGGCTAGGTGGTGCAGTGAGTAAAGCACCGGCCCGGAGTCAGGAGGACCTGAGTTCGGTTCAGGAGGACCTGAGTTCGGTTCAGGCCACAGACACTTAACACCCACACAAAAAAACAAACTAGCCGTGTAACCTTGGGCAAGTTATTTAACCCCAATTGCCCTCCAAAAAAAAAAACCAAAAAGATGATTACAGTTTATTCAAGTTTAAACCAGTATCTTACAGTATTAGAATGAAATGGAATAAATTATTAAGTGCCTACTTTGTTCCAGGTACTGTTAACCTTGTGAAGTAGGTATAATGTCCCCATTTTTTATAGTAGAGAATATTGAGGCCGAGAGAAGGTTGCATACAACAAATACTTATTTGAGGCTAGATTTGAATTCCTAACTCTAGGCCCAGTGCTCTACCCACTGAGCTAGCTAACTGCCTCCGAACCAAGGAACACAGATGCTACCATGTTTCCCCGATAATAAGACACTGTCTTATTAAATTTTTTGGATAGAAAAACACCAGAGGGCTTATTTTCAGGGGAGGGCTTATTTTAATGAACATTGACAGCAATTTTAATAAACAGGTAAATGTGAACTAAAAAATGTACCTTTATTCAATAATGATCATGTCATCTTTTTCAACAACATCGTCATAAGTGTCCATACCCTGAATTCCGTCCTGGATGTCTTGCGCCTCCATTTCCTTCAGAAGAAGTGGACCCAATCTGTCATGTCCAGCAATATAGCTCTCTTTAAATGAATATGTCTTGTCCAGGTAACCTGCTCGTAGTGCCTTGGCGACACAGCTGTCAGTAATTTTATCCCATGACTTCTTCACCCAAGTCATGACTTCTTGCAGACAGGGCTTCACAAAGTTTCCACGCTGATTTCTTTCCATTCTATTTTCAATGTAGTCATTGACTTCCATGCGCAAATGGTCCTTGAATGGCTTGTTTATTGTAATATCAAGGGTCTGGATATAGGCAGTCATTCCTGCAGGAATCATTACTTGATCTATTCTTCTCTCTGCAAGGAAGTTCTTCATTTCTTTAGCGCGGTGAGTGCTGGCTGAATCCCAGACTATCAGACCTCTGGTTACCTCGCATAACAAGTGGCAGCATTAAATCAACCCACTTTCTTATAACGGCTTGTGTACACCAGGCTTTTTTGGTTTCAAGAACGTAAATGCCAGATACACGTTCAATCTTATCTTTCTTGCCCTTACTGATGATTAGAGGTATGGCTTTCTTTCCATCCAAACGAATTGCCAAAACACGGGTGACCCGTGCACTTTCATAGTCAGTGGTGAGAATGTAGATTGACGTTGCACCCCTGTGATGAATTGTTGTTTGAGATCCTTGTCCCATAAACACTGCAGTTTCATCCATAGCAATCATATTGCAGGTTTGGTACTTGGAAATGTCGATCCTATCAATAAAGGACTTGAATGCAAGTGCACGTTTAATAACTTCAGCATCTTCCAGCTTAAACAGTGTTGTTGATCTTCTCAGGGACAGTTCATACTGTTGAAGGAAACCGTCCAACCAGTGTTGTGATGCTTTGAATCCTGAGACCATTTCAAACTCTGGTACCATTGAAAGGGCAAATGCTTGAATATCAGCCCTGCGCACAACCAAGGCCTTTGCTCTCCTGTCAGCAATCCATTCACCAATGAGGATCTCCAAGTCAGGATATAAGGGCTGCCGACCTGATCCAGACCTGCACTTTTTCCCTTTTCCCTCATCCACCTGTTGATTGAGGTTATTATAATCTGCTCTCCATTTTCTGACCATTCGAAGATCCAAAAGTTTTTCTTTACAGAAAACTGCAAGATTCTTGCCATGTGACTCCTCTACAATTGCTTTCTTATACTCAACATTATAGCTCTTCCTTTTTGTACTCATGTCTGGGGGTCAAAACAGACAGAATAATAGAATTATGACCATCAGTCCTTCTTTTCACTCCAGCATGTCCCCTGAGTTCTTCTTTTTTCCTCCATCATTCCCTTTTTATCCTCCATCATGCCCCCTCACTCCCACTTACATACCGGGTTTTTATGTTGTCCTGCCTCAGCTCTCCTCCACGGTACTGCTCTCAATGGCGCCAGCAAGCAAATCACTGGGGAAGAACAGGATGACGCGCTCACTGCTGCAGCTCTGATTGGATGCAGCTCAGAGCGCGGCATGTGTTTCAAGGGGGGGG